>NC_057797.1:762714095-763068516 GCF_018294505.1 Triticum aestivum | reverse complement strand
ACATATATATATACACATATATGTGTATATATATATATACAGTATGAAAATATGTCACGCGATGCATCTAATGATATATAGTTGGTATTCTAAATGTCAAACTTTAGCCCTTCGCCCGGTGGGCAGGACCTGGCTTTTTTTGTTGCCAATAGGGAGACTGAGTAGCCTAGAAAATCCTCGGGGTTCAATCAAAGCATACCCATCCAACCCTATGGTCGAACAGTACCTTCTTACTCGATTGCAATACCACCACAATCGAAGGATCATGGACTAGGGAAAGGCGTGGTTGTCGGTATAAAGTATAAACTCGTTGAAGTAGAAGCACGTCGTCTCCCTACTGGCTTCTTTAACATCCACCTCTCCTCGCATTGCTAGTCTCGAAGTCCTCCCCACACCGCTATAGCGACCAAGTCGTCTGCCATAGCATACCTCGAGTGCCTAGTACTCCCTCTTCAAAAGCGGCCTCACCCCCAATACCACGCAAGAACGGTTGGAGGCAGATGCATGCATTAGAGTGAGGGTGAACCTAGGTTTACCCGTTGCCCTCTTAGATGAGGTGCGGGTGGAACCATGAACCTAGGGTGTCGTTACGGGTTTACAGGTGTGACAACATGTCCGGACCACCCGAATCTTGATTGACAGCGAACCTGCTTGTCGGGGTTCACGACAAAGCCTAGGTGTGACCAACGTAGTGGTGACAAGCATTCCATGGACGATTCGTGCACCGTCTTGCACATCTTGCCCCTCCTCCTGACAACACAACTTGGTGGTCGATAATCAAGGTGGACAGAGGACATGGGACATGAGTGTGGGCTACTAGGTGGGTAGGTTTAGGAACATAAGCTCTTAACAACACGAAAACGACAACATGAGCACAAGGATATGGATGTGGGATACTATAATGAGGAGATGGAGCCTTCCACCCGAGTGGAAAGGATCATTATAGATCGAGTGGGAACACCACCATCACCATGGCACGACATCCTTGACAATGTTTCTTGCCCCCCTTTTGGTCAAGAACGTTCACACTTTCTTTTACCATGAAGCAAGTAATGATGCCTTTCTTTTATATCTTTGGCATCACCTTTTCCCTGCTGCTATCAGGAACTACCCCCTGCGATCCATATTAATTGACACTGACTAAATCGGTGTTTATTAATATGGATCAGAGAGAGTATTATTTACATGGTTGCGTACATTGGTATGCCCTCTTCTTATGAGTCTTAAAACTGCTGATCATGGTTAGGAACATGTGATCTTCTGTGTTTACCAATTATCCTCTACCGGCAAAATGAGAGCATTAAAAAACTCAAATATGTTTTGAACCAAGAATGTTACAGAAAGAATTAAAATGTTGCAATGGTATATATGATAAATTTTAGCTATTGTTCCTTAATCATATTTTTGAAATTCTTAACATAAATGGGAATAACTTTTCAGGTATATGAACCGAAATTGCATGATATAATATTGCCTATGTTTTGGTAATTGTAATCTTATGGTTGAGGCTACCTTTTTGTGAATAGTAAAAAAATGCGAATAGCAAGAGTTTCTAGATTTCGGTAAATCCTGGCTTGGGTTTGTTTCTCAACCTTGACATTTGCTCTGAAGATTTAGACCAGCAATAATCACTTCAATTAAGGATCCATGTTGTGCATGGATTTATCCAGTGGATTGCTTATTGCAATTTAATTCTTCAATGCACACTTGTCCAGTCAATTTCTTATTGTAATTTATCTTTTTATGCGCATTGATTAAGTAAGAGCCTACAAATAAGATAAAGCCGTGTCAAACTTATCCACTTTGAAAAATAGAGCACCTTTGGCATGCTACATTTGAACTTAGTGTCCCGTATTTCTTCTGATTGAACAATCTGCTCAGATAGTCGCTTCAGCTTGTCTTGTTCATTCCAATAGGTATAGTGGACATATAGACTATGTTATTTTGCCTAGATTTTCTGCACTTCTTTACTGACTTGCTTCCTCTTGCATTATCTTTCTAGCAGAATATGCAATTTCTTCTGAAGAGGTAGAAGCCACATCTTTGTTCACCTCCTCTCACCGCAAGTTAGCCCTCTGCCCTTCCCCTTGGGAGGCAATGTTGATTATGGCTTTGTTATCATGCTTAGCTCTAGATGATCGCCTCGCACTTCCAAGCCCATTTTAACCTCCTTGATATGATTTTCTTATATTCGCGTATCTTCCATTTGCTTTCGTGAAGTTCTAAGGTCCTTTTCTTGTTTGTTTAACTTGACATGGAACCAAAATATTGAGGATTGGAGTTTTATTTGATTGAACTTCGCCACATAGCTAAAGTTCTGCACCCCGTTAAGGTGGAACCCGTGCATTCCGCAAAAAAAAGGTGGACCCTATGCAACCGGACATTTCGTGATGGTAAAAGTTGCAGGAAGAGCCCAAATGGGCGATAAGGAGATGAAGAGAAATGGTATACTAGGATGTAAGAATCTAAGCTCCCTCGGTGAATCACTTATGTATGTTGTGTTTTGGTCCACTGCCAGGTGAATGTAGCGTCCATGTGTTGATTTCTATGTTATGTGTAAGAATAAGAACAACACAACCCCTCAAACTCGAGATATCGCCTCCACTGAATAAGACGTAGAGAGAGAGAGAGAGAGAGAGAGAGAGAGAGAGAGAGAGAGAGAGAGAGAGAGAGAGAAATAGCAGTTTGGTCACTAGTTAGGGAGTTGGATCTGTCACTAATTGACATGGCGAACATGGACTGTAGTTGGTGGAGAAAGAAGAAGACTGTTGGAAATATGCCCTAGAGGCAATAATAAAATGATTATTATATTTCCTTGTTCATGATAATTGTCTATTGTTCATGTTATAATTGTATTATCCGGAAATCGTAATACATGTGTGAATACATAGACCTGAATGTGTCCCTAGTGAGCCTCTAGTTGACTAGCTCCTTGATCAACAGATAGTCATGGTTTCCTGGCTATAGACATGGGGATGTCATTGATAACGGGATCACATCATTAGGAGAATGATGTGATGGACAAGACCCAAACCTAAGCTTAGCATAAAGATCGTGTAGTTCGTTTGCTAGAGCTTTTCTAATGTCAAGTATCATTTCCTTAGACCATGAGATTGTGCAACTCCCGGATACCGTAGGAGTGCTTTGGGTGTATCAAACGTCACAACGTAACTGGGTGTCTATAAAGGTGCACTACGGGTACCTCCAAAAGTGTCTATTGGGTTGGCACGAATCGAAACTGGGATTTGTCACTCCGTATGACGGAGAGGTATCTCTTGGGCCCACTCGGTAATGCATCATCATAATGAGCTCAATGTGACCAAGGGGTTGGTCATGGGATCATGCATTACGGTACGAGTAAAGTGACTTGCCGGTAACGAGATTGAACAAGGTATTGGGATACCGACGATCGAGTCTCGGGCAAGTAACGTACCACTTGACAAAGGGATTTGAATACGGGATTAATTAAGTCCTCGACATCATGGTTCATCCGATGAGATCATCGAGGAGCATGTGGGAGCCAACATGGGTATCCAGATCCCGCTGATGGTTATTGACCGGAGAGGCGTCTCAGTCATGTCTGCATGTCTCCCGAACCCGTAGGGTCTACACACTTAAGGTTCGGTGACGCTAGGTGTTGGGGAACGTAGTAATTTCAAAAAATTTCCTACGCACATGCAAGATCATGGTGATGCATAGCAACGAGAGGGGAGAGTGTTGTCTACGTACCCTCGTAGACCGATAGCGGAAGCGTTATGACAACGCGGTTGATGTAGTCGTACGTCTTCACGGTCCAACCGATCAAGCACCGAAACTACGGCACCTTCGAGTTCTAGCACACGTTCAGCTCGATGACGATCCCCGGATTCCGATCCAGCAAAGTGTCGGGGATGAGTTCCGTTAGCACGACGGCGTGGTGACGATCTTGATGTACTACCGTCGCAGGGCTTCGCCTAAGCACCGCTACAATATTATCGAGGATTATGGTGGAGGGGGGCACCGCACACGGCTAAGAGAACGATCACGAAGATCAACTTGTGTTTCTATGGGGTGCCCCCTGCCCCCATATATAAAGGAGTGGAGGAGGGGAGGGCCGGCCCTCTCTATGGCGCGCCCTAGGGGAGTCCTACTCCCACCGGGAGTAGGATTCCCCTTTTCCTAGTCCAACTAGGAGTCCTTCCAAGTAGTAGGAGTAGGAGACAAGGAAGGGGAAGAGGGAAGAGAAGGAAGGAGGGGGCGCTGCCCCTCCCCCAAGTCCAATTCGGACTAGTCAATGGGGGGGCGCGCGGCCTGCCTCTCCCTCTCCCCTAAAGCCCAATAAGGCCCATATACTTCTTCCCCCGTATTCCCGTAACTCCCCGGTACTCCGAAAAATACCCGAACCACTCGGAACCTTTCCGATGTACGAATATAGTCGTCCAATATATCGATCTTTATGTCTCGACCATTTCGAGACTCCTCGTCATGTCCCCGATCTTATCCGGGGCTCCGAACTCCTTCGGTACATCAAAACTCATAAACTCATAATATAACTGTCATCGAAACCTTAAGTGTGCGGACCCTACGGGTTCGAGAACAATGTAGACATGACCGAGACACGTCTCCGGTCAATAGCCAATAGCGGAACCTGGATGCTCATATTGGCTCCCACATATTCTACGAAGATCTTTATCGGTCAGACCGCATAACAACATACGTTGTTCCCTTTGTCATCGGTATGTTACTTGCCCGAGATTCGATCGTCGGTATCTCAATACCTAGTTCAATCTCGTTACCGGCAAGTCTCTTTACTCGTTCCGTAATACATCATCTCACAACTAACTCATTAGTTGTAATGCTTGCAAGGCTTATGTGATGTGCATTACCGAGAGGGCCCAGAGATACCTCTCCGACAATCGGAGTGACAAATCCTAATCTCGAAATACGCCAACCCAACATGTACCTTTGTTTCCGGTTAATATAATTCTAGCATGAATAATAAATATTTATCATGAAATAAGGAAATAAATAATAACTTTATTATTGCCTCTAGGGCATATTTCCTTCAGTCTCCCACTTGCACTAGAGTCAATAATCTAGTTCACATCACCATGTGATCTAACATCAATAGTTCACATCTTTATGTGGTTAACACCCATAGTTCACACCGATATGTGACCAACACCTAAAGGGTTTACTAGAGTCAGTAATCTAGTTCACATCGCTATGTGATTAACACCCAGAGTGTACTAAGGTGTGATCATGTTTTGCTTGTGAGAGAAGTTTAGTCAACGGGTCTGCCACATTCAGATCCGTATGTATTTTGCAAATTTCTATGTCAACAATACTCTGCTCGGAGCTACTCTAGCTAATTGCTCCCACTTTCAATATGTATCTAGATTGAGACTTAGAGTCATCTAGATTAGTGTCAAAACTTGCATCGACGTAACCTTTTACGACGAACCTTTTTGTCACGTCCATAATCGAGAAACATATCCTTATGCCACTAAGGATAATTTTGACCGCTGTCCAGTGATCTACTCCTAGATCACTATTGTACTCCCTTGCCAAAATCAGTGTAGGGTATACAATAGATCTGGTACACAGCATGACATACTTTATAGAGTCTATGGCTGAGGCATAGGGAATGACTTTCATTCTCTTTCTATCTTCTGTCGTGGTCGGGCTTTGAGTCTTACTCAATTTCACACCTTGTAACACAGGCAAGAACTCTTTCTTTGACTGTTCCATTTTGAACTACTTCAAAATCTTGTCAAGGTATGTACTCATTGAAAAAACTTATCAAGCATTTTGATCTATCTCTATAGATCTTGATGCTCAATATTTAAGCAGCTTCACCGAGGTCTTTCTTCGAAAAACTCCTTTCAAATACTCCTTTATGCTTTGCAGAATAATTCTACATTATTTCCGATCAACAATATGTCATTTACATATACTTATCAGAAATGTTGTAGTGCTCCCACTCACTTTCTTGTAAATACAGGCTTCATCGCAAGTCTGTATAAAACTATATGCTTTGATCAACTTATCAAAGCGTGTATTCCAACTCCGAGATGCTTGCACCAGTCCATAGATGGATCGCTGGAGCTTGCATATTTTGTTAACACCTTTAGGATTGACAAAACCTTCTGGTTGCATCATATACAACTCTTCTTTAAGAAATCCATTAAGGATTGCAGTTTTGTTATCCATTTTCCAGATTTCATAAAATGTGGCAATTGCTAACATGATTCAGACAGACTTTAAGCATCGATACGAGTGAGAAAATCTCATCATAGTCAACACCTTAAACTATGTCAAAAACCTTTTTCGACAAGTCTAGCTTTGTAGATAGTAACACTACTATCAGCGTCCGTCTTCCTCTTGAAGATCCATTTATTTTCTATGGCTTGCCGGTCATCGGGCAAGTCAACCAAAGTCCATACTTTGTTCTCATACATGGATCCTATCTCAGATTTCATGGCCTCAAACCATTTCGCGGAATCTGGGCTCATCATCGCTTCCTCATAGTTCGCAAGTTCGTCATGGTCTAGTAACATGACTTCCAGAACAGGATTACCGTACCACTTTGGTGCGGATCTCACTCTGGTTTACCTACGAGATTCGGTAGTAACTTGATCTGAAGTTACATGATCATCATCATTAGCTTCCTCACTAATTGGTGTAGTAGTCACAAGAACAGATTTCTGTGATGAACTACTTTCCAATAAGGGAGATGGTACAATTACCTTATCAAGTTTTCTACTTTCCTCCCACTCACTTCTTTCGAGAGAAACTCCTTCTCTGGAAAGGATCCATTCTTAGCAACGAATATCTTGCCTTCGGATCTGTGATAGAAGGTGTACCCAACTGTCTCCTTTGGGTATCCTATGAAGACACATTTCTCCGATTTGGGTTTGAGCTTTATCAGGATGAAACTTTTTCATATAAGCATCACAACCCCAAACTTTAAGAAACAACAACTTTGGTTTCTTGCCAAACCACAGTTCATACGGTGTCATTTCAACGGATTTAGATGGTGCCCTTTTTAACGTGAATGCAGCTGTCTCTAATGCATAACCCCAAAACTATAGTGGTAAATCGGTAAGAAACATCATAGATTGCACTATATCCAATAAAGTACGGTTATGACGTTCGGACACACCATTATGCTGTGGTGTTCCAGGTGGCATGAATTTGTGAAACTATTCCACATTGTTTTAATTGAAAACCAAACTCGTAACTCAAATATTTGTCTCCGCGATCAGATCATAGAAACCTTATTTTCTTGTCACGATGATTTTCCACTTCACTCTGTAATTCTTTGAACTTTTCAAATGTTTCAGACTTATGTTTCATCAAGTAGCCCATATCTGCTAAAATCATCTGTGAAGGTCAGAAAATAAGGATACCCGCCGCGAGCCTTAACACTCATCGGATCTCATACATCAGTATGTATTATTTCCAATAAGTCAGTTGCTCGCTATATTGTTCCGGAGAACGGAGTTTTAGTCATCTTGCCCATAAGGCATGGTTCGCAAGCATCAAGTGATTCATAATCAAGTGATTCCAAAATCCCATCAGCATGGAGTTTCTTCATGCGCTTTACACCAATATGACCTAAACGGCAGTGCCACAAATAAGTTGCACTATCATTATTAACTTTGCATCTTTTGGCTTCAATATTATGAATATGCGTATCACTACGATCGAGATCCAACGAACTATTTTCATTGGGTGTATGACCATCGAAGGTTTTATTCATGTAAACAGAACAACAATTATTCTCTGACTTTAATGAATAACCGTATTGCAATAAACATGATCAAATCATATTCATGCTCAACGCAAACACCAAATAACACTTATTTAGGTTCAACACTAATCCCGAAAGTATAGGGAGTGTGCGGTGATGATCATATCAATCTTGGAACCACTTCCAACACACATTGTCACTTCACCATTAACTAGTCTCTGTTCATTCTGCAACTCCCGTTTCGAGTTACTACTCTTAGCAACTGAACCAGTATCAAATACCGAGGGGTTGCTACGAACACTAGTAAAATACACATCAATAATCTGTATATCAAATATACCTTTGTTCACTCTGCCATCCTTCTTATCCGCCAAATACTTGGGGCAGTTCCGCTTCCAGTGACCAGTCTCTTTGCAGTAGAAGCACTTAGTCTCAGGCTTAGGACCAGACTTGGGCTTCTTCACTTGAGCAGCAACTTGCTTGCTGTTCTTCTTGAAGTTCCCCTTCTTCCCTTTGCCCTTTTCTTGAAACTAGTGGTCTCATCAATCATGAACACTTGATGTTTTTCTTGATTTCTACCTTCGTCGATTTCAGCATCACGAAGAGCTTGGGAATTGTTTCTGTTATCCCTTGCATATTATAGTTCATCACGAAGTTCTACTAACTTGGTGATGGTGACTAGAGAATTCTGTCAATCATTATTTTATCTGGAAGATTAACTCCCACTTGATTCAAGCGATTGTAGTACCCAGACAATCTGAGCACATGCTCACTAGTTGAGCGATTATCCTCCATCTTTTAGCTATAGAACTTGTTGGAGAGTTCATATCTCTCAACTCGGGTATTTGCTTGAAATATTAACTTCAACTCCTGGAACATCTCATATGGTCCATGACGTTCAAAACGTCTTTGAAGTCCCGATTCTAAGCCGTTGAGCATGGTGCACTAAACTATCAAGTAGTCATCATATTGAGCTAGCCAAACGTTCAAAACGTCTGCATCTGCTCCTGCAATAGGTCTGTCACCTAGCGGCGCATCAAGGACATAATTCTTCTGTGCAACAATGAGGATAAACCTCAGATCACGGATCCAATCCGCATCATTTCTACTAACATCTTTCAACACAATTTTCTCTAGGAACATATCAAAATAAACATATGAAAGCAACAACGCGAGCTATTGATCTACAACATAGATATGCTAATACTACCAGGACTAAGTTCATGATGAATTAAAGTTCAATTAATCATATTACTTAAGAACTCTCACTTAGACAGACATCTCTCTAGTCATCTAAGTGATCACGTGATCCAAATCAACTAAACCATGTCCGATCATCACGTGAGATGGAGTAGTTTCAATGGTGAACATCACTATGTTGATCATATCTACTATATGATTCACGCTCGACCTTTCGGTCTCCGTGTTCCGAGGCCATATCTGTATATGCTTGGCTCGTCAAGTATAACCTGAGTATTCCGCGTGTGCAACTGTTTTGCACCCGTTGTATTTGAACGTAGAGCCTATCACACCCGATCATCACGTGGTGTCTCAGCACGAAGAACTTTCGCAACGGTGCATACTCAGGGAGAACACTTCTTGATAATTAGTGAGAGATCATCTTAAAATGCTACCGTCAAACTAAGCAAAATAAGATGTATAAAAGATAAACATCATATGCAATCAAAATATGTGACATGATATGGCCATCATCATCCTGCGCCTTTGATTTCCATCTCCAAAGTACTGTCATGATCTCTATCGTCACCGGCATGACACCACGATCTCCATCATCTTGATCTATATCAATGTGTCGTCACGTGGTCGTCTCGCCAACTATTGCTTTTGCAACTATTGCTATCGCATAGTGATAATATAAAGCAATTATTTGGCGCTTGCATCTTATGCAATAGAGAGACAACCATAAGGCTTTTGCCAGTTGCCGATAACTTCAACAAAACATGATCATCTCATACAACAACTTATATCTCATCACGTCTTGACCATATCACATCACAACATGCCCTACAAAAACAAGTTAGACGTCCTCTACTTTGTTTGTTGCAAGTTTTACGTGGCTGCTACGGGCTTAAGCAAGAACCAATCTTACCTACGCATCAAAACCACAACGATAGTTTGTCAAGTTGGTGTTGTTTTAACCTTCACAAGGACCGGGCGTAGCCACACTCGGTTCACCTAAAGTTGGAGAAACTGACACCTGCCAGCCACCTGTGTGCAAAGCACGTCGGTAGAACCAGTCTCGCATAAGCGTACGCGTAATGTCGGTCCGGGCCGCTTCATCCAACAATACCGCCGAACCAAAGTATGACATGCTGGTAAGCAGTATGACTTATATCGCCCACAACTCACTTGTGTTCTACTCGTGCAAATAACATCAAACCATAAAACCTAGCTCTGATACCACTATTGGAGAATGTAGTAATTTCAAAAAAATTCCTACGCACACGCAAGATCATGGTGATGCATAGCAACGAGAGGGGAGAGTGTTGTCTACATACCCTCGTAGACCGATAGCGGAAGCGTTATTACAACACGGTTGATGTAGTCGTACGTCTTCACGGTCCAACCGATCAAGCACCGAAACTAAGGCACCTCCGAGTTCTAGCACACGTTCAGCTCGATGACAATCCCCGGACTCTGATCCAGCAAAGTGTTGGGGATGAGTTCCGTCAGCACGATGGCGTGGTGACAATCTTGATGTACTACCATCGCAGGGCTTCGCCTAAGCACCGCTACAATATTATCGAGGATTATGGTGGAGGGGGGCACCGCACACGGCTAAGAGAACGATCACGAAGATCAACTTGTGTTTCTATGGGGTGCCCCCTGCCCCCATATATAAAGGAGTGGAGGAGGGGAGGGCCGGCCCTCTCTATGGCGCGCCCTAGGGGAGTCCTATTCCCACCGGGAGTAGGATTCCCCTTTTCCTAGTCCAACTAGGAGTCCTTCCAAGTAGTAGGAGTAGGAGACAAGGAAGGGGAAGAGGGAAGAGAAGGAAAGAGGGGGCGCCGCCCCTCCCCCTAGTCCAATTCGGACTAGTCAATGGGGGGGGGGGCGCGGCCTGCCTCTCTCTCTCCCCTAAAGCCCAATAAGGCCCATATACTTCTTCCCCCGTATTCCCGTAACTCCCCGGTACTCCAAAAAATACCTGAACCACTCGAAACCTTTTCGATGTCCGAATATAGTCATCCAATATATCTATCTTTACGTCTCGACCATTGCGAGACTCCTCGTCATGTCCCAGATCTCATCCGGGAATCCGAACTCCTTCGGTACATCAAAACTCATAAACTCATAATATAACTATCATCGAAACCTTAAGCGTGCGGACCCTACGGGTTCGAGAACAATGTTGACATGACCGAGACACATCTCTAGTCAATAACCAATAGCAGAAACTGGATGCTCATATTGGCTCCCACATATTCTACGAAGATCTTTATCGGCCAGACCGCATAACAACATACGTTGTTCCCTTTGTCATCGGTATGTTACTTGCCCGAGATTCGATCGTTGGTATCTCAATACCTAGTTCAATCTCATTACTGGCAAGTCTCTTTACTCGTTCCGTAATACATCATCTCGCAACTAACTCATTAGTTGCAATGCTTGCAAGGCTTATGTGATGTGCATTACCGAGAGGGCCCAGAGATACCTCTCCGACAATCGGAGTGACAAATCCTAATCTCGAAATACGCCAACCCAACATGTACCTTTGGAGACACCTGTAGAGCACCTTTATAATCACCCAGTTACGTTGTGACGTTTGGTAGCACACAAAGTGTTCCTCCGGCAAACGGGAGTTGCATAATATCATAGTCATAGGAACATGTATAAGTCATGAAGAAAGCAATAGCAACATACTAAACGATCGGGTGCTAAGCTAATGGAATGGTTCACGTTAATCACATCATTCTCCTAATGATGTGATCCCGTTAATCAAATGACAACACATGTCTATGGTTAGGAAACATAACCATCTTCGATCAACGAGCTAGTCAAGTAGAGGCATACTAGTGACGTTTAGTTTGTCTATGTATTCACACAAGTATTATGTTTCTGGTTAATACAACTCTAGCATGAATAATAAACATTTATCATGAAATAAGGAAATAAATAATAACTTTATTATTGCCTCTAGGACATATTTTCTTCACTAGGGTTGTAGAGATATTAGTATGCAGTAACCCGAAAGTTGTTCGAAGTCCCGGATGAGATCCCGGACGTCACGAGGAGTTCCGGAATGGTCCGGAGGTAAAGATTTATATATAGGAAATTGTACCGGGACCATCGGGAAGGTTTCGGGGGTTACCGGTATTGTACCGGGACCACCGGATGGGTCCCGGGGGTCCACCGGGTGGGGCCACCTATCCCGGAGGGCCCCATGGGCTGAAGTGGGAGGGGAACCAGCCCCTGGTGGGCTGGTGCGCCCCCCCCTTGGGCCCCCTGCCCCTAGGGTTGGGAAACCCTAGGGGTGGGGGCGCCCCACTTGCCTTGAGGGGCAAGCCACCCCCTTTGGCCGCCGCCCCCCCTCTAGATGGGATCTAGAGGGGCCGGCGCCCCCAGGGCCCCTATATAAAGAGGGGGGAGGGAGGGCTGCGCACCCTAGCCCCTGGCGCCTCCCTCTCCCTCCCGTAACACCTCTCCTGCTCGTTGGTGCTTGGCGAAGCCCTGCCGAGACCCTGCTGCATCCACCACCACGCCGTCGTGCTGCTGGATCTTCATCAACCTATCCTCCCCCCTTGCTGGATCAAGAAGGAGGAGACGTCTTCCCGACCGTACGTGTGTTGAACGCGGAGGTGGTGTCCGTTCGGCACTGGGTCATCGGTGATTTGGATCACGACGAGTACGACTCCATCATCCCCGTTCTCTTGAACGCTTCAGCTCGTGATCTACAAGGGTATGTAGATGCACTCTTATTCCCCTCGTTGCTAGAATACTCCATAGATTGATCTTGGTGATGCGTAGAATTTTTTAATTTCTGCTACGATCCCCAACAGTGGCATCATGAGCTAGGTCTATGCGTAGTTTCTATGCATGAGTAGAACACAAAGTAGTTGTGGGCATTGATATTGTCAATTATCTTGCCGTTACTAGTCTTATCTTGATTCGGCGGCATTGTGGGATGAAGCGGCCCGGACCAACCTTACACGTACGCTTACGTGAGACCGGTTCCACCGACTGACATGCACTAGTTGCATAAGGTGGCTGGCGGGTGTCTGTCTCTCCCACTTTAGTCGGATCGGATTCGATGAACAGGGTCCTTATGAAGGGTAAATAGAAATTGGCAATTCACGTTGTGGTTTTGGCGTAGGTAAGAAACGTTCTTGCTAGAAACCTATAGCAGCCACGTAAAAACTTGCAACAACAATTAGAGGACGTCTAACCTGTTTTTGCAGCAAGTGCTTTGTGATGTGATATGGACAAAGTTGTGATGAATGATATATGTGATGTATGAGATGTTCATGTTCTTGTAATAGGAATCACGACTTGCATGTCGATGAGTATGACAACCGGCAGGAGCCATAGGAGTTGTCTTAATTTATTTATGACCTGCGTGTCAACATAAACGTCATGTAATTACTTTACTTTATTGCTAAAGCATTAGCCATAGTAGTAGAAGTAATAGTTGACGTGACAACTTCATGAAGACACGATGATGGAGATCATGGTGTCATGCCGGTGACGACGATGATCATGGCGCCCCGAAGATGGAGATCAAAGGAGCGAAATGATATTGGCCATATCATGTCACTATTTGATTGCATGTGATGTTTATCATGTTTTACATCTTATTTGCTTAGAACGACGGTAGCTTAAATAAGGTGATCCCTCGAATTAATTTCAAGAAAGTGTTCCCCCTAACTGTGCACCGTTGCGAAGGTTCGTTGTTTCGAAGCACCACGTGATGATCGGGTGTGATAGATTCTAACGTTCGAATACAACGGGTGTAAGCCAGATTTACACACGCAATACACTTAGGTTGACTTGACGAGCCTAGCATGTACAAACATGGCCTCGGAACACGGAGGACCGAAAGGTCGAGCATGAGTCGTATGGAAGATACGATCAACATGGAGATGTTCACCGATGTTGACTAGTCCGTCTCACGTGATGATCGGACACGGCCTAGTTGCCTCGGATCATGTTTCACTTAGATGACTAGAGGGATGTCTGTCTGAGTGGGAGTTCATTGAATAGTTTGATTAGATGAACTTAATTATCATGAACTTAGTCTAAAATCTTACAATATGTCTTGTAGATCAAATGGCCCACGCTAATGTTGCCCTCAACTTCAAAGCGTTCCTAGAGAAAACCAAGCTGAAAGATGATGGCAGCAACTATACGGACTGGGTCCGGAACTTGAGGATCATCCTCATAGCTGCCAAGAAAGATTATGTCCTTGAAGCACCGCTAGGAGAAGCACCATTCCCAGCAAACCAAGACGTTATGAATGCCTATCAGTCACGTGCTGATGATTACTCCCTCGTTCAGTGCGGCATGCTTTACAGCTTAGAACCGGGGCTCCAAAAGCATTTTGAGCAACACGGAGCATATGAGATGTTCGAGGAGATGAAAATGGTTTTCCAAGCTCATGCCCGGGTCGAGAGATATGAAGTCTCCGACAAGTTCTTTAGTTGTAAGATGGAGGAAAATAGCTCTGTCAGTGAACACATACTCAAGATGTCTGGGTTGCCCAACCGCTTGACTCAACTGGGAGTTAATCTCCCGGATGACGCGGTCATTGACAGAATCCTTCAGTCGCTTCCACCAAGCTACAAGAGCTTTGTGATGAACTTCAATATGCAGGGGATGGAAAAGACCATTCACGAGGTATATTCAATGCTGAAATCAGCGGAGGTGGAGATCAAAAAGGAACATCAAGTGTTGATGGTGAATAAAATCACTAAGTTCAAGAAAGGCAAGGGTAAGAAGAACTTCAAGAAGGACGGCAAGGAAGTTGCCGCACCCGGTAAATCAGTTGCCAGGAAGAAGTCAAAGAATGGACCCAAGCCTGAAACTGAGTGCTTTTATTGCAAGGGAAGTGGTCACTGGAAGCGGAACTGCCCCAAATACTTAGCGGACAAGAAGGCCGGCAACACCAAAGGTATATGTGATATACATGTTATTGATGTGTACCTTACCAGCACTCGTAGTAGCTCCTGGGTATTTGATACCGGTGCGGTTGCTCATATTTGTAACTCAAAGCAGGAGCTGCGGAATAAGCGGAGACTGGCGAAGGACGAGGTGACGATGCGCGTCGGGAATGGTTCCAAGGTAGATGTGATCGCCGTCGGCACGCTACCTCTACATTTACCTATGGGATTAGTTTTAAACCTCAATAATTGTTATTTGGTTCCAGCTTTGAGCATGAACATTGTATCAGGATCTCGTTTAATTCGAGATGGCTACTCATTTAAATCCGAGAATAATGGTTGTTCTATTTATATGAGAGATATGTTTTATGGTCATGCCCCGCTGGTGAATGGTTTATTCTTAATGAATCTCGAGCGTAATGTTACACATGTTCATAGTGTGAATACCAAAAGATGTAAGGTTGATAATGATAGTCCCACATACTTGTGGCACTGCCGCCTTGGTCACATAGGTGTCAAACGCATGAAGAAGCTCCATGCAGATGGACTTTTAGAGTCTCTTGATTATGAATCATTTGACACGTGCGAACCATGCCTCATGGGTAAAATGACCAAGACTCCGTTCTCCGGAACAATGGAGCGAGCAACCAACTTATTGGAAATTATACATACCGATGTGTGCGGTCCAATGAGTGTTGAGGCTCGCGGTGGCTATCGTTATGTTCTCACTCACACTGATGACTTGAGTAGATATGGGTATGTCTACTTAATGAAACACAAGTCTGAGACCTTTGAAAAGTTCAAGGAATTTCAGAGTGAGGTTGAGAATCAACGTGACAGAAAAATAAAGTTCTTACGATCAAATCGTGGGGGAGAATATTTAAGTCACGAATTTGGCACACACTTAAGGAAATGTGGAATCATTTCACAACTCACGCCGCCTGGAACACCTCAGCGTAACGGTGTGTCCGAACGTCGTAATCACACTCTATTGGATATGGTGCGATCTATGATGTCTCTTACCGATCTACCACTCTCATTTTGGGGCTATGTTTTAGAGACTGCCGCATTCACTTTAAATAGGGCTCCGTCGAAATCCGTTGAGATGACACCGTATGAATTATGGTTTGGAAAGAAACCTAAGCTATCATTTCTAAAAGTTTGGGGATGCGATGCATATGTGAAGAAACTTCAACCTGAAAAGCTCGAACCCAAGTCGGAAAAATGCGTCTTCATAGGATACCCTAAGGAAACCATTGGGTATACCTTCTACCTCATATCCGAAAGCAAGATCTTTGTTGCCAGGAATGGATCCTTTCTAGAGAAAGAGTTTCTCTCGAAAGAAGTAAGTGGAAGGAAAGTGGAGCTTGATGAAGTACTGCCTCTTAAAACAAAGAGTAGCGCAGCTAGGAAAATGTTCCTGTGGTGCCTACACCGATTAGAGAGGAGGTTAATGATGATGATCAAGATACTTCGGATCAAGCTCCTACTGAACTTCGTAGGTCCACAAGGACACGTTCCGCACCAGAGTGGTACGGCAACCCTGTCCTGGAAATCATGTTGCTGGACAACGGTGAACCTTCGAACTACGAAGAAGCGATGGCGGGCCCAGACTCCGACAAATGGCTGGAAGCCATGAAATCCGAGATAGAATCCATGTATGAAAACGAAGTATGGACTTTGACTGACTTGCCTGATGATCGGCGAGCCATAGAAAATAAATGGATCTTTAAGAAGAAGACAGACGCAGATGGTAATGTGACCATCTATAAGGCTCGACTTGTCGCTAAGGGTTATCGACAAGTTCAAGGGGTTGACTACGATGAGACTTTCTCACCCGTAGCGAAGCTAAAGTCCGTCCGAATCATGTTAGAAATTGCCGCATTCTATGATTATGAGATATGGCAAATGGACGTCAAAATGGCATTCCTTAACGGCTTTTTTAAGGAAGAATTGTATATGATGCAGCCGGAAGGTTTTGTCGATCCTAAGAATGCTAACAAGGTGTGCAAGCTCCAGCGCTCAATCTATGGGCTGGTGCAAGCATCTCGGAGTTGGAACATTCGCTTTGATGAGATGATCAAAGCGTTTGGGTTTATGCAGACTTATGGAGAAGCCTGCGTTTACAAGAAAGTGAGTGGGAGCTCTGTAGCATTTCTCATATTATATGTGGATGACATACTGTTGATGGGAAATGATATGGAATTCTTGGAAAGCATAAAGGCCTATTTGAACAAGTGTTTTTCAATGAAGGACCTTGGAGAAGCTGCTTATATATTAGGCATCAAGATCTATAGAGATAGATCGAGACGCCTCATCGGTCTTTCACAAAGTACGTACCTTGACAAGATATTGAAGAAGTTCAATATGGATCAGTCCAAGAAGGGGTTCTTGCCTGTATTGCAAGGTGTGCGATTGAGCACGGCTCAATGCCCGACCACGGCAGAAGATATAGAAGAGATGAGTGTCATCCCCTATGCCTCAACCATAGGGTCTATTATGTATGCCATGCTGTGTACCAGACCTGATGTAAACCTTGCTGTAAGTTTGGTAGGTAGGTACCAAAGTAATCCCGGCAAGGAACACTGGACAGCGGTCAAAAACATCCCGAAGTACCTGAAAAGGACCAAGGATATGTTTCTCGTTTATGGAGGTGCCGAAGAGCTCGTTGTAAAGGGTTACGTCGACGCTAGCTTCGACATAGATCTGGATGACTCTAAGTCACAAACCGGATACGTGTATATTTTGAATGGTGGGGCAGTAAGCTGGTGCAGTTGCAAGCAAAGCGTCGTGGCGGGATCTACATGTGAAGCAGAGTATATGGCAGCCTCGGAGGCAGCACAAGAAGCAGTCTGGGTGAAGGAGTTCATTACCGACCTAGGAGTCATACCCAATGCGTCGGACCCGATGACTCTCTTCTGTGACAACACTGGAGCTATTGCCCTTGCGAAGGAGCCCAGGTTTCACAAGAAGACCAGGCATATCAAGCGTCGCTTCAACTCCATTCATGAAAGTGTTCAAAATGGAGACATAGAAATTTGTAAAGTATACACGGACCTGAATGTGGCAGATCCGTTGACTAAACCTCTCCCTAGAGCAAAACATGATCAACACCAGAATTCCATGGGTGTTCGATTCATCACAATGTAACTAGACTATTGACTCTAGTGCAAGTGGGAGACTGTTGGAAATATGCCCTAGAGGCAATAATAAAATGATTATTATATTTCCTTGTTCATGATAATTGTCTATTGTTCATGCTATAATTGTATTATCCGGAAATCGTAATACATGTGTGAATACATAGACCTGAATGTGTCCCTAGTGAGCCTCTAGTTGACTAGCTCGTTGATCAACAGATAGTCATGGTTTCCTGGCTATGGACATGGGGATGTCATTGATAACGGGATCACATCATTAGGAGAATGATGTGATGGACAAGACCCAAACCTAAGCATATCATAAAATCGTGTAGTTCGTTTGCTAGAGCTTTTGCAATGTCAAGTATCATTTCCTTAGACCATGAGGTTGTGCAACTCTCGGATACCGTATGAGTGCTTTGGGTGTGCCAAACATCACAACGTAACTGGGTGGCTATAAAGGTACACTACGGGTATCTCCGAAAGTGTCTATTGGGTTGGCACGAACCGAGACTGGGATTTGTCACTCCGTATGACGGAGAGGTATCTCTTGGGCCCACTCGGTAATGCATCATCATAATGAGCTCAATGTGACCAAGGGGTTGGTCACGGGATCATGCATTACGATACGAGTAAAGTGACTTGCCGGTAACGAGATTGAACAATGTATTGGGATACCGATGATCGAGTCTCGGGCAAGTAACGTACCACTTGACAAAGGGAATTGAATACGGGATTGATTAAGTCCTCGACATCGTGGTTCATCTGATGAGATCATCGAGGAGCATGTGGGAGTCAACATGGGTATCCAGATCCCGCTGATGGTTATTGACCGGAGAGGCGTCTCGGTCATGTCTGCATGTCTCCCGAACCCGTAGGGTCTACACACTTAAGGTTCGGTGACGCTAGGGTTGTAGAGATATTAGTATGCAGTAACCCGAAAGTTGTTCGGAGTCCCGGATGAGATCACGGACGTCACGAGGAGTTCCGGAATGGTCCGGAGGTAAAGATTTATATATAGGAAGTCCAGTTTCGGCCATCGGGAAGGTTTCGGGGGTTACCGGTATTGTACCGGGACCACCGAAAGGGTCCCGGGGGTCCATCGGGTGGGGCCACCTATCCCGGAGGGCCCCATGGGCTGAAGTGGGAGGGGAACCAGCCCCTGGTGGGCTGGTGCGCCCCCCCTTGGGCCCCCTGCACCTAGGGTTGGGAAACCCTAGGGGTGGGGGCGCCCCACTTGCCTTGGGGGGCAAGCCACCCCCCTTTGGCCGCCCCCCTCTAGATGGGATCTAGAGGGGCCGGCGCCCCCCAGGGCCCCTATATAAAGAGGGGGGAGGGAGGGCTGCGCACCCTATCCCCTGGCGCCTCCCTCTCCCTCCCGTAACACCTCCCGCTCGTTGGTGCTTGGGGAAGCCCTGCCGAGACCCTGCTGCATCCACCACCACGCCGTCGTGCTGCTGGATCTTCATCAACCTCTCCTCCCCATTGTTGGATCAAGAAGGAGGAGACGTCTTCCCGACCGTACGTGTGTTGAACGCGGAGGTGCTATCCGTTCGGCACTTGGTCATCGGTGATTTGGATCACGGCGAGTACGACTCCATCATCCCCGTTCTCTTGAACGCTTCCGCTCACGATCTACAAGGGTATGTAGATGCACTCCTATTCCCCTCGTTGCTAGAATACTCCATAGATTGATCTTGGTGATGCGTAGAAATTTTTTAATTTCTGCTACGATCCCCAACAGGTAATTGCATATGGCATTCCGGCATACTATGCCGATCAGTACCTTTGCATTAGTGAAGCTACTATGATTGAGTTAGTGCGTAGGTTTACCAAAGTGTTCATCCGTGTCTTTGGTCCTGAATATCTTCGGGCACCCAATGAGGAAGACACAAAAAAGTTGATGACATCAAATGAGAGAAGAGATTGGTCTGGCATGCTAGGAAGCATTGATTTTAGGCATTGGACTTGGAAAGACTGTCCGGAGGCATGTCAGGGAATGTATTATGGCAAGTCTCGTGGTGGAACAGTTATGCTAGAGACCGTAACATCCGAGGATTTATGAATTCGACATTGCTTTTTTTGTATGCCGGTTACTTTGAATGATATCAAATATTGCAACGGTTTCATTTGTTTGCTAGACTTGTTAGTGGTGATGTTCCTGCTTGCAACTATACTATCAATGAGCATGAATGCACAAATGGGTACTATCTTGCAGATGGTGTCTACCCTTCTTGATGCACATTTGTCAAGAGCATCAAAAACCCCCCGAACTAGAAAACAGTGTGAATTTGCAAGGGTACAAGAGGCAGCCCGAAAAGATATAGAAAGAGCATTCGTGGTCTTGCAATCTAGGTTTGCCATTGTTCGTGGTCTTGCTCGTTTTTGGGACAAGCGATCCTTGAAAAACATCATGATATGCTGTGTTATTCTTCACAATATGACTCTCGAAGATGAGAGAGGCATGAATTTGGAGTTCTTCTACGACAATGTGAGTAGCCATGTCGAACCAGCTAGAGACCCTAACCGCATTAGAGCATTTCTTCAGACCTACCGGGAGATTGAAAATGCAAACACCCACTTTCAGCTTCAAGAGGATCTCATTGAGCACCATTGGCTAAGGGCCGGGCAGTAACACATTCCCCTCTTGCATTCATTTCATTTACTTCATCTGTGATTTGTATTCGGGACAAGTTTTGTATTGAATTATTTATTTTGCTTCAATGATTTAAATAATTATTGTAATTGGGATGATTGTTTTATTGTAATATTGACATTTTATCTCATATTGTATTGTAATTCTGAATATGTGGCACATGTGTAAAATTTGATGAAAACCCATCTGAATTGTGGGCCGGAGCAGGCGCCGGCAGAGCAGACCCCGCATAGCGAAACTGTAAGACGGAATATTCGCGAAAATTCTGTTTTACAGTTTCTCTATGCGGGGTCTGCTCTGCCGGTGACTGCTCCAGTCCGTAAAAGCGTTTTTCTGCGAACTGTAAACGAGTTTTGCGGGTCGGCGTTATACGGAGTCTGCTAGAGATGCTCGAAATGATATACCGCAGGTAATATCACCCTCCCGTCTTGATGCGTGAGAACCATCCCTGCTGCAGCACTGCACGACACATCTTTTCCATTTCCTCTGCTCAAATCGTTCGATGTGGAATTATGGATGCAAATTAGTCTTTGAGGCCACCCTTGAGGCCCGAGCAACAGCTGAGGTACTCTTGGAGGGTACAGGGGCGAGCAACGGGCACTAGGTTCACCTTCGGTCTGCCTTTCAGTGGGTTGCCTTCGATCAACGCCCGAGGCAGGGTCTCCTTGTCCGTGGTGAACTGGAACGGCGGATCCATGGACTTGTCCGCCAGGTAGCGCACGCCGACCGGAGGACAGCAGACGCCGGCCGCCCCCGGGTACACGGCGTTCCCCGCAACGCACGGGAACGTGCTGGCGGAGACGAAGAAGCATGCCACTTCCCCGACGAACACGGCGCGGTCGCGGCCGACGCCGTCCACCGGGACGAGCTACGTGTTCCCGGTGGCCAGCTCGTCCAGCTCGAACACCTGGATGAGCTGCCAGTCGTAGCGCCTCGGCAACCACCGAGTCCGAACCTTGATCACGTCCCTCCTGCGCTTCATCTTCCTCTCCTCGTCGGCCCCGAGGTGCCCGAGATTCCTGTAGTAGCGCACCATGAGCATGCCTCCGCCGTCGTCCTCATCGTCGGGAGGAGGGACCAGGTAGGAGATGACGTTGTTGCACTGGTTCAGGGGCTGGTTGGCCACCACGGGCACCAGCCGGGGCTTGGGACGAAGCGCCACCTTGAGTATGTTCCCCTCCGGCGTGCACAAGTAGACGCGCCGTTGCAGCGTCGACACCGAGGAGTACCAGTGGCCGCGCGACATGCGCCATCCCTGCGCGAACATCAAAGAGTGCCAGGATCTCCTGGCCCAGTCGTCAACGATCGCCCACCGCCCGTCGCCGGGCTTGGCGGCGTAGGCCACGGAACACGAACGGACCGCATGGTCTTTTTTTGAACCGAACCAGCAGGAGCTCTGCCATTGCATTAAGAGGAGGGAACAACTGTACATCAGCTGAAGATCAGCTTACAGAGAAGGAGTAACCAAAACAGGCAAGAGGGCCATGAACAACCCTGTCGCCCAACACCTAAGCCTAACCCGCACATGCCTCAACTAAGAGGCGAAAGTCATCACTAGCAAGCCTGGCAACATCAGCTGCCGAAGTGCACTTTCCATCGAAGATTATTCTGTTCCTTTCCAGCCAGATGTTCCAAAGAGCAAAAGATGCCATGGAGAACGAGTTGTTCCTTGTTTTGTTGGGCTTAAGATGGAGCAAAGCGCCCCACCAGGAGTTCACCGAGGAGGCAACCAACGCTGTAGCTGTGAGGTCAGCATGAGAAGCGCTCAGCGAAAGCCACACCCGCCTCACATAAGGGCACTGAAAAGAGAGATGTGCCGCCGTTTCAATCACCAAGTCACATAGTTTACACTTTGGATCATGTGGCCATCCGCGCAATAGCAATCTGTCCGCAGTCCAGTTTCTGTTCTGAAGCAGAAGCCAAAGGAAGAACCTTATTTTCCTATCCGTTTTCACCTTCCAAACACTGGCCAGCTCTGGTTGGTGCAAGCGCCCAAGGAATTGTGCGTGGTACGCAGATTTGGCCGAGTACGAACCATCAGCCGATAGATGCCAGGCAATGCTATCTCTGGAGGTTGATAGTTGCACATTTTGGACCTTCTCCCAAAGTCCCAAGAATTGGTGGATTTCCTCGTGAGAGTTCATGCGCATTAATCCTCTCATCCAGCAACCATTGTGCAAGGCGTCTTTAACCAAGCTGTTTTTCTTTAAGGCCAATCTGAAAATCAAAGGAGCTACCATAGCCGGGGGCTCGCCGTCCAGCCATCTATCCTTCCAAAACTTGGCCGAGCACCCATCCCCGATGGTGATCTTAGTGCAAGCCTGGAAAAGTGCCCTATCAGAGTCGTCACAAGGCACCGGAGTCCCCTTCCATGGTCTCTGAACATAGTCTCACTCCATCCACAGCCAGCGCAAGCGAAGAGCTCTACCAAAACATTTTAAGTCCTTGATACCGAGGCCCCCAGTCAGCTTCGGAGCACACACTTTTTTCCAGGACACCATGCATTTCCCTCCATGGGCAACCTCTTCGCCAGCCCACAAAAAGCCCCGCCTCAGCTTGTCAATCCTCTTAATGAACCAAGCACTCAGATCGAAGGAGGTAAGGATGTACGTGAGAGTTGCTGTGAGGACAGAATTTACAAGCAAGCACCGTCCCAGCTTGGTCATGAGCTTCCCTTTCCATGGCTGCAATCGCCCAGCAAGTTTATCCAGGGTAGGCTGCAATTTAGCCCGGGTTGGTTTCCTAATACTCAGAGGCAAGCCTAGGTAGGTGCAAGGGAGGTTTCCAGAGATACCCCCAAAGTCAGCCAACAAGCTAGGCATATCAATTTGCTCGCATCTAATGGGGTAAGCGACAGTCTTGAGCAGGTTCGGTTGCAAACTAGAGATGTCACCAAACCTCGAAAGAATGGCCTGCACCCCCACAATGTCCTCTTGCTTAGGATTAACGAATAAAGCTACATCATCAGCATAGAAGCTGACACGCAGACGAGCAGCTCTGTTGCGAATTGGGGAAAGGATGCCCAGATCAGTGGCTTTGGAAAGGAGCTTTTGGAGTGGGTCAAGAGCCAGAATGAACAACATTGGTGACAACGGGTCGCCCTGCCGCAGCCCACGCCTGTGTCTAAAAGGTTTCCCAGGAATTCCATTGAGCAGAACCCTAGAGGAAGAGGTGGCCAAGATCAAGGACACCAGGGAACCGCATGGTCTGTCATGACGAGCACGACCGACGCCGGGGTGGTCTCGCCGGAGATGCCGGCGTACACGATGAGGGACGCGGACTCGAGCGGCTCCGTCCAGACAATGCGGGCGCCGCCGGTGATGGGCCGGAGGTAGGTGAGGGCCCTGGTGAGCGGGTTGAGGAGGCGCACGGCGTGGGTCGCCTTGTCGCGCAGCAGCAGCAGGCCCTCGGCGCTGGCCTCGAGGTGGTGGCGGGAGACCTCCGGCAGGCCGACGCGGACGCAGGAGCCGGTGCCGAGGTTGAGGAAGCGGCGTCCGTCACCGTCGTTGCGGTTGGACAGCATGATCCAGCGGCGGGGCTGGAAGCGGCGGTCCAGGGCGCGCTCGCGTGGATCAGCGGTGCACTTTCTCCACTCCGTGCACGCGGCGCAGAGGCGGATGTACTCGGCCACGTCGTAGCGGAGCAGACGACCGGCGATGTCCTCGACGAGCTTGCGCGGCAGGTTGGCCCAGTCTCTCCTGCCCGTCCCATTCAGTAGATCGATCGACCACCATCAGAAATTAAACCAGGAGAAATTAGCTAAGAAGACGAACGGAGCCGGCAATTGAACTCACTGACCATTCCTCTCAGTTTCTGCGTGACGGTGGGCTACGGCCGCCGCCACAGGATTGCTCGAGACACCGGATTCGCTTGCTCATCTTGGCAGCAGATCTGGTCCTTCTTCCCGAGATGCTGGATCAGGGGCTTGTGCTGTGGCGGCGGTTTCGAACCTCTCTCGATTTTGAAAACCTAAAATGCAACCCCCTGCGCCCCGGCCCTTGTGTGCCGGTACAACATCACCCTTGATACCCCGCAAAAAATAAAACATCACGCTTGATTAGTTTCCAATAAAACTCACAGTAGCGGATAATCGCTGGATTGCAGTGTTTAGGGTTCATACTCAGAAACCGTTTAACCATGTCTCGCTATTCAAAACACTGCGTGATGCATGGGCGGCGGCGCAAGGTGTGATCTTCAAGCCAAAGGGGCCTAATTTATTCCTGGCGCAATTCATGTGCCTGGGAGACTGGAATCATGTGATGGGGGGCGGTCCGTGGATTTTTCATAATGCAGCAGTGGTAATGGAGGAATATGATGGCATATCTGATGTTAGGCAGTACAAGTTAGATAGAATTCCAGCTTGGGTGAGGATCATGGGAATCCCTAATGGCCTAATGAAGAAGACGTCAGTAGCAGAAAAGATAGCGGCTAAAGTGGGTATCCCTCCCTTCAGAGTGGTTGTTACCGAGGGAAGGCTGAATCCCTCGAAGTACCTTAGGGCAAGAGTCTACCTGAAGCTTGATACGCCACTTGTCAGGTTTGTGCCGCTTACGTTAAAGGAGAGTAAGAGGTACCTAGTGGAATATGAAAAACTCTCGGACTTCTGTGATTTTTGCGGCCTTTTAGGGCATCTTGTGATGGAATGCGGTGATGGAATTCATGATCGGGCAGCATGTGAATGGGGGGACTGGCTTCTGGTGAATTATGAAGAACAAAACGATCGTGGTACGGTAAAGAGAGGGGCACCTCGGGGAAACCCAGGCAGTGGCATGAACAAAGGTGGCTGGAACACTGAAAAACAGAATGAAGGACACCCCAAGGAGCATGAAAGCATGGAGGTGGGGGAGGAGAAATCACAACCAGAAGGTACGGTTAGCTTGAGTGTAAGGAAACGTCTGATCTCACAGGATGGTAAGATAAATAGTACAGAAGATCCATCAGCTACTCCTCCTGAGGGGTTTGTTAATGATAAGGTGTTGCTCCTTGAGAATACGAGTGATGAGCAGATTGATAAATCGCAGATGAGCACACCTCAGAAAATCCATGATCATAAAAGGTTGAAGGCAGTGGTTACAGCGGGATCAATTGATATATCGACGTCCTCCTCTGGGGAGGATCACCGGACGCAATGAAACTCATTAGCTGGAACTGTCGGGGACTTCTGGGTGCCCCGACAGTTCGATCGCTTCTGGATATCCAGAGGCGGCATAAGGCGGATGCGTTCTTCCTGTCTGAAATGCATCTGGATGAAGAGAAGGCAGAAATTTTGATGAGAAAGATGGGAATGGACCACAAGATTGTAGCACCAAGTCTTGATGGTAGGAAGGGGGTTTGTTGCTAGTCTGGAAGAAGGAGGCGAGGATCTACTCCCGGACTACTACATTCCACTGCATTGATGTTTCGGTGGAGGAAAACGATGGAAAAGTTTGGATACTAACTGGCATTTATGGTGAGCCTAGTTGGGATAATAAGGAAAGAACATACCGGCTCCTGCGTGATCTTCATGCACAGTCCACCGTCCCGTGGGTAGCGATTGGGGACTTTACTGAAAGTTTCTATTCGTCGGAGAAAGAGGGAGGAGCCCCCCGACAGCAAGCTAGGATGCAATTATTTCAAGATGCGCTGAATGACTGTTCGCTTGAAGATATTGGATACAATGGGGACAAGTTTACGTTTTTCAGAGGAGGGCTACGTGAACGTCTAGACCGGGCTGTGTCTAATGCAGAGTGGATGGAGATGCATCCGTTGTGTGGATTGAGTAATCTGGAGATGGGCAAGTCGGACCATAGACCAATTTGCCTAGATACTGAACACTTGGCCGGAGTGGCTGCGGATCGGCCCATGAACAGGCGCAAGTTTGAGGCTCGATGGTTAGCGGAAGAAGCAGTTGAAGAGATCGTTAAAACGGCGTGGCTAAAGGCGGTCACTCAAGGCCTATGTCCTACTGCAAAGGACAAGCTAAACGCCGTCCATAAAGACCTACATGCATGGGATAGAAAGATCTTGAAAGGGCCGAGGTATAGATTGAGAGCAGCTCAACAAGAGCTTGAGGTGCTTATGAAACAGCCACATAATGCAGAGGTAAAAGCAAAACAACAAGATCTCACAATGATAATTGAGAATCTCCTAGAGCAAGAGGAGGTCTATTGGGCACAACGTCGTCGTGCAAACTGGCTACAGCGTGGTGACCGCAACACAAGGTTTTTTAATCAGTTTGCCTCAGCTCGTAGATGTCGTAATTTAATTAAGAGATTGAAAAGCAATAATAATGCTTGGGTTGAGGGTAATGATAACCTCAAGCCCTTGATTCTTGAGTATTTTCAGAGCCTTTTTCACACTGATTCAGGGATGATTGATGATGATTTTGAAGGAAATATGCCCTAGAGGCAATAATAAAGTTATTATTTATTTCCTTATATCATGATAAATGTTTATTATTCATGCTAGAATTGTATTAACCGGAAACATAATACATGTGTGAATACATAGACAAACAGAGTGTCACTAGTATGCCTCTACTTGACTAGCTCGTTAATCAAAGATGGTTATGTTTCCTAACCATAGACAAAGAGTTGTTATTTGATTAATGGGATCACATCATTAGATGAATGATCTGATTGACTTGACCCATTCCGTTAGCTTAGCACTTGATCGTTTAGTTTGTTGCTATTGCTTTCTTCATGACTTATACATGTTCCTGTGACTATGAGATTATGCAACTCCCGTTTACCGGAGGAACACTTTGTGTGCTACCAAACGTCACAACGTAACTGGGTGATTATAAAGGTGCTCTACAGGTGTCTCCGAAGGTACTTGTTGGGTTGGCGTATTTCGAGATTAGGATTTGTCACTCCGAATGTCGGAGAGGTATCTCTGGGACCTCTCGGTAATGCACATCACTTAAGCCTTGCAAGCATTGCAGCTAATGAGTTAGTTGCGAGATGATGTATTACAGAACGAGTAAAGAGACTTGACGGTAACGAGATTGAACTAGGTATTGGATACCGACGATCGAATCTCGGGCAAGTAACATACCGATGACAAAGGGAACAACGTATGTTGTTATGCGGTCTGACTGATAAAAGATATTCGTAGAATACGTGGGAGCCAATATGAGCATCGAGGATCCGCTATTGGTTATTGACCGAGAATGGTTCTAGGTCATGTCTACATAGTTCTCGAACCCGTAGGGTCCGCACGCTTAACGTTACGATGACAGTTTTATTATGAGTTTATATTTTGATGTACCGAAGGTTGTTCGGAGTCCCGGATGTGATCATGGACATGACGAGGAGTCTTGAAATGGTCGAGACATAAAAATCGTTATATTGGAAGCCTATATTTGGATATCGGAATCGTTCCGGGTGAAATCGGGATTTTACCGGAGTACCGGGGGGTTACCGAAACCCCCCCGAGGGTTATTGGGCCTACATGGGCCTTAAGGGAGAAGAGGAGGGCCGGCCAGGGCAGGCCGCGCGCCCCCTCCCCCCTAGTCCGAATAGGACAAGGAAGGGGGGGGGCGCCCCCCTTTCCTCTTCCCCTTCCCCCTTTCCTTCTCCAACAAGGCAAGAGGGGGGGGGGAGTCCTACTCCCGGTGGGAGTAGGACTCCTCCAGGCGCACCCCAAGGGGGCCGGCCGCACCTCCCCCTCCCTCCTTTATATACAGGGGCAGGGGGGCACCCTAGAACACACAAGTTGATCCTCGTGATCGTTCCTTAGCCGTGTGCGGTGCCCCCCTCCACGATATTACACCTCGGTCATATTGTAGCGGTGCTTAGGCAAAGCCCTGTGACGGTTGAACATCAAGATCGTCACCAGACCGTCGTGCTGACGGAACTGTTGGGGAACGTTGCAGAAAACAAAAATTTTCCTACTCGTTTCACCAAGATCATCTAGGAGTTCATCTAGCAACGAGTCATTGGATGCATCTACATACCTTTGTAGATCGCGAGCGGAAGCGTTCAAAAGAACGGTGATGATGTAGTCGTACTCGACGTGATCCAAATCACCGATGACCAGCGCCGAACGGACGGCACCTCCACGTTCAACACACGTACGGGACGGGAGACGTCTCCTCCTTCTTGATCCAGCAAGGGGGGAGGAGAGGTTGATGAAGATCCAGCAGCACGACGGCGTGGTGGTGGATGCAGGGCGTCACAGCAGCAGGGCTTCGCCGAGATTACGAGGGAGAGACGTAACGGGGGAAGGTGGAGGCGCCAGGGGCTGGTGTATCAAGTCCCTCCTCTCCCCCACTATATATAGGGGTGCCAAGGGGGGCTGGTGCGCAGCCTAGGAGATCTGATCTCCTAGGTGCGGCGGCCAGGGGAGGGTTTCCCTCCCCCCCAAGGCACCTCGGGGTGCCTTCCACCACTAGGACTCCTCCTAGGGGGAAACCCTAGGCGCATGGGCCTATAGGGGCTGGTGCCCTTGGCCCATCTAGGCCAAGGCGCACCCCCTACAGCCCATGTAGCCCCCCGGGACAGGTGGCCCCACCCGGTGGACCCCCGGGACCCTTCCGGTGGTCCCGGTACAATACCGATAACCCCGAAACTTGTCCCGATGCCCGAAATAGCACTTCCTATATATAATTCTTTACCTCCGGACCATTCCGGAACTCCTCGTGACGTCCGGGATCTCATCCGGGACTCCGAACAACATTCGGGTTTCTGCATATACATATCTTCATAACCCTAGCGTCACCGAACCTTAAGTGTGTAGACCCTACGGGTTCAGGAGACAAGCAGACATGACCGAGACGACTCTCCGGTCAATAACCAACAGCGGGATCTGGATACCCATGTTGGCTCCCACATGCTCCACGATGATCTCATCGGATGAACCACGATGTCGAGGATTTAATCAATCCCGTACGCTATTCCCTTTGTCTATCGATATGTTACTTGCCCGAGATTCGATCGTCGGTATCCCAATACCTCGTTCAATCTCGTTACCGGCAAGTCACTTTACTTGTACCGTAATGCATGATCCCGTGACCAGACACTTGGTCACTCTGAGCTCATTATGATGATGCATTACCGAGTGGGCCCAGTGATACCTCTCCGTCATACGGAGTGACAAATCCCAGTCTTGATCCATGTCACCCAACAGACACTTTCGGAGATACCCGTAGTCTACCTTTATAGTCACCCAGTTACGTTGTGACGTTTGGCATACCCAAAGTACTCCTACGGTATCCGTGAGTTACACGATCTCATGGTCTAAGGAAAAGATACTTTGACATTGCAAAACTCTAGCAAACGAACTATACGATCTTGTGCTATGTTTAGGATTGGGTCTTGTCCATCACATCATTCTCCTAATGATGTGATCTCGTTATCAATGACATCCAGTGTCCATAGTCAGGAAACCATGACTATCTGTTGATCAACGAGCTAGTCAACTAGAGGCTCACTAGGGACATGTTGGTGTCTGTTATTCACACATGTATTACGATTTCCGGATAACACAATTATAGCATGAATAAAGACAATTATCATGAACAAGGAAATATAATAATAATGCTTTTATTATTGCCTCTAGGGCATATTTCCAACAGTCTCCCACTTGCACTAGAGTCAATAATCTAGTTACATTGTGATGAATCGAACACCCATGGAATTCTGGTGTTGATCATGTTTTGCTCTAGGGAGAGGTTTAGTCAACGGATCTGCTACATTCAGGTCCGTATGTACTTTACAAATCTCTATGTCTCCATCTTGAACATTTTCACGAATGGAGTTGAAGCGACGCTTGATGTGCCTTGTCTTCTTGTGAAACCTGGGCTCCTTGGCAAGTGCAATAGCTCCAGTGTTGTCACAGAAGAGCTTGATCGGCCCCGACGCATTGGGTATGACTCCTAGGTCGGTGATGAACTCCTTCACCCATATTGCTTCATGTGCTGCCTCCGAGGCTGCCATGTACTCCGCTTCGCATGTAGATCCCGCCACGACACTTTGCTTGCAACTGCACCAGCTTACTGCCCCACCATTCAAAATATACACGTATCCGGTTTGTGACTTAGAGTCATCCAGATCTGTGTCGAAGCTAGCGTCGACGTAACCCTTTACGACGAGCTCTTCGTCACCTCCATAAACGAGAAACATTTCCTTAGTCCTTTTCAGGTACTTCAGGATATTCTTGACCGCTGTCCAGTGTTCCTTGCCGGGATTACTTTGGTACCTTCCTACCAAACTTACGGCAAGGTTAACATCAGGTCTGGTACACAGCATGGCATACATAATAGAACCTATGGCTGAGGCATAGGGGATGACGCTCATCTCTTCTATATCTTCTGCAGTGGTCGGACATTGAGCTGAGCTCAATTTCACACCTTGTAACACAGGCAAGAACCCCTTCTTGGATTGATCCATATTGAACTTCTTCAATATCTTGTCAAGGTATGTGCTTTGTGAAAGACCTATGAGGCGCCTCGATCTATCTCTATAGATTTTGATGCCTAATATATAAGCAGCTTCTCCAAGGTCCTCCATTGAAAAACTTTTATTCAAGTAGGCCTTGATGCTGTCCAAGAGTTCTATATCATTTCCCATCAAAAGTATGTCATCTACATATAATATGAGAAATGCTACAGAGCTCCCACTCACTTTCTTGTAAACGCAGGCTTCTCCATAAGTCTGTGTAAACCCAAACGCTTTGATCATCTCATCAAAGCGAATGTTCCAACTCCGAGATGCTTGCACCAGCCCATAAATCGAGCGTTGGAGCTTGCATACTTTGTCAGCATTCTTAGGATCGACAAAACCTTCCGGCTGCATCATATACAATTCTTCCTTAAGGAAACCATTAAGGAATGCCGTTTTGACGTCCATTTGCCATATTTTGTAATCATAGAATGCGGCAATTGCTAACATGATTCGGACGGACTTCAGCTTCGCTACCGGTGAGAAAGTCTCATCGTAGTCAACCCCTTGAACTTGTCGATAACCCTTAGCGACAAGCCGAGCTTTATAGATGGTCACATTACCATCCGCGTCTGTCTTCCTCTTAAAGATCCATTTATTTTCTATGGCTCGCCGCTCAACGGGCAAGTCAGTCAAAGTCCATACTTTGTTTTCATACATGGATCCTATCTCGGATTTCATGGCTTCTAGCCATTTGTCGGAATCCGGGCCCGCCATCGCTTCTTCATAGTTCGAAGGTTCACCGTTGTCTAACAGCATGATTTCCAAGACAGGGTTGCCGTACCACTCTGGTGCGGAACGTGTCCTTGTGGACCTTCGAATTTCAGTAGGGGCTTGATCAGAAGTATCTCGATCATTGTCATTAATTTCCTCTCCAGTCGGTGTAGGCACCTCAGGAACATTTTCTTGAGTTGCGCCATTTTCCGGCTCAAGAGGTAATACTTCATCAAGCTCTACTTTCCTCCCACTTACTTCTTTCGAGAGAAACTCTTTCTCCAAAAAGGACCCATTCTTGGCAACAAAGATCTTGCCTTCGGATCTGAGGTAGAAGGTGTACCCAATAGTTTCTTTTGGGTATCCTATGAAGACGCATTTTTCCGACTTGGGTTCGAGCTTTTCAGGTTGAAGTTTCTTGACATAAGCATCGCATCCCCAAACTTTTAGAAACGACAGCTTAGGTTTCTTCCCAAACCAAAATTCATACGGTGTCGTCTCAACGGATTTCGACGGAGCCCTATTTAAAGTGAATGCGGCAGTCTCTAAAGCATAGCCCCAAAAAGAAAGCGGTAAATCGGTAAGAGACATCATAGATCGCACCATATCTAACAGAGTGCGATTACGACGTTCGGACACACCATTACGCTGAGGTGTTCCAGGCGGCGTGAGTTGTGAAACTATTCCACATTTTCTTAAGTGTGCCCCAAACTCGTGACTCAAGTATTCTCCTCCACGATCTGATCGTAGAAACTTGATTTTCCTGTCACGTTGATTTTCAACCTCACTCTGAAATTCCTTGAACTTTTCAAAGGTTTCAGACTTGTGTTTCATTAAGTAGATATGCCCATACCTACTTAAATCATCAGTGAGGGTGAGAACATAACGATAGCCACCGCAAGCCTCAACACTCATCGGACCGCACACATCAGTATGTATGATTTCCAATAAGTCGGTTGCTCGCTCCATTGTTCCTGAGAACGGAGTCTTGGTCATTTTACCCATAAGGCATGGTTCGCACGTGTCAAATGATTCATAATCAGGAGACTCTAAAAGTCCATCAGCATAGAGCTTCTTCATGCGTTTGACACCTATGTGACCAAGGCGGCAGTGCCACAAGTATGTGGGACTATCATTATCAACCTTACTTCTTTTGGTACTCACATTATGAACATGTGTAGCATCACGTTCGAGATTCATAAAGAATAAACCATTCACCATAGGAGCATGACCATAAAACATATCTCTCATAAAAATGGAACAACCATTATTCTCAGATTTAAAAGAGTAGCCATCTCGAATTAAACGAGATCCCGATACAATGTTCATGCTCAAAGCTGGCACTAAATAACAACTATTAAGGTTTAAAACTAATCCCGAAGGGAGATGCAGAGGCAGCGTGCCGACGGCGATCACATTGACCTTGGAACCATTCCCGACGCGCATCGTCACCTTGTCCTTTGCCAGTTTCCGCTTATTCCGCAGCCCCTGCTTTGAGTTACAAATGTGAGCAACTGCACCGGTATCAAATACCCAGGAGCCACTACGGGCACTAGTAAGGTACACATCAATTACATGTATATCACATATACCTTTTGTTTTGCCGGCCTTCTTATCCGCTAAATACTTAGGGCAGTTCCGCTTCCAGTGACCGCTTCCCTTGCAATAAAAGCACTCAGTCTCGGGCTTGGGTCCATTCTTTGGCTTCTTCCCGGCAGCTTGCTTGCCGGGCGCGGCAACCTCCTTGCCGTCCTTCTTGAAGTTCTTTTTACCCTTGCCTTTCTTGAACTTAGTGGTTTTATTGACCATCAACACTTGATGTTCCTTCCTGACTTCTACCTCTGCTGATTTCAGCATAGCAAATACTTCAGGAATGGTCTTTTCCATCCCCTGCATATTGAAGTTCATCACAAAGCTCTTGTAGCTTGGTAGAAGCGACTGGAGGATTCTGTCAATGACCGCATCATCCGGGAGATTAACTCCCAGCTGAGTCAAGCGATTATGCAACCCAGACATAGTGAGTATGTGCTCACTGACAGAACTGTTTTCCTCCATCTTACAGCTGAAGAATTTGTCGGAGACTTCATATCTCTCGACCCGGGCATGAGCTTGGAAAACCATTTTCAGCTCTTCGAACATCTCATATGCTCCATGTCTCTCAAAACGCTTTTGGAGCCCCGGCTCTAGGCTGTAAAGCATGCCGCACTGAACGAGGGAGTAGTCATCGAAACGTGCCTGCCAAGCGTTCATAACATCTTGTTCTGTAGGGAGAACGGGTGCGTCACCAAGCGGTGCTTGTAGGACATAATCTTTCTTGGCAGCTATGAGGATGATCCTCAGGTTCCGGACCCAGTCCGTATAGTTGCTGCCATCGTCTTTCAGCTTAGTTTTCTCTAGGAACGCGTTGAAGTTGAGGACTACGTTGGCCATTTGATCTACAAGACATATTGCAAAGATTTTAGACTAAGTTCATGATAATTAAGTTCAACTAATCAAATTATTAGTGAACTCCCACTTAGATTAGACATCCCTCTAGTCATCTAAGTATTACATGATCCGAGTTAAACTAGACCGTGTCCGATCATCACGTGAGACGGACTAGTCAACATCGGTGAACATCTTCATGTTGATCGTATCTTCTATACGACTCATGCTCGACCTTTCGGTCTTCTGTGTTCCGAGGCCATGTCTGTACAAGCTAGGCTCGTCAAGTCAACCTAAGTGTTTGCATGTGTAAATCTGTCTTACACCCGTTGTATGTGAAGGTCTGAATAAAACACCCGATCATCACGTGGTGTTTTGAAACAGCGAACTGTCGCAACGGTGCACAGTTAGGGGGAACACTTCTTGAATTTATTGTGAGGGATCATCTTATTTACTACCGTCGTTCTAAGTAAACAAGATGCAAAACATGATAAACATCACATGCAATCAAATAATAAACGTGACATGATATGGCCAATATCACATAGCTCCTTTGATCTCCATCTTGGGGCTCCATGATCATCTTGTCACCGGCTTGACACCATGATCTCCATCATCATGATCTCCATCATCGTGTCTCCATGAAGTTGCTCGCCAACTATTACTTCTACTACTATGGCTAACGCGTTTAGCAATAAAGTAAAGTAATTTACATGGCGTTTCTTGATGACACGCAGGTCATATAAAAGAATAAAGACAACTCCTATGGCTCCTGCCGGTTGTCATACTCATCGACATGCAAGTCGTGATTCCTATTACATTAGCATGAACATCTCATACATCACATATAGATCATTCATCATTCATCACAACTTTGGCCATATCATATCACAAACCACTTGCTGCAAAAACAAGTTAGACGTCCTCTAATTGTTGTTGCAAGTTTTACGTGGCTGAATTAGGGTTCTAGCAAGAACGTCTTCTTACCTACGTTAAAGCCACAACGTGATTTGTCAACTTCTATTTACCCTTCATAAGGACCCTGTTCATCGATTCCGCTCCAACTAAAGTAGGAGAGACAGACACCCGCCAGCCACCTTATGCAACTAGTGCATGTTAGTCGGTGGAACCGGTCTCACGTAAGCGTACGTGTAAGGTTGGTCCGGGCCGCTTCATCCCACAATACCGCTGAAGCAAGAAAGGACTAGTAACGGCAAGAGAGTTGACAAATCTACGCCCACAACAAATTGTGTTCTACTCGCGCAAGAAGAACTACGCATAGACCTAGCTCATGATGCCACTGTTGGGGAACGTTGCAGAAAACAAAAAATTTCCTACTCGTTTCACCAAGATCATCTAGGAGTTCATCTAGCAACGAGTCATTGGATGCATCTACATACCTTTGTAGATCGCGAGCGGAAGCGTTCAAAAGAACGGTGATGATGTAGTCGTACTCGACGTGATCCAAATCACCGATGACCAGCGCCGAACGGACGGCACCTCCGCGTTCAACACACGTACGGGACGGGAGACGTCTCCTCCTTCATGATCCAGCAAGGGGGGAGGAGAGGTTGATGAAGATCCAGCAGCACGACGGCGTGGTGGTGGATGCAGGGCGTCACAGCAGCAGGGCTTCGCCGAGACTACGAGGGAGAGACGTAACGGGGGAAGGTGGAGGCGCCAGGGGCTGGTGTATCAAGTCCCTCCTCTCCCCCACTATATATAGGGGTGACAAGGGGGGCTGGTGCGCAGCCTAGGAGATCTGATCTCCTAGGTGCGGCGGCCAGGGGAGGATTTCCCTCCCCCCCCCCAAGGCACCTTGGGGTGCCTTCCACCACTAGGACTCCTCCTAGGGGGAAACCCTAGGCGCATGGGCCTATAGGGGCTGGTGCCCTTGGCCCATCTAGGCCAAGGCGCACCCCCTACAGCCCATGTAGCCCCCCGGGACAGGTGGCCCCACCCGGTGGACCCCCGGGACCCTTCCGGTGGTCCCGGTACAATACCGATAACCCTGAAACTTGTCCCGATGCCCGAAATAGCACTTCCTATATATAATTCTTTACCTCCGGACCATTCCGGAACTCCTCGTGACGTCCGGGATCTCATCCGGGACTCCGAACAACATTCGGGTTTCTGCATATACATATCTTCATAACCCTAGCGTCACCGAACCTTAAGTGTGTAGACCCTACGGGTTCGGGAGACAAGCAGACATGACCGAGACGACTCTCCGGTCAATAACCAACAGCGGGATCTGGATACCCATGTTGGCTCCCACATGCTCCACGATGATCTCATCGGATGAACCACGATGTCGAGGATTTAATCAATCCCGTACGCTATTCCCTTTGTCTATCGATATGTTACTTGCCCGAGATTCGATCGTCGGTATCCCAATACCTCGTTCAATCTTGTTACCGGCAAGTCACTTTACTCGTACCGCAATGCATGATCCCGTGACCAGACACTTGGTCACTCTGAGCTCATTATGATGATGCATTACCGAGTGGGCCCAGTGATACCTCTCCGTCATACGGAGTGACAAATCCCAGTCTTGATCCATGTCACCCAACAGACACTTTCGGAGATACCCGTAGTCTACCTTTATAGTCACCCAGTTACGTTGTGACGTTTGGCATACCCAAAGTACTCCTACGGTATCCGGGAGTTACACGATCTCATGGTCTAAGGAAAAGATACTTTGACATTGCAAAACTCTAGCAAACGAACTATACGATCTTGTGCTATGTTTAGGATTGGGTCTTGTCCATCACATCATTCTCCTAATGATGTGATCTCGTTATCAATGACATCCAGTGTCCATAGTCAGGAAACCATGACTATCTGTTGATCAACGAGCTAGTCAACTAGAGGCTCACTAGGGACATGTTGGTGTCTGTTATTCACACATGTATTACGATTTCCGGATAACACAATTATAGCATGAATAAAGACAATTATCATGAACAAGGAAATATAATAATAATGCTTTTATTATTGCCTCCAGGGCATATTTCCAACAGGAACTCCCCCCGAAGCTTTGCTGGATCGGAGCCCGAGGTGCGTCATCGAGCTGAACGTGTGCAGAACTCGGAGGTGCCGTCCGTTCGGTGCTTGGATCGGTCGGATCGGGAATACGTACGACTACTTCCTCTACATTGTGTCAATGTTTCCGCTTCGGTCTACGAGGGTACGTAGACAACACTCTCCCCTCTCGTTGCTATGCATCACCATGATCTTGCGTGTCCGTAGGAATTTTTTTGAAATTACTACGTTCCCCAACAGTGGCATCCGAGCCTAGGTTTTATGGTTTGATGTTATATGCACGAGTAGAACCCAAGTGAGTTGTGGGCGATATAAGTCATACTGCTTACCAGCATGTCATACTTTGGTTTGGCGGTATTGTTGGATGAAGCGGCCTGGACCGACATTACGCGTACGCTTACGCGAGACTGGTTCTACCGCCGTGCTTTGCACATAGGTGGCTGGCGGGTGTCAGTTTCTCCAACTTTAGTTGAACCGAGTGTGGCTACGCCCGGTCCTTGCGAAGGTTAAAACAGCACCAACTTGACAAACTATCGTTGTAGTTTTGATGCGTAGGTAAGATTGGTTCTTGCTTAAGCCCGTAGCAGCCACGTAAAACTTGCAACAAACAAAGTAGAGGACGTCGAACTTGTTTTTGCAGGGCATGTTGTGATGTGATATGGTCAAGACATGATGCTAAATTTTATTGTATGAGATGATCATGTTTTGTAACCGAGTTATCGGCAACTGGCTGGAGCCATATGGTTGTCGCTTTATTGTATGCAATGCAGTCACCCTGTAATGATTTACTTTATCACTAAGCGGCAGCGATAGTCGTAGAAGCATAAGATTGGCGAGACGACAACGATGTTATGATGGAGATCAAGGTGTCGCGCCGGTGACAATGGTGATCATGGAGGTGCTTCGGAGATGGAGATCACAAGCACAAGATGATGATGGCCATATCATATCACTTATATTGATTGCATGTGATGTTTATCTTTTATGCATCTTATCTTGCTTTGATTGACGGTAGCATTATAAGATGATCCCTCATTAAATTATCAAAGTATAAGTGTTCTCCCTGAGTATGCACCGTTGCGAAAGTTCTTCGTGCTGAGACACCACGTGATGATCGGGTGTGATAGGCTCTACGTTCAAATACAACAGGTGCAAAACAGTTGCACACGCGGAATACTCAGGTTTAACTTGACGAGCCTAGCATATAACATATATGGCCTTGTAACATGGAGACCGAAAGGTCGAGCGTGAATCATATAGTAGATATGATCAACATAGTGATGTTCACCATTGAAACTACTCCATCTCACGTGATGATCGGACATGGTTTAGTTGATTTGGATCACGTGATCACTTAGAGGATTAGAGGGATGTCTATCTAAGTGGGAGTTCTTAAGTAATATGATTAATTAAACTTTAATTTAACATGAACTTAGTCCTGGTAGTATTAGCATATCTATGTTGTAGATCAATAGCTCGCGTTGTTGCTTTCATATGTTTATTTTCATATGTTCCTAGAGAAAATTGTGTTGAAAGATGTTAGTAGCAATGATGCGGATTGGATCTGTGTTCTGAGGTTTATCCTCATTGCTGCACAGAAGAATTATGTCCTTGATGCACCGCTAGTTGACAGACCTATTGCAGGATCAGATGCAGACGTTATGAACGTTTGGCTAGCTCAATATGATGACTACTTGATAGTTTAGTGCACCATGCTTAACGGCTTAGAATCGGGACTTCAAAGACGTTTTGAACGTCATGGGCCATATGAGATGTTCCAGGAGTTGAATGTTGGGTAACGTAGCATAAATTCAAAATTTTCCTACGTGTCACCAAGATCTATCTATGGAGAGACTAGCAACGAGGGGAAGGAGAGTGCATCTATATACCCTTGTAGATCGCTATGCGGAAGCGTTCAAGAGAACGGGGTTGATGGAGTCGTACTCATCGTGATCCAAATCACCGATGATCCTAGCGCCGCACGGACGGCACCTCCGCGTTCAACACACGTACGGAGCAGTGATGTCTCCTCCTTCTTGATCCAGCAAGGGGGCAGGAGAGGTTGATGGAGATCCAACAACACGACGGCGTGGTGGTGGAAGTAGCGGGATTCCAACAGGGCTTCGCCAAGCGCTGCGGGAGGAGGGAGATGTGTCATGGGAGGGAGAGGGAGGCGCCAGGGCTTAGGTTGGGCTGCCCTCCCTCCCCCCCCACTATATATAGGGCCAAGGGAGAGGGGGAGGCGCAGCCTTGGCCCTTCCTCCAAGGAAGGGTGCGGCCAGGGAGGAGTCCCTCCTCCCCAAGGCACCTCGGAGGTGCCTTCCCCCATTAGGACTCTTCCTCTCCCTTGATTCTTGGCGCATGGGCCTCTTGGGGCTGTTTCCCTTGGCCCATATAGGCCAAGGCGCACCCCCTACAGCCCATGTGGCCCCCCGGGGCAGGTGGCCCCACCCGGTGGACCCCCGGGACCCTTCCGGTGGTCCCGGTACAATACCGGTGACCCCGAAACTTGTCCCGATGGCCGAAATAGCACTTCCTATATATAATTCTTTACCTGCGGACCATTCCGGAACTCCTCGTGACGTCCGAGATCTCATCCGGGACTCCGAACAACTTTCGGGTTACCGCATACTAATATCTCTATAACCCTAGCGTCACCGAACCTTAAATGTGTAGACCCTACGGGTTCGAGAGACATGCAGACATGACCGAGATGACTCTCCCGTCAATAACCAACAGCGGGATCTGGATACCCATGTTGGCTCCCACATGTTCCACGATGATCTCATCGGATGAACCACGATGTCAAGGACTTAATCAATCCCGTATACAATTCCCTTTGTCTAGCGGTACGATACTTGCCCGAGGTTCGATCGTCGGTATCCCGATACCTTGTTCAATCTCGTTACCGGCAAGTCTCTTTTACTCGTTCCGTAACACATCATCCCGTGATCAACTCCTTGATCACATTGTGCACATTATGATGATGTCCTACCGAGTGGGCCCAGAGATACCTCTCCGTTTACACGGAGTGACAAATCCCAGTCTCGATTCGTGCCAACCCAACAGACACTTTTGGAGATACCCATAGTGCACCTTTATAGTCACCCAGTTACGTTGTGACGTTTGGTACACCCAAGGCACTCCTACGGTATCCGGGAGTTGCACAATCTCATGGTCTAAGGAAATGATGCTTGACATTAGAATAGCTTTAGCATACGAACTACATGATCTTGTGCTAGGCTTAGGATTGGGTCTTGTCCATCACATCATTCTCCTAATGATGTGATCCCGTTATCAATGACATCCAATGTCCATGGTCAGGAAACCGTAACCATCTATTGATCAACGAGCTAGTCAACTAGAGGCTTACTAGGGACATGGTGTTGTCTATGTATCCACACATGTATCTGAGTTTCCTATCAATACAATTATAGCATGGATAATAAACGATTATCATGAACAAGGAAATATAATAATAATCAATTTATTATTGCCTCTAGGGCATATTTCCAACAGTCTCCCACTTGCACTAGAGTCAATAATCTAGTTCACATCGTCATGTGATTAACACTCACAGGTCACATCGCCATGTGACCAACATCCAAAGAGTTTACTAGTGTCACTAAACTAGTTCACATCATCATGTGATTAAGACTCAATGATTTCTGGGTTTGATCATGTTGTGAGAGAGGTTTTAGTCAACGGGTCTGCAACATTCAGATCCATATGTACTTCGCAAATTTCTATGTCATCTTGTAGATGCAACTACTACGCTACATTTGGAGCTATTCCAAACAACTGTTCTACTATATGAATCCAGTTTACTATTCAGAATAATCTAGATTAGTGTCAAAGTTTGCATCGGCGTAACCCTTTACGATGAACTCTTTTACCACCTCCATAATCGAGAAAATTCCTTAGTCCACTAGTTACTAAGGATAACTTTGACCGCTGTCTTGTGATCCATTCTTGGATCACTCTTGTACCCCTTGACTGACTCATGGCAAGGCACACTTCAGGTGCGGTACACAGCATAGCATACTGTAGAGAGCCCATGATAAAAGCATAGGGGACGACCTTCGTCCTTCCTCTTTCTTCTGCCGTGGTCGAGCTTTAAGTCTTAACTTCATACCTTACAACTCAGGCAAGAACTCCTTCTTTGACTGATCCATCTTGAACACCTTCAAGATCATGTCAAGGTATGTGCTCATTTGAAAGTACCATTAAGAATTTTGATCTATCCTTATAGATCTTGATGCTCAATGTTCAAGTAGCTTAATCCCGGCTTTCCATTGAAAAATACTTTCCAAATAACCCTATATGCTTTCCAGAAATTCTACGTCATTTCTGATCAACAACATGTCAACAACATATATTAATCAGAAATTCTATAGTGCTCCCACTCACTTCTTTGGAAATACAAGTTTCTCATAAACTTTGTATACACCCAAAACTTTGATCATCTTATCAAAGCATACATTCCAACTCCGAGATGCTTACTCCAGTCCCTAGAAGGATTGCGGGAGCTTTGCATACTTATTAGCATCTTTCAGGATTGACAAAACCTTCCGGTTTGTATCACATACAACCTTTCCTCAAAAAAAACGTCGAGGAAACAATGTTTTGACATCCTATCTGCAAGATTTCATAAATAATGCAGTAATCGCTAATATAATTCCAACAGACTCTTAGCATCGCTACGATTGAGAAAGTCTCATCGTAGTCAACTCCTTGAACTTGTCGGAAAACATCTTAACGACAAGTAGAGCTTTCTTAATGGTGACATTTACCATCATTGTCCGTCTTCCTTTTAAAATCCATCTGCACTCAACAGCATCATGACCATCGGGTTGTTCTGTCAAAGTCTACACTTTGTTTCCATACATGGATTCTCTCTCGGATTTTATGGCCTCGAGCCATTTATCGGAATCCGGGCCCATCATCGCTTCTCCGTAGCTCGTAGGTTCATTGTTGTCTAGCAACATGACTTCCAAGACAGGATTACGTACCACTCTGAAGTAGTACGCATCCTTGTCATCCCACGAGGTTTGGTAGTGACTTGATCTGAAGTTTCATGATCACTATCATAAGCTTCCACTTCAATTGGTGTAGGTGCCACAGGAACAACTTCCTGTGCCCTGCCACACACTAGTTGAAGAGACGGTTCAATAACCTCATCAAGTCCCCACCATCCTCCCACTCAATTCTTTCGAGAGAAACTTTTCCTCGAGAAAGGACCCGATTCTAGAAACAATCCCTTATTGCTTTCGAATCTGAGACAGGAGGTATACCCAACTGTTTTAGGTGTCCTATGAAGATGCATTTATCCGCTTTGGGTTCGAGCTTATCAGCCTGAAACTTTTCCACATAAGCGTCGCAGCCCCAAACTTTTAAGAAATGACAGTTTAGGTTTCTCTAAACCATAGTTCATACGGTGTCACCTCATCGGAATTACGTGGTGCCCTATTTAAAGTGAATGTGGTTGTCTTTAATGCCTAACCCATAAACTATCGTGGTAATTCGATAAGAGACATCATGGTATGCATCATATCCAATAGGGTGCAGTTATGATGTTCGGACACACCATCACGCTATGGTGTTCCAGGCTGTATTAGTTGTGAAACAATTTCCACAATGTCTTAATTCTATGCCAAACTCGTAATTCAGATATTCATCTCTATGATCATATCATAGATATCTTATCCTCTTGTCACGACGATCTTTCAACTTCACCCTGAAATTACTTGAACCTTTCAATAATTCAGACTCGTGATTCATCAAGTAAATATACTCAACATCTACTCAAATCATCTGTGAAGTAAGAACATAACGATATCCACTACATGCCTCAGCACTCATTGGACTGCGCACATCAAAATGTATTACTTCCAACAAGTTGCTTTCTAGTTCCATTTACTGAAAACGAGGCTTTCAGTCATCTTGCCCATGTGGTATGATTTGCATGTCTCAAGTGATTCAAAATCAAGTGAGTCCAAACGCTCCATTTGCATGGAGTTTCTTCATGCATATACACCAATAGACATGGTTCGCATGCCTCAAACTTTTCAAAAACGAGTGAGCCCAAAGATCCATCAACATGGAGCTTCTTCATGCGTTTTACACCGATATGACTTACGTGGCAGTGCCACAAGTAGGTGGTAATATCATTACTATCTTTTGGCATGAACATGTGTATCACTATGATCGAGATTCAATGAACCATTCATTTTAGGTGCAAGACCATTGAAGGTATTATTCAAATAAACAGAGTAACCATTATTCTCCTTAAATGAATAACCGTATTGCGATAGACATAATCCAGTCATGTCTATGCTCAACGCAAACACCAAATAACAATTATTTAGGTTTTAATACCAATCTCGATGGTAGAGGGAGCGTACGATATTTGATCAACCTTGGAAATACTTCCAACACATATCGTCATCTCACCTTTAGCTAGTCTCCGTTTATTCCGTAGCTTTTATTTCGAGTTACTAACACTTAGCAACTGAACCGGTATCTAATACCCTGGTGCTACTAGGAGTACTAGTAAAGTACACATTAACACAATGTATATCCAATATACTTCTATCGACCTTGCCAGCCTTCTCATCTACCAAGTATCTAGGGTAATTCTGCTCCAGTGGTTGTTCCCCTTATTACAGAAGCACTCAGTCTCGGGTTTGGGTTCAACCTTGGGTTTCTTCACTAGAGCAACAGCTGAATTGACGTTTCATGAAGTATCCCTTTGTTCCCTTGCCCTTCTTGAAACTAGTGGTTTCACCAACCATCAACAATTGATGCTCCTTCTTGATTTCTACTTTCGCGGTGTCAAACATTGCGAATATCTCAAGGATCATCATATATGTCCCTGATATATCATAGTTCATCACGAAGCTCTAGCAGCTTGGTGGTAATGACTTCGGAGAACCATCACTATTTCATCTGGAAGATCAACTCCCACTCGATTCAAGCGATTGTTGTACTCAGACAATCTGAGCACAAGCACAACAATTGAGATTTTCTCCTTAGTTTGCAGGCTAAGAAAATCGTCGGAGGTCTTATACCTCTTGACGTGGGCACGAGCCTGAAATCCCAATTTCAGCCCTCGAAACATCTCATATGTTTCGCGATGTTTCAAAACGTCTTCGGTGCCTCAACTCTAAACCGTTTAACTGAACTATCATGTAGTTATCAAAATGTGTATGTCAGATGTTCGCAACATCCACAGACAACGTTCGAGGTTCAGCACACTGAGCGGTGCATTAAGGACATAATCCTTCTATGAAGCAATGAGGACAATCCTCAGTTTACGGACCTAGTCCGCATAATTGCTACTATCAACTTTCAACTAAATTTCTCTAGGAACATATCTAAACAGTAGAACTGAAGCGCGAGCTATGACATAATTTGCGAAGACCTTTTGACTATGTTCAGGATAATTAAGTTCATCTTATGAACTCCCACTCAGATAGACATCCCTCTAGTCATCTAAGTGATTACATGATCCGAGTCAACTAGGCCGTGTCCGATCATCACGTGAGACGGACTAGTCATCATCGGTGAACATCTTCATGTTGATCGTATCTACCATACGACTCATGCTCGACCTTTTGGTCTTCTATGTTCCGAGGCCATGTCTGTACACATGCTAGGCTCGTCAAGTCAACCTAAGTGTTTCGCGTGTGTAAATCTGTCTTACACCCGCTCTGTGTTCCGAGGCCATGTCTGTACACATGCTAGGCTCGTCAAGTCAACCTAAGTGTTTCGCGTGTGTAAATCTGTCTTACACCCGTTGTATGTGAACGTTAGAATCTATCACACCCGATCATCACGTGGTGCTTCGAAACAACGAACTGTCGCAACGGTGCACAGTTAGGGGAAACACTTACTTGAAATTTTTAATGAGGGATCATCTTATTTACTACCGTCGTTCTTAGTAAACAAGATGTATAAACATGATAAACATCACATGCAATCAAATAATAGTGACATGATATGGCCAATATCATATAGCTCCTTTGATCTCCATCTTTGGGCTCCATGATCATCTTGTCACCGGCATGACACCATGATCTCCATCATCATGATCTCCATCATCGTGTCTCCATGAAGTTGTCACGTCATCTATTACTTCTACTACTACAGCTAACAGTTAGCAATAAAGTAAAGTAATTACATGACGTTTATGTTGACACGCAGGTCATAAATAAATTAAGACAACTCCTATGGCTCCTGCCGGTTGTCATACTCATCGACATGCAAGTCAGGATTCCTATTACAAGAACATGATCAATCTCATACATCACATATATCATTCATCACATCATTTTGGCCATATCACATCACATAGCATACCCTGCAAAAACAAGTTAGACGTCCTCTAATTGTTGTTTGCATGTTTTACGTGGCTGCTATGGGTTTCTAGCAAGAACGTTTCTTACCTACGCAAAAACCACAACGTGATATGCCAATTGTTATTTACCCTTCATAAGGACCCTTTGCATCGAATCCGATCCGACTAAAGTGGGAGAGACAGACACCCGCCAGCCACCTAATGCAACTAGTGCATGTCAGTCGGTGGAACCGGTCTCACGTAAGCATACGTGTAAGGTTGGTCCGGGCCGCTTCATCCCACGATGCCGCCGAATCAAGATAAGACTAGTAACGGCAAGCATATTGAACAAAATCAACGCCCACAACTACTTTGTGTTCTACTCGTGCATAGAAACTACGCATAGACCTAGCTCATGATGCCATTGTTGGGTAACGTAGCATAAATTCAAAATTTTCCTACGTGTCACCAAGATCTATCTATGGAGAGACTAGCAACGAGGGGAAGGAGAGTGCATCTACATACCCTTGTAGATCGCTATGCGGAAGCGTTCAAGAGAACGGGGTTGATGGAGTCGTACTCATCGTGATCCAAATCACCGATGATCCTAGCGCCGAACGGACGGCACCTCCGTGTTCAACACACGTACGGAGCAGCGACGTCTCCTCCTTCTTGATCCAGCAAGGGGGAGGAGAGGTTGATGGAGATCCAACAACACGACGGCGTGGTGGTGGAAGTAGCGGGATTCCAACAGGGCTTCGCCAAGCGCTGCGGGAGGAGGGAGATGTGTCATGGGAGGGAGAGGGAGGCGCCAGGGCTTAGGTTGGGCTGCCCTCCCTTCCCCCCCCCACTATATATAGGGCCAAGGGAGAGGGGGAGGCGCAGCCTTGGCCCTTCCTCCAAGGAAGGGTGCGGCCAGGGAGGAGTCCCTCCTCCCCAAGGCACCTCGGAGGTGCCTTCCCCCTTTAGGACTCTTCCTCTCCCTTGATTCTTGGCGCATGGGCCTCTTGGGGCTGGTGCCCTTGGCCCATATAGGCCAAGGCGCACCCCCTACAGCCCATGTGGCCCCCCGGGGCAGGTGGCCCCACCCGGTGGACCCCCGGGACCCTTCCAGTGGTCCCGGTACAATACCGGTGACCCCGAAACTTGTCCCGATGGCCGAAATAGCACTTCCTATATATAATTCTTTACCTCCGGACCATTCCGGAACTCCTCGTGACGTCCGGATCTCATCCGGGACTACGAACAACTTTTGGGTTACCGCATACTAATATCTCTATAACCCTAGCGTCACCGAACCTTAAGTGTGTAGACCCTACGGGTTCGGGAGACATGCAGACATGACCGAGATGACTCTCCGGTCAATAACCAACAGCGGGATCTGGATACCCATGTTGGCTCCCACATGTTCCACGATGATCTCATCGGATGAACCACGATGTCAAGGACTTAATCAATCCCGTATACAATTCCCTTTGTCTAGCGGTACAATACTTGCCCGAGATTCGATCGTCGGTATCCCGATACCTTGTTCAATCTCGTTACCGGCAAGTCTCTTTTACTCGTTCCGTAACACATCATCCCGTGATCAACTCCTTGATCACATTGTGCACATTATGATGATGTCCTACCGAGTGGGCCCAGAGATACCTCTCCGTTTACACGGAGTGACAAATCCCAGTCTCGATTCGTGCCAACCCAACAGACACTTTCAGAGATACCCGTAGTGCACCTTTATAGTCACCCAGTTACGTTGTGACGTTTGGTACACCCAAAGCACTCCTACGGTATCCGGGAGTTGCACAATCTCATGGTCTAAGGAAATGATACTTGACATTAGAAAAGCTTTAGCATACGAACTACATGATCTTGTGCAAGGCTTAGGATTGGGTCTTGTCCATCACATCATTCTCCTAATGATGTGATCCCGTTATCAATGACATCCAATGTCCATGGTCAGGAAACCGTAACCATCTGTTGATCAACGAGCTAGTCAACTAGAGGCTTACTAGGGACAAGGTGTTGTCTATGTATCCACACATGTATCTGAGTTTCCTATCAATACAATTATAGCATGGATAATAAACGATTATCGTGAACAATGAAATATAATAATAATCAATTTATTATTGCCTCTAGGGCATATTTCCAACATTGAAGTTAATATTTCAAGCAAATACCCGAGTTGAGAGATATGAAGTCTCCAACAAGTTCTATAGCTAAAAGATGGAGGAGAATCGCTCAACTAGTGAGCATGTGCTCAGATTGTCTGGGTACTACAATCGCTTGAATTAAGTGGGAGTTAATCTTCCAGATAAAATAGTGATTGACAGAATTCTCTAGTCACCATCACCAAGTTAGTAGAACTTCGTGATGAACTATAGCATGCAAGGGATAACGGAAACGATTCCAAAGCTCTTCGTGATGCTAAAATCGACGAAGGTAGAAATCAAGAAAAACATCAAGTGTTGATGGTAGACAAGACCACTAGTTTCAAGAAAAGGGAAAAAGGAAGAAGGGGAACTTCAAGAAGAACGGCAAGCAAGTTGCTGCTCAAGTGAAGAAACCCAAGTCTGGTCCTAAGCCTGAGACTAAGTGCTTCTACTACAAAGGGATTGGTCACTGGAAGCGGAACTACCCCAAGTATTTGGTGGATAAGAAAGGATGGCAAAGTAAAAAAAAGGTATATTTGATATACATGTTATTGATGTGTACTTTACTAGTGTTCATAGCAACCCCTCAGTATTTGGTACTAGTTCAGTTGCTAAGATTAGTAACTCGAAACGGGAGTTGCAGAATGAACAGAGACTAGTTAAGGGTGAAGTGACGATGAGAGTTGGAAGTGGTTCCAAGATTGATATGATCATCATCGCACACTCCCTATACTTTCGGGATTAGTGTGGAACCTAAATAAGTGTTATTCGGTGTTGAGCATGAATATGATTTGATCATGTTTATTGCAATACAGTTATTCATTTAAGTAAGAGAATAAATTGTTGTTCTGTTTACATGAATAAAACCTTATATGGTTATACACACCAACGAAAATGGTTTGTTGGATCTCGTTCGTAGTGATACACATATTCATAATATTGAAGCCAAAAGATGCAAAGTTAATAATGATAGTGCAACTTATTTGTGGCACTGCAGTTTAAGTCATATTGGTGTAAAGCGCATGAAGAAACTCCATGCTGATGGGATTTTGGAATCACTTGATTATGAATCACTTGATGCTTGCGAACCATGTCTCTTGGGCAAGATGACTAAAACATCGTTCTCCGGAACAATGGAGCAAGCAACAGATTTGTTGGAAATCATACATACTGATGTATATCGTCCGATGAATATTAAGGCTTGCAGTGGGTATCATTATTTTTTGACCTTCACAGATGATTTGAGCAGATATGGGTATATCTACTTAATGAAATAGAAGTCTAAAACATTTGAAAAGTTCATATAATTTCAGAGTGAAGTGGAAAGTCATCGTAACAAGAAAATAAAGTTTCTACGATCTGATCGTGGAGAAGAGTATTTGAGTTACGAGTTTGGTCTTCAGCTAAAACAATGTGAAATAGTTTCACTACTCACGCCACCTGGAACACCACAGCATAATGGTGTGTCCGAACGTCATAACCGTACTTTATTGGATATAGTACAATCTATGATGTTGCTTACCGATTTACCACTATCGTTTTTGGGGTTATGCATTAAAGACAACTTCATTGATGTTAAAAAAGGCACCATCTAAGTCCGTTGAGACAACACAATCTGAACTATGGTTTGGCAAGAAACCAAAGTTGTTGTTTCTTAAAGTTTGGGGTTGCGATGCTTATATGAAAAAGTTTCATCCTGATAAGCTCAAACCCAAATCGGAGAAATGTGTCTTCATAGGATACCCAAAGGAGACAGTTGGGTACACCTTCTATCACAGATCCGAAGGCAAGATATTCGTTGCTGAGAATGGATCCTTTCCAGAGAAGGAGTTTCTCTTGAAAGAAGTGAGTGGGAGGAAAGTAGAAAACTTGACAAGGTAATTGTACCATCTCCCTTATTGGAAAGTAGTTCATCATAGAAATCTCTTCTTGTGACTACTACACCAATTAGTGAGGAAGCTAATGATGATGATCATGTAACTTCAGATCAAGTTACTACCGAATCTCGTAGGTAAACCAGAGTGAGATCCGCACCAGAGTGGTACGGTAATCCTGTTCTGGAAGTCATGTTACTAGACCATGACGAACTTGTGAACTATGAAGAAGCGATGGTGAGCCCAGATTCCGCAAAATGGCTTGAGGCCATGAAATCTGATATGGGATCCATGTATGAGAACAAAGTGTGGACTTTGGTTGACTTGCCCGATGATTGGCAAGCCATTGAGATTAAATGGATCTTCAAGAGGAAGACGGACGCTGATAGTAGTGTCACTATCTACAAAGCTAGAATTGTCGCAAAAGGTTTTCGACAAGTTCAAAGTGTTGACTACGATGAGAGTTTCTCACTCGTATCTATGCTTAAGTCTGTCCGAATCATGTTAGCAATTGCCGCATTTTATGAAATCCGGCAAATGGATAAACAAAACTGCATTCCTTAATGGATTTATTTAAGAAGAGTTGTATATGATGCAACTAGAAGGTTTTGTCGATCCTAAAGGTGTTAACAAAATATGCAAACTCCAGCGATCCATCTATGGACTGGTGCAAGCATCTCGGAGTTGGAATATACGCTTTGATAAGTTGATCAAAACATATAGTGTTATACAGACTTGTGGTGAAGCCTGTATTTACAAGAAAGTGAGTGGGAGCACTACAGCATTTCTGATAAGTATATGTGAATGACATATTATTGATCGGAAATAATGTAGAATTATTCTGCAAAGCATAAAGGAGTATTTGAAAGGAGTTTTTCGAAGAAGGACCTCGGTGAAGCTGCTTAAATATTGAGCATCAAGATCTATAGAGATAGAATAAAACGCTTGATAAGTTTTTTCAATGAGTACATACCTTGACAAGATTTTGAAGTAGTTCAAAATGTAACAGTCAAAGAAAGAGTTCTTGCCTGTGTTACAAGGTGTGAAATTGAGTAAGATTCAAAGCCCGACCACGGCAGAAGATAGAAAGAGAATGAATGTCATTCCCTATGCCTCAGTCATAGGTTCTATAAAGTATGTCATGCTGTGTACCAGATCTATTGTATATCCTACACTGTGTTTAGCAAGGGAGTACAATAGTGATCTAGGAGTAGATCACTGGACAGCGGTCAAAATTATCCTTAGTGGAATAAGGATATGTTTCTCGATTATGGAGGTGACAAAAAGGTTCGTCGTAACGAGTTACGTCGATGCAAGTTTTGACACTAAATCAGATGACTCTAAGTCTCAATCTAGATACATATTGAAAGTGGGAGCAATTAGCTAGAGTAGCTCTGTGCAGATCATTATTGACATAGAAATTTGCAAAATACATACGGATCTGAATGTGGCAGACCCGTTGACTAAACTTCTCTCACAAGCAAAACATGATCACATCTTAGTACTCTTTGGGTGTTAATCACATAGAGATGTGAACTAGATTATTGACTCTAGTAAACCCTTTGGGTGTTGGTCACATGGCGATGTGAACTATGGGTGTTAATCACATGATGATGTGAACTATCGATGTTAATCACATGGTGATGTGATCTAGATTATTGACTCTAGTGCAAGTGGGAGACTGAAGGAAATATGCCCTAGAGGCAATAATAAAGTTATTATTTATTTCCTTATATCATGATAAATGTTTATTATTCATGCTAGAATTGTATTAACCGGAAACATAATACATGTGTGAATACATAGACAAATAGAGTGTCACTAGTATGCCTCTACTTGACTAGCTCGTTAATCAAAGATGGTTATGTTTCCTAACCATAGACAAAGAGTTGTTATTTGATAAATGGGATCACATCATTAGATGAATGATCTGATTGACTTGACCCATTCCGTTAGCTTAGCACTCGATCGTTTAGTTTGTTGCTATTGCTTTCTTCATGACTTATACATGTTCCTATGACTATGAGATTATGCAACTCCCGTTTACCGGAGGAACACTTTGTGTGCTACGAAAGTCACAAAGTAACTGGGTGATTATAAAGGTGCTCTACAGGTGTCTCCAAAGGTATTTGTTGGGTTGGCGTATTTCGAGATTAGGATTTGTCACGCCGAATGTCGGAGAGGTATCTCTGGGCCCTCTCGGTAATGCACATCACTTAAGCCTTGCAAGTATTGTAGCTAATGAGTTAGTTGCGAGATGATGTATTACGGAACGAGTAAAGAGACTTGCCGGTAACGAGATTTAACTAGGTATTGGATACCGACGATCGAATCTCGGGCAAGTAACATACCGATGACAAAGGGAACAATGTATGTTGCTATGCGGTCTGACCGATAAAGATCTTCGTAGAATATGTAGGAACCAATATGAGCATCCAGGTTCCGCTATTGGTTATTGACCGGAGACGTGTCTCGGTCATGTCTACATAGTTCTCGAACCCGTAGGGTCCGCACGCTTAACGTTACGATGACAGTTTTATTATGAGTTTATATTTTGATGTACCGAAGGTTGTTCGGAGTCCCGGATGTGATCATGGACATGACGAGGAGTCTCGAAATGGTCGAGACATAAAGATCGATATATTGGAAGCCTATATCTGGATATCGGAATCGTTCCGGGTGAAATCGGGATTTTACCGAAGTACCGGGGGGTTACTGGAACCCCCCCGGGGGTTATTGGGCCTACATGGGCCTTAAGGGAGAAGAGGAGTGAAGGAAATATGCCCTAGAGGCAATAATAAAGTTACTATTTATTTCCTTATATCATGATAAATGTTTATTATTCATGCTAGAATTGTATTAACTGGAAACATAATACATGTGTGAATACATAGACAAACTTAGTGTCACTAGTATGCCTCTACTTGACTAGCTCGTTAATCAAATATGGTTATGTTTCCTAACCATGAACAAAGAGTTGTTATTTGATTAACGGGATCACATCATTAGGTGAATGATCTGATTGACATGACCCATTCCATTAGCTTAGCACCCGATCGTTTAGTATGTTGCTATTGCTTTCTTCATGACTTATACATGTTCCTATGACTATGAGATTATGCAACTCCCGTTTACCAGAGGAACACTTTGTGTGCTACCACACGTCACAACGTAACTGGGTGATTATGGAGGTGCTCTACAGGTGTCTCCGAAGGTACTTGTTGGGTTGGCGTATTTCAAGATTAGGATTTGTCACTCCGAATGTCGGAGAGGTATCTCTGGGCCCTGTCGGTAATGCACATCACATAAGCCTTGCAAGCATTGCAACTAATGAGTTAGTTGTGAGATGATGTATTACGTAACGAGTAAAGAGACTTGCCGGTAACGAGATTGAACTAGGTATTGAGATACCGATGATCAAATCTCGGGCAAGTAACATACCGATGACAAAGGGAACAACGTATGTTGTTATGCGGTCTGACCGATAAAGATCTTCGTAGAATATGTAGGAGCCAATATGGGCATCCAGGTCCCGCTATTGGTTATTGACAAGAGAGGTGTCTCGGTCATGTCTACATAGTTCTCGAACCCGTAGGGTCCGCACGCTTAACATTTGTTGACGATATAGTACTATGAGTTATGTATGTTGGTGACCGAATGTTGTTCGGAGTCCCGGATGAGATCACGGACATGACGAGAAGCTCCGGAATGGTCCGGAGGTAAAGATTCATATATTGGATGATATGGTTAGGCCAAGGGGACAGGCCCACAGGGCTATAAGTCGGTGCAAAAGGAGTTTTGCGGAGGCCAGGGGGGCAAACACCAAGCCGTGTGCCGGCAACCCTGTCTCCTCTAGTTTATCCTCCGTCATAGTTTTCGCAGTGCTTAGGCGAAGCCCTGCGAAGATTGTTCTTCACCAACACCGTCACCATGCCGTCGTGCTGCCGGAACTCATCTACTACTTCGCCCCTCTTGCTGGATCGAGAAGGCGAGGACGTCACCAAGCCGAACGTGTGCAGAACTCGGAGGTGCCGTGCTTTCGGTACTTGGATCGGTCAGATCGTGAAGACGTTCGACTACATCAACCACATTGATATAACGCTTCCGCTTACGATCTACGAGGGTACGTGGACATCACTCTCCCCTCTCGTTGCTATGCATCACCATGATCTTGCGTGTGCGTAGGAATTTTTTTGAAATTACTACGTTCCCCAACAGTGGCATCCGAGCCTAGGTTTTTATGGTTTGATGTTATATGCACGAGTAGAAAACAAGTGAGTTGTGGGCGATATAAGTCATACTGCCTACCAGCATGTCATACTTTGGTTCGGCGGTATTGTTGGATGAAGCGGCCCGGACCGACATTACGTGTACGCTTACGCGAGACTGGTTCTACCGCCGTGCTTTGCACACAGGTGGCTGGCGGGTGTCAGTTTCTCCAACTTTAGTTGAACCGAGTGTGGCTACGCCCGGTCCTTGCGAAGGTTAAAACGGCATCAACTTGACAAACTATCATTGTGTTTTTGATGCATAGGTAAGATTGGTTCTTGCTTAAGCCCGTAGCAGCCACGTAAAACTTGCAACAACAAAGTACAGGACGTCTAACTTGTTTTTGCAGGGCATGTTGTGATGTGATATGGTCAAGACATGATGCTAAATTTTATTGTATGAGATGATCATGTTTTGTAACCGAGTTATCGGCAACTGGCAGGAGCCATATGGTTGTCCCTTTATTGTATGCAATGCAATCGCGCTGTAATGCTTTACTTTATCACTAAGCGGTAGCGATAGTCGTAGAAGCATAAGATTGGCGAGACGACAATGATGCTACGATGGAGATCAAGGTGTCGCGCCGGTGACGATGGTGATCATGACGGTGCTTCGGAGATGGAGATCACAAGCACAAGATGATGATGGCCATATCATATCACTTATATTGATTGCATGTGATGTTTATCTTTTATGCATCTTATCTTGCTTTGATTGACGGTAGCATTATAAGATGATCTCTCACTAATTATCAAGAAGTGTTCTCCCTGAGTATGCACCGTTGCCAAAGTTCGTCGTGCCCAGACACCACGTGATGATCGGGTGTGATAAGCTCTACGTCCATCTACAACGGGTGCAAGCCAGTTTTGCACACGCAGAATACTCGGGTTAAACTTGACGAGCCTAGCATATGCAGATATGGCCTCGGAACACGGAGACCGAAAGGTCGAGCGTGAATCATATAGTAGATATGATCAACATAATGATGTTCACCATTGAAAACTAATCCATTTCACGTGATGATCGGTTATGGTTTAGTTGATATGGATCACGTGATCACTTAGAGGATTAGAGGGATGTCTATCTAAGTGGGAGTTCTTAAGTAATATGATTAATTGAACTTTAATTTATCATGAACTTAGTCCTGGTAGTATTTTGCAAAGTATGTTGTAGATCAATAGCTCGTGTTGTTGCTTTCATATGTTTATTTTGATATGTTCCTAGAGAAAATTATGTTGAAAGATGTTAGTAGCAATGATGCGGATTGGATCCGTGATCTGAGGTTTATCCTCATTGCTGCACAGAAGAATTATGTCCTTGATGCACCGCTAGGTGACAGACCTATTGCAGGAGCAAATGCAGACGTTATGAACGTTTGGCTAGCTCAATATGATGACTAGATAGTTTAAGTGCACCATGCTTAAAGGCTTAGAATCGGGACTTCAAAAACGTTTTGAATGTCATGGACCATATGAGATGTTCCAGGAATTGAAGTTAATATTTCAAGCAAATACCCGAGTTGAGAGATATGAAGTCTCCAACAAGTTCTATAGCTAAAAGATGGAGGAGAATCGCTCAACTAGTGAGCATGTGCTCAGATTGTCTGGGTACTACAATCACTTGAATCAAGTGGGAGTTAATCTTCCAGATAAAATAGTGATTGACAGAATTCTCTAGTCACCATCACCAAGTTAGTAGAACTTCGTGATGAACTATAATATGCAAGGGATAACGGAAACGATTCCCAAGCTCTTCGTGATGCTAAAATCGACGAAGGTAGAAATCAAGAAAAACATCAAGCAGTACTAGAAAAAGGGCTATAGATGGGATTGACACTAATGGCGCACCAGACTAGCGGTGCGCCATTAGTATATACTAATGGCGCACCACCTTCTGATACGCCATTAGAGTTGAAACTACTAATGGCGCACCTGGCCCAGGGTGCACCATTAGTATCAATTTTTTTTTGAACTAGTGCGCCTGTCCAAACATACTAATGGCGCATCCAGACACAGTGCGCCATTACTAGTTGTAACTAGTAATGGCGCACCTGTCGGAAAGTGCGCCACTAATGTTGTTTTTTTATTATATTTTTTATTCCTTTTTTTGCAAAACTACTAATGGCGCACTGTTCCACCGTGCGCCATTACTAGTTTAAACTAGTAATGGCGCACTGTGGAACAGTGCGCCATTAGTATGTTTTTTTGCAAAACTACTAATGGCGCACCACCAGAAGGTGCGCCATTAGTAACCTGGATTACTAATGGCGCATTTAGAGTTGGTGCGCCATTAGTAAGTGGGCAGCAACAAGATATTTTGGACAGCCTCTCCTACCCACACTCACTTTCTCCCCACTTCATTCTCTCCACCTCCTCCTTGTCTCGGGTGCCTCCTCTTTTTCACCTCATTTCCACCATAGATTCATTCAATTTAAGTGGTTAAATTACCTTGTTTTGATAGGTAAGTAAGGGGGGAAGCTATATTTATGTTGTTCTCCCTACAACAATGTGCACATGCACTTTTTATGGCCTAGCTAGATCTATGTATGTTCGTGGTGTTGCATATGTTTGTGGTGTTGCATATGTGTTTGTGTTTGGAGGTGTACCGGTATTTGAAATGCGATAGTTGCCAATATTTTGCCGGAATGTTGATTCATTTCTGTTTCGGCGAGAATTTTGGCATTAAGCATTCTTTTTGGTCCTATTTTTAGGGAAAGTCATGCCAAAAAATTTCTTGGTTCTAAAATATCGTTTTGCTCTACCCCGCAGGCGACCATGGTCCGCACGGTGATTGAAGGCATCGTGAATAGGTTTTTGAGGTCCGCGAAGGCCGAGGTGCTTCAAAAGAACGAGACGGAGATAAGATGTCCGTGTTGAAGATGCAAGTTGAAGAGCCTTATTGCGGACCCGGATTCCGAGCAGGTGCGGGACCACCTGCTCTTGCATGGTTTCATGGATGGCTATCAGTGGCAAGGTGATGAAGATGACTACGAAGTCGTCCATGGGGGCCGGGCAAGAAATGAGGAAGGGCAGCAAGACAACCACCGCGGCTCGGGCGGGCGAGAAGACGAAGAATCCCCAGGAGATTATCATGACGGTGATGTTGTACACAGTCATCATGTAGAAGATGCAGGACATGATGATGAGGAAGATGCTGGAGCAGACAACGGGCATGATCATGAAGATGATGATGCCGGCGGAGACGCTGGACCATTGATGGGCTGGGTGCAGGACCCTCATATTCAAGAGCTGCTTCTCAAGCAGACGGATAAAGCAAGAGCTGCCGCCCGAGAGAAAGCCAAGATGGATCAACTTGAGTTAGACGCGGTTACTCCATTGTATGAAGGATGCAGGCCCGAGGATACCCGCCTGAAAGTAACGCTCATGGCTCTGGAGATGAAGGTAAAACACAAAATGACCGACGCATGCTTCGACGAGAACATGTCATTCTGGCACGAACGTCTTCCCAAGGGGAACAAGTGCCCGACCAGTTTGGAGGAGGCGAAGAAAATCGTGTGTCCTCTGGATTTACCGCACGTGAAATACCATGTGTGCATGAACAATTGCATCATTTATCGGGACGAGCACGCGGAGTCTACCATATGTCCGGTGTGCGGTGTCACTCGATACAAGAAGAGGAAGAAAGCTCCTCGAAAAGTGGTGTGGTACTTTCCGATCACTCCTCGTCTGCAGCGGTATTTCACGGACCCTAAGGTAGAAAAGCTCCTGCGTTGGCACGCGGATAGGGAGGAGAAGAAGCGAGAAGATGACGCAAATGATCTGGAGATAGATAAAAAAGACAAGATGCTGAGTCACCCTAAGGATGCGAGCCAGTGGCAAGCGTTGAACTTCGAATACCCAGAATTTGGGAAGGATCCAAGGAACATCGTGCTGGGCGCGAGCACCGATGGAGTCAATCCGTTTGGCAGCCAGAGAAGCACACATAGCACCTGGCCTGTGTTTGTGTGGATGTACAACCTTCCCCCCTGGTTGTGCATGAAGAGGAAGTACATTCACATGAGTATGCTAATTGAAGGGCCGAAACAACCAGGGAACAACATCAATCTGTATCTGGGGCTGCTGAAGGAGGAGCTAGACACACTGTGGAAAACGCCAGCCAATACGTGGGATGCCGCAGAGAAAGAATATTTCCCTATGAGAGCCGCACTGCTCACGACGGTGCACGACTATCTCGGTTACGGATATCTCGCGGGGCAGGTAGTCCACGGATTTTCTGGATGCGTAAGGTGCATGGATGACACAACGTATTGCCAGCTAGATAGAGATCCCGGGTCTTCGAAAACCGTGTTCATGGGACATCGAAGGTGGCTTCGCGACGATGACCCGTGGAGGAAACGCAAGGATCTGTTCGATGGTGAAACCGAACCCCGAAAACGCCCGTGTACGAGGAGCGGCGAGGAAATAGACAAGCTGTTGAAAAATTGGAAAGACTGCCCACTGCCGGGAAAGAAGCAAAAGGCGCCAGAGCCGGGAAAGAAGCGAAAGGCGCCAGAGCCGCTGCTGAAGGTATGGAAAACGAGGTCTGTTTTCTGGGACTTGCCGTACTGGAAGATCCACCATGTGCCTCACAGCCTTGATGTCATGCATATCATGAAGAACGTGTGCGAGAGTCTGCTTGGTACCCTGCTCAACATGCCAGAGAGGACCAAAGATGGGCAGAAAACAAGGGCAGACTTGAAATCAATGGGCATCAGGCAGGAGCTTCACGCTATATATGATGATGATGATGATGATGATGATGATGAGGCGAAGCAGGACACAGAAAGTCGTCGCAAAGGCAAGAAGACCGGAAATGACTACCCTCCCGCGTGCTTCACTCTAAGTCAGGAGGAGATCGAGCAGTTTTTCACCTGCCTCCTAGGAGTAAAACTTCCTTACGGTTACGCGGGGAAGATAAGCAGATACCTAGACCCAGCGAAGCAGAAGTTCAGCGGGATGAAGTCTCACGACTGTCACGTGCTGATGACGCAGATACTTCCAGTTGCAATCCATGGGATCATGGACGCGCACGTCCGTGAAATGCTATTTGGCCTATGCAACTTTTTCGACGTCATCTCTCGGAAGTCGATTGGCATGAGGCAACTCAGAAGGCTACAGGAAGAGATCGTGGTGATACTATGCGAGCTTGAGATGTACTTCCCGCCCGCATTCTTCGACGTTATGGTGCATCTGCTGGTCCATATAGTGGCGGATATCATCCAACTCGGGCCGACGTTCCTGCACAGCATGATGCCGTTCGAAAGGATGAATGGTGTCATCAAAGGATACGTTCGCAACATGTCACGTCCAGAGGGAAGCATAGCCAGGGGCTTTCTGACCGAAGAGTGCATCTCCTACTGCACGAATTATCTAGGCATCGAGAACCCCGTTGGTCTGCCCGTCAACAGGCACCTTGGCAGACTCGCTGGATGAGGACACCGTGAGGGTCGCCGCGAAATGCATGTCGACTTCGAGGGTCGACTCGCCGACTTTGAAAGAGCAAACCTAGTCGCGCTACAACACATAGACGTGGTCGATCCTTGGGTGGTAGAGCACAAAACCTTTATTAAGAAGATGTACAATGACCGAGGCCAACAGAGGACGGACGGAGATATACTCAAAGAGCACAACTCATGTTTCACACGTTGGTTCAAGCAGAAGCTTCTGTCGTACCCTTTACATGAGGATTCTTCCGCGGAAGAACAACTCATATTCGCCTTGTCACAGGGCGCCGAGCACAACCTGATGACCTATGAGGCGTACGATATCAATGGCTACACATTCTACACCGAGGCCAAGGACATGAAGAGCGATGGTTATCAGAACTCCGGGGTAACGATGGAATCCTACACCGGTAACGACAAGGACAGATACTACGGAAGGATCGAGGAGATCTGGGAGCTGAGCTACGCTGGAGAGAAGGTCCCGATGTTCCATGTCAGATGGGCCAAGAGCGTCCTAAAAGAAGACCGGTATTTCACCACCATGGTTATACCCGAAGCCAAATCCAAGACCGCGGGCGCAAACGTCACCGCGAAAAATGAGCCATGGGTACTGGCTTCCCAAGTGGACCAATGCTTCTTCATTACCGACCCGTCAAAGCCCAATCGTGTTGTCGTGAGGAGAGGCAAAAGGAAGATCATCGGAATGGATGGAGTAGCCAATGAGCAAGACTTCGACAAGTACGGCGACCCGAGGATCGAACATGACGACGATGACGAAGTAGCAGCATACACCACAAGAAGAAGCAGGACCACCCTACCTAAAGGACGTCCGTTCCACAGAAGAACTCCATTTGTGAAAAAGAAGGGCAAGAAGATTGTGAACAGATAGCTAGCTAAGATTGATTGTATTTAAATCGTAGCCTTCATTTCTCGATTGTATTTCATGGGCACTTTTTGAACTATCATGAATATTTTTAAATTTCATGGACACTCTATCTCGATCCCAGTCCATCTCGATCGCTATCCCACCTCGCCAGATCCGGTCCCCCTTGCCGCCGAGCACCCCCCGGTCCATCGGCCGCCGCCGCCGACCCCCCGCACCCTCGATTCCCCTACTCAACCGCCGCCGCCGACCCCCCGCACCCCCCGCACCCTCCCCCGATCCACCGGCATTACTGTTTGATGATATTTTAAAAAAAATTATTACTGTCTTATAAAAAATATTACTGTTATGATTTAAACAAGTTTGAACATATTTAAACACAAATAAGTATCAAACAACATTTTAAATGCATAAAAAAAATTGTGGAGCCTGGGAATCGAACCCAGGACCTCCTGGTGTGAGAACTGGCTGCTAACCAGTCGAGCTAGTAGTGGGAACTTGATGTGGATCAGGTCAGGTGGAAGATAACCTGTTGGCTCGAGCAGAAATAAAAAAAATACTAATGGCGCACCAGGGTGAGGTGCACCATTAGTATGGATGTACTTATGGCGCACCGAGGGGTGGTGCGCCATTAGTATTGTGCCGCCCCCATGCATATTTCCTCCCCGGCCCAAACCTATCCCCTCTCTCTCCCTCGCCCTCGCCCTCAATCCCCTTCCCCTCTCCTCTCCCGACGCCGCTGCCCCGCCGCCTCGACGCCGCCCCGACGCCGCCTCGACGCCCCGACGCCGCCTCGACGCCCCGACGCCGCCTCGATGCCTCGAAGCCGCCTCGACGCCGCCCCAACGCCACCGAGGAGCACGACCTGGCGCAGGCGCACGACGTGCAGGGCTACCCCATCCTCCTCTTCTTCATCGACGGCGTGCCCAGGGACTACTCCGGCGAGAGGACCAAGTGAGCAATTTCTGCAGATCCCCAATTCCCGCCCTGTTCCCGCTCTGTAGCTGCTGAGAATTTTGTTTTTGCTTTGCTTCAGGGACGCCATTGTCGCTTGGATCGGCAAGAAGCTGGGCCCTGCGGTGCAGAACCTCACCGCCGTCGACGAGGCCGAGAAGATCGTCACCGGCGACGATGTGGCCGTGCTCGCCTTCCTCGACCACCTCTCGGTATGCAATGCGCCTTCTCCAGTGGCAGCAAAGTCAAACAAACCCAAAATTGGTTCAGTTGCAAACCATGTTACCCACATTGACCCAAAATTGGTTGAATTGCAAACCATGTGACCCAGATTGACCCAAGAATACAATGCTTGAATTGTGGCCAAACTGAGAACATGTGGCCATGTTACCCAAAATACAGTGCACCTAGTTTTCCCAATGCCTTTATTCTTCTGCTTGCTCACTACTAGATGAAATGTCAACCTGCATTTTCCATTTCCATGTTCTGAGAACAAATCCGAGATGTGCTCGTATGTTTAGCTCTCGGTACGCAATGCACCTTCTCCAAGCACAACAAAGTCCAGCAACCCAACCTGCTTCAACTGCATCCATTACAAGCATAGTGTTCCTTTACAAGCATAGTAGAGCATAGTATGGATTCTAATGTTCAACTATGACTAAACAGGTTCTGCAAACGGTCTTTTACTGCACTTGACTAAAGAAGTAGGTGTCTGCTATATCCTGCACTTGAGGTGAGTTGTGTTCTCAGGTTTACATTGCAATGGGCACTCTTCTTGTAAACACAAATTCAGATTTATATACTATATGCTGGCATGACTGTTTTTATTAGGCAGGACAGTGCAGTAGTTGATGTATCTTGGGTTGATTATAAAGTTTCTTGGGTTTAATATTACCCAGCATGGTGATGTATCAATGTAGCATTAGCATATGATCCAAGTGCATATATTGTTTCACCTCTTCACATGCCAATGTATTTTCCATGTTGTGATGGAGGCCTTTTTTGCATTGTCCACCCGAGAGGCCCTTAAGTTTGCTGGAATGTCGATTAACTTCCGTTCCGGCAAATTCGGGTACTCCATATGTCCTATTTTTAGCAAAGGTCATGCTGAAATTTTCCGTGAATTTTAGCATGACTTTGCTAAAAATAGGACATATGGGGTACTTGTGACTAATGCATGGGTGTCGACAAACCATTAATTATACAACCTTGGCTTTTAGGGTGCCTCGGTGTCGATAAAAACCGAAATGATGAAAGCTTAGGCTTTTAGGGTGCCTCGGCGTCGAAAAACCCTCAATGATAAAAGCTTAGCTTTTAGGATGCCTCGGTGTCGACAAACCCTAAATGATGAGACCATGATCTTGTTCCTTGACAATAACCAACTTTTTGACCAAACTTTGTTCCTATTTAGAGAGAAACATGGCCAACAACGATGAGGCCGGGGGTTCGGGCGGCAAGGCATTCTGGGAGCTGTCCCAGGAGATGGAGGAACAACCTCACTTGTATGAGGACGCCGCCTTCCCCACCGATCCTGAGACCACTGATGGTGCTGCCGAGGATGACCCCACTGATGCCACCACTGATGGTGCCGCCGAGGATGCCACCACTGATGATGGCGGCGCACGCACAGATGGCAGCTAACCGAAGAGGCAACGGAAGGACCGGCGCCCGACCGTGCTCCGCACCCTCAAGGAGGAAGTTACTGAAGTGGACTCCGACGGGAATCCAACGGCGCCCGAACGAATAGTCAAGGGGTACTCGCTTCAGCTCGGGTGCATTCTCCGGAGCACCGTCTCGATCAACACCGAGAACCTGAGGCATCCTGACCTAGAGAATTTGCGCAACCTCCTCTTCACGAAGCTGCACGAACGATACAAGTTCCCCGCTGAATTTGAAAACACAAGCCTCAAAGGGAATAAAGTGAACAATGCTGCCCTCACGAAGATGAGCAAGGCCCTGTCTACTTGGAAAAGCAATGTGAAGAGAATGATCGAGAAAGGTGAGAGTTATGAGAAGATCAAGGAGAAAAATCCTTCGATCACCGAAGATGACTACAACGACTTCAAGATCAATTGCTCGAGCACCGCAAACTCCCAATCAAGTCAGTGGGGGAAAGAAATGCGGGAGCTGAACTTAGGGGAACACACACTCGGTCTCGGCGGTTACAGAGTGGCGGAGCCTATATGGGACAAGGAGGAGGCGGACCGTGCCGAGCAAGGCCTACCGCCCCTCTTCGATAAATACGGTGACAAGCAGACCAGGAACTTTGTGATGGTAGTTTAGATGATCGATATCGACTTGTAATGTGAAGACAAACTCGCTACTCGCGGTCTCGAGACTTGTATTATAATGTTCTATCTTTGTTCGGTCTTTTCAATTCGGAGACTAATATGATGAATTGTATTCGGAGACTAATATGATGAATTGTATTTAGAGACTAATCTTCTATTGTATTCGATGAATCTGTTGTTGATGTGTGTTGTATATATTTTGTCCAATTATACATTTTGTAACCTGTGCAAAAAACAGAAAATAAAAAAATAAAAAAACCTAATATTCATACTAATGGCGCATCACATCATAGTGCGCCATTAGTATGCCAAAGGATACTAATGGCGCATCATTAAACAGTGCGCAATTAGTATGCCGAAGTTACTAATGGTGCATCTTGTTGTTGTGCGCCATTAGTATGCCAAAGCACCTGGGTATACATGGCCCCCTGGGAGGCATACTAATGGCTCACTGTTGTATATACTAATGGCGCATCTGAGGTCCGTCATTAGTATACCAGATACTAATGGCGCACCAGTGGTGCGCCATTAGTAAAATATACTAATGGCGTGGCATTAATGGCGCACCACTAATGCGCCATTAATGACCAAATTAGGTGCGCCATTAGTAGGCCTTTTCCTAGTAGTGAAGTGTTGATGGTTGACAAGACCACTAGTTTCAAGAAAAGGGCAAAGGGAAGAAGGGGAACTTCAAGAAGAACGGCAAGCAAGTTGATGCTCAGGTAAAGAAGCCCAAGTCTGGTCCCAAGCCTGAGACTAAGTGCTTCTACTGCAAAGGGATTGGTCACTGGAAGCGGAACTACCCCAAGTGATTGGCGGATAAGAAGGATGGCAAAGTGAACAGAAGTATATTTGATATACATGTTATTGATGTGTACTTTACTAGTGTTTATAGCAACCCCTCAGTATTTGATACTAGTTCAGTTGCTAAGATTAGTAACTCGAAACGGGAGTTGCAGAATAAACAGAGACTAATTAAGGGTGAAGTGACGATGTGTATTGGAAGTGGTTCCAAGATTGATATGATCATCATCGCACACTCCCTATACTTTCGGGATTAGTGTTGAAACTAAATAAGTGTTATTTGGTGTTTACATTGAGCATGAATATGAGTTGATCATGTTTATTGCAATACGGTTATTCATTTAAGTTACAGAACAATTGTTGTTCTGTTTACATGAATAAAACCTTCGATGGTCATACACCCAATGAAACAAGTTCGTTGGATCTCGATCGTAGTGATACACATATTCATAATATTGAAACCAAAAGATGCAAAGTTAATAATGATAGTGCAACTTATTTGTGGCACCGCCGTTTAGGTCATATTGGTGTAAAGCGCATGAAGAAACTCCATGCTGATCGGCTTTTGGAATCACTTGATTGTGAATCACTTGATGCTTGCGAACCATGCCTTATGGGCAAGATGACTAAAACGCCGTTCTCCGGAACAATGAAGCAAGCAACAGATTTGTTGGAAATCATACATACTGATGTATATCGTCCGATGAATATTAAGGCTTGCAGCGGGTATCATTATTTTCTGACCTTCACAGATGATTTGAGCAGATATGGGTATATCTACTTGATGAAACATAAGTCTGAAACATTTGAAAAGTTCAAAGAATTTCAGAGTGAAGTGGAAAATCATCGTGGCAAGAAAATAAAATTTCTACGATCTAATCGCGGAGACAAATATTTGAGTTACGAGTTTGGTCTTCAATTAAAACAATGTGGAATAGTTTCACAAACTCATGCCACCTAGAACACCACAGCATAATGGTGTGTCCGAACGTCATAACCGTACTTTATTAGATATAGTGCAATCTATGATGTTTCTTACCGATTTACCACTACCGTTTTGGGGTCATGCATTAGAGACAGCTGCATTCACGTTAAATAGGGCACCATCAAAATCTGTTGAGACGACGCCTTATGAACTGTGGTTTGGCAAGAAACCAAAGTTGTCGTTTCTTAAAGTTTGGGGTTGCGATGCTTATATGAAAAAGTTTCATCCTGATAAGCTCAAACCCAAATCGGAGAAATGTGTCTTCATAGGATACCCAAAGGAGACAGTTGGGTACACCTTCTATCACAGATCCGAAGGCAAGATATTCGTTGTTGAGAATGGATCCTTTCTAGAGAAGGAGTTTCTCTTGAAAGAAGTGAGTGGGAGGAAAGTAGAAAACTTGACAAGGTAATTGTACCATCTCCCTTATTGGAAAGTAGTTCATCACAGAAATCTGTTCTTGTGACTACTACACCAATTAGTGAGGAAGCTAATGATGATGATCATGTAACTTCAGATCAAGTTACTACCGAATCTCGTAGGTAAACCAGAGTGAGATCCACACCAGAGTGGTACGGTAATCCTGTTCTGGAAGTCATGTTACTAGACCATGATGAACTTGTGAACTATGAAGAAGCGATGGTGAGCCCAGATTCCGCAAAATGGCTTGAGGCCATGAAATCTGAGATGAGATCCATGTATGAAAACAAAGTGTAGACTTTGGTTGACTTGCCCGATGATCGGCAAGCAATTGAGAATAAATGGATCTTCAAGAGGAAGACGAACGCTGATAGTAGTGTTACTATCTACAAAGCTAGAATTGTCGCAAAAGGTTTTCGACAAGTTCAAAGTGTTGACTACGATGAGAGTTTCTCACTCGTATCTATGCTTAAGTCTGTCCGAATCATGTTAGCAATTGCCGCATTTTATGAAATCTGGCAAATGGATAAACAAAACTGCATTCCTTAATGGATTTATTTAAGAAGAGTTGTATATGATGCAACCAGAAGGTTTTGTCGATCCTAAAGGTGTTAACAAAATGTGCAAGCTCCAGCGATCCATCTATGGACTGGTGCAAGCCTCTCGGAGTTGGAATAAACACTTTGATAGTGTGATCAAAGCATTTGGGTTTATACAGACTTTTGGAGAAGCCTGTATTTACAAGAAAGTGAGTGGGAGCACTACAGCATTTCTGATAAGTATATGTGAATGACATATTGTTGATCGGAAATAATGTAGAATTATTTTGCAAAGCATGAAGGAGTGTTTGAAAGGAGTTTTTCAAAGAAAGACCTCGGTGAAACTGCTTACATATTGAGCATCAAGATCTATAGAGATAGATCAAGACGCTTGATAAGTTTTTATTCAGTAAGTACATACCTTGACAAGATTTTGAAGTAGTTCAAAATGGAACAGTCAAAGGAAGAGTTCTTGCCTGTGTTACAAGGTGTGAAGTTGAGTAAGACTCAAAGCCCGACCACGGCAGAAGATAGAAAGAGAATGAAAGTCATTCCCTATGCCTCAGCCATAGGTTCTATAAAGTATGCCATGCTGTGTACCAGATCTATTGTATACCCTACACTGTGTTAAGCAAGGGAGTACAATAGTGATCTAGGAGTAGATAAATGGACAGCGGTCAAAATTATCCTTACTGGAATAAGGATATGTTTCTCGATTATGGAGGTGACAAAAAGGTTCGTCGTAAAGGGTTACGTCGATGCAAGTTTTTGACACTGATCCAGATGACTCTAAATCTCAATCTGTATACACATTGAAAGTGGGAGAAATTAGCTAGAGTAGCTCCATGCAGAGCATTGTTGACATAGAAATTTGCAAAATACATGCAGATCTGAATGTGGCAGACCTGTTGACTAAGATTGTCTCGCAAGCAAAACATGATCACACCTTAATACTCTTTGGGTGTTAATCACATAGCGATGTGAACTAGATTACTGAATCTAGTAAACCCTTTGGGTGTTGGTCACATGGCGATGTGAACTATGGGTATTAATCACATGATGATGTGAACTATCGATGTTAATCACATGGTGATGTGATCTAGATTATTGACTCTAGTGCAAGTGGGAGACTGAAGGTAATATCCCCTAGAGGCAATAATAAAGTTATTATTTATTTCCTTATATCATGATAAATGGTTATTATTCATGCTAGAATTGTATTAACCGGAAACATAATACATGTGTGAATACATGGACAAACAGAGTGTCACTAGTATGCCTCTACTTGACTAGCTCGTTATTCAAAGATGGTTATGTCTCCTAACCATGGACAAAGAGTTGTTATTTGATTAACGGGATCACATCATTAGTTGAATGATCTGATTGACATGACCCATTCCGTTAGCTTAGCACTTGATCATTTAGTTTGTTGCTATTTCTTTCTTAATGACTTATACATGTTCCTATGACTATGAGATTATGCAACTCCCGTTTACCGGAGGAACACTTTGTGTGCTACCAAACGTCAAAACATAACTGGGTGATTATAAAGGTGCTCTACAGGTGTCTCTGAAGGTACTTGTTGTGTTGGCGTATTTCGAGATTAGGATTTGTCACTCTGAATGCCGGAGAGGTATCTCTGGGCCCTCTCGGTAATGCACATCACATAAGCCTTGCAAGCATTGCAACTAATGAGTTAGTTGCGAGATGATGTATTACGGAACGAGTAAAGAGACTTGCCGGTAACGAGATTGAACTAGGTATTGAGATACCGACGATCGAATCTCGGGCAAGTAACATACCGATGACAAAGGGAACAACGTATGTTGTTATGTGGTCTGACCGATAAAGATCTTCATAGAATATGTAGGAGCCAATATGGGCATCCAGGTCCCGCTATTGGTTATTGATAAGAGAGGTGTCTCGGTCATGTCTACATAGTTCTCGAACCCGTAGGGTCCGCACGCTTAACGTTCGTTGATGATATAGTACTATGAGTTATGTATGTTGGTGACCGAATGTTGTTCGGAGTCCCGGATGAGATCACGGACATGACGAGGAGCTCCGGAATGGTCCGGAGGTAAAGATTCATATATTGGATGATATGGTTAGGCCAAGGGGTCAGGCCCACAGGGCTATAAGTCGGTGCAAAAGAGTTTTGCGGAGGCCAGGGGGCAAACGCCGGAGACCCTGGCGTCTGGCCCTGGGCCAGACGCTGAGGCCCATGGCGTCTGGGCCACACACCAAGGTTTGTGGCGTTTGGTCCTGGAGTCCGAGTGGGACTCTTGCCTTTCGGGCAAAACCGACTTTGAGGAGGCTTTTGCTCCAAGTTTCGTCCCCAGGGCTCAACATATAAATAGAGGGGCAGGGCTAGCACCAAAGACACATCAAGAAACACCAAGTCGTGTGCCGGCAACCCTGTCTCCTCTAGTTTATCCTTCGTCATAGTTTTCGTAGTGCTTAGGCGAAGCCCTGCGAAGATTGTTCTTCACCAACACCGTCACCACGCCGTCGTGCTGCCGGAACTCATCTACTACTTCGCCCGTCTTGCTGGATCGAGAAGGCGAGGACGTCACCGAGCCGAACGTGTGCAGAACTCAGAGGTGTCGTGCTTTCGGTACTTGGATCGGTCGGATCGTGAAGACGTTCGACTACATCAACCGCGTTGATATAGCGCTTCCGCTTACGGTCTACGAGGGTACGTGGACATCAGTCTCCCCTCTCGTTGCTATGCATCACCATGATCTTGCGTGTGCGTAGGAATTTTTTTGAAATTACTACGTTCCCCAACAAGGAGGGCCGGCCAGGGCAGGCCGCGCGCCCCCTCCCCCCTAGTCCAAATAGGACAAGGAAGGGGGGGGCGGCGCCCCCCTTTCCTCTTCCCCTTCCCCCTTTCCTTCTCCAACAAGGCAAGTGGGGGGGAGTCCTACTCCCGGTGGAAGTAGTACTCCTCCAGGCGCACCCCAAGGGGGCCGGCCGCACCTCCCCCTCCCTCCTTTATATACAGGGCAGGGGGGCACCCTAGAACACACAAGTTGATCCTCGTGATCGTTCCTTAGCCGTGTGCGGTGCCCCCCTCCACGATATTACACCTCGGTCATATTGTAGCGGTGCTTAGGCGAAGCCCTATGAAGGTTGAACATCAAGATCGTCACCACGCCGTCGTGCTGACGGAACTCCCCTCGAAGCTTTGCTGGATCGGAGCCCGGGGTGTGTCATCGAGCTGAACGTGTGCAGAACTCGGAGGTGCCGTCCGTTCGGTGCTTGGATCGGTCGGATCGGGAAGACGTACGACTACTTCCTCTACGTTGTGTCAACGCTTCCGCTTCGGTCTACGAGGGTACGTAGACAACACTCTCCCCTCTCGTTGCTATGCATCACCATGATCTTGCGTGTGCGTAGGAATTTTTTTGAAATTACTATGTTCCCCAACAGATTTACTGTCCACAGTAAAACCTGTGGTTACTGCACAAATGAACAGCCTGCTGATTGCTCCTTACACTAAGGAAGAAGTGAAGAAAGCATTGTTTCAAATCGGTGACATGAAGGCCCCGGGCCCTGATGGCCTCCATGCTATTTTCTTCAAGCGATTTTGGCACATTATAGGTGAGGAGCTCACTAAGGAAGTTCTGGAAGCTATCAACAACAAAAAAATACCAGAGGGATGGAATTCAACAAATGTGGTGTTGATCCCGAAAGTGGAGAGTCCTGAAATGATAACCCAATTTAGGCCTATAAGTTTGTGTAACGTGGTCTACAAGGTTATCTCGAAAATGCTAGCTAATAGACTGGAAAAAAATCTTGCCAGAGGTAATTTCACCAACTCAGAGTGCGTTTGTACCAGGCAGGTTAATAACTGACAACGTGCTAGTTGCTTATGAATGTTTTCATACAATAAAGAAGAAATCCAATGGGACTAATGGGATATGCGCAGTTAAGCTGGATATGGTGAAAGCATATGACAGAGTAGAATGGGGGTTCTTGCACGCGATGATGACAAAGATGGGATTTCATGCACAGTGGATTGAGCTCATCATGGAGTGCGTGTCTTCGGTGAGTTACCGAATCAGGTTTAATGATACTGAAATAGAGGAGTTTTTCCCATCTCGGGGGTTGAGACAGGGTGATCCATTATCCCCATATCTATTTTTGATTTGCTCAGAAGGACTATCTGGTATGTTGTCTTCTGAGGAAGAAATTGGAGGTTTGGAAGGTGTAAAAGTGTCTCGAAATGCCCCATCTATTTCACACTTGCTGTTTGCAGATGACAGTTTAATCCTGATGAATGCAACAAGTCAGAATGCAGCAACACTGAAGAAAATTCTGGACACATATTGTGAAAGTTCAGGCCAGCGTGTAAGTACTCCAAATTCTAGTATCTTCTTTAGTCCTAATACTAGAGTAAATGACAGGGAAAGTGTGTGTGCTATGTTGGATATCGTAACTGAAGCTTTGTCAGACACATATCTTGGCTTACCAACACTGGTTGGTGTGGACCGAAGTGACTGCTTCCAGCACCTGGTGGACAGAGTATGCATGAGATTAAAAGGGTGGAAAGAAAAGATCCTCTCCATACAAGGCAAGGAGATTCTGATTAAGGCAGTAGCACTAGCAATTCCATCATATGCTATGTCTGTGTTCAAGTTGCCGAAAGGAATCTGCAAGTCAATTACCGATGAAATATCGAGTTTCTGGTGGGGAGATGGAGAGGAAAAGAGGAAGATGCATTGGTTTGCGTGGTGGAAAATGTGCGTACCAAAGAAGAGGGGTGGTATGGGATTTAGAGACCTTCACAGCTTTAATCTTGCTATGTTAGCAAAGCAGTGTTGGCGTCTACTCCAAAACCCTGACTCGTTGTGTGCAAGAGTGTTGAGCGCAAAATATTATCCCGGTGGAGACATATTGAAAGCTGGTCCAAAGAAAGGAGCTTCTTTTACTTGGGAAAGTATAGTAGAAGGAATTAAAACTTTTAAGAGGGGATGTATCTGGCGGGTAGGTTCTGGTGCACATATCAATTTATGGGATGACCCGTGGATTCCCTCAAGTGCAACTAGGAAATTGATCACACCCAGAGGTGGTATCATGTTAACAAAAGTGGAGGAGATAATTGATCCTCATACGGGACAATGGGATGAGGATCTTATTCGGCATGTGTTTTCGCCGGTCGATGCAAACAGAATATTGCAAATTCAGCTCAATGTGGAAGTAGTAGAAGACTTTGTAGCCTGGCACCACACAAGGTCATGAACATTTTCAGTGAGATCGGCATATCATATTGAATTTGAGAACCAGTTTGGGCGACACTTTAACCAGAACAACCAAGGCAGTGCTAATGAACATGGGGTATGGAGAGAATTATGGAAGCTACGGCTACCAGGGAAAGTCAAGCATTTTGGATGGAAAGTGTTGAAAGGAGTCTTGCCTTGCTATGGGGTTTTGGCCAGTCGACATATACCTCTACTGCCACAATGCCCGCTTTGTAATATTGGATTGGAGGACATCCAGCATTGCCTATTCACTTGCTCTCGAGCATATGCTATCTGGGAAAAGTTGGGGTTAGCGGCCAAGATTAACAAGGTGATTTCTCAGGACCGCTCGGGCTCGGTAAACCTTGACTCCTTGCTCCAGGTACATACGGTGGTGAATAACATTCCAACACCCGAATTCATATTGGTGGCCTTGTGGTTCATCTGGTGGCAGAGGAGATTGTATACGAAGGGGGAAACTACCCAGACAGCAGAACAAGCGGCAATGTCAATACATGTTTTGGCCACAAATTTTGTACGAGCGAATACTCCAAAACAGGTTATACGGAAGAAAGATCAGATATGGAAGAAACCGGAAGTGGGAATGGTAAAAATAAATGTTGATGCATCCTTTATTGCGGAAAATCTCTCGGGTTCTTGTGGTGTCATAGCACGCAATGATCAAGGACAATTCTTAGGCGCAGCCTCTCAGTTAATACCCCATCTTCCTAACGTAGAAGAAGCGGAAATGATTGCTATCCGGTGTGGACTGAATTTAGCTGCAAATTTGGGCTGCACAAAGCTAGTGTTAGAATCTGATAGCACGAGGGCGCTAGAGGCAGTTTCAGACCCTAATGCATATATGGGAACAACAGTGCCTATTATAGCAGAATGCTCCATGATGACAATGGAGTTTGCTCACATTTCATTTGATCATTGCAGCAGAGAGGCGAATTCAGTAGCGGATGCTATAGCGAAACATTGTATTAGCGTTAAAAAGTATGAAGTATGGGAAAACATCCCTGACTTTATTCTTCATCTCTTTGTAAACGATCTGGCTATCATTTGATGAATAAAGTTTATGCTAAAAAAAGGTCGTGCATGATTCGGTGAAAATCTCCATTTCTTCTTTTTCCTGACGTGAAAGATCTTCATTTCTTAATTGGGGAGGAGAAGTGATTTCCAGAAAATTTGTAAATTGTTCGCGTTTCTTGAAACATTCAATTTCTTGAGACAATATGATTTTTTAATAAACATGAATAACTTTTGAAATCCTGAACATTAAAAAAAACAAAAGAATGTATGAAGTTTTAAACATTTTTTAAAAGCATAGAAAGAAAAAAATGAACATTATTTAATTTGCAAATCAAATTTGGAAACACTTTCAATTTTTGAATTTGCTAACAAATTCAGTATCTAGAACATTTTTTGGAAATCGGTACAAAATTTCATAAACACGAAAAATTAAAAAGAAACAAAGGAAAAATAAAAATAAAAAGTTTTGATCTACGCTATGTTTGGTTCTTATAACTCACGCTGCTATGTACCCCCTCTATCCCAAAATAAGAGTAAAAATGGTACTAAGTCAGCGATACTTATTATGGGACAGGAGTAGTCACTAGTTCTCATTATCATAGCAGGACACTCCATAGTTGGAGGTCTCGTTTTGATTGATAGGGCGCAATATTTTTTGTGAATTTATATTTACTACAGTGCCCTATTGCTCCTCCATACACATCCGCTTTGCTCGTGCGCCAGCAGGCGGGCCAATTGGGATGCATGTGCATGTGCATTAGTTTGAGCTTCCCCTATATGACGCAACGAGCGGAGATCTTGAGGTAAGGAGTTCTTATTTAACTAGATGATAGCCGTGCGTTGCTGTGGTAATTTTATTTAAAAATTGCATAAATAGTTGCTAAAAATAACTAAATCTAAAAAAATATAAGCTCGAAAATCAATTAAAAAAGTCTCTAAAAATATTCTAGGTGCTGATCCTCAAAAAAAAATATTCTAGGTGCTTGAAGATCAAACTAATCTGAAAACATTGTGCCTTCAATTATGACCAAATATTGTAGGTGCTTGCAAATTTGGTGTCCAAATGACATCCGAGGAGCTGTGTAAAGAAAAAAGAAACAAAAGTTATGCTCAAAATTCTGTGCATTGTTTCTGCAGACTTGTATTTTGTGTGATGTTATTGGCCACTAAACTTTGCAAAGCACCTAAAACATTCGTTCATAATCCATGAAGTTTCATACTATTTTGACTTTTTTTTGCCATTTATTACAATTTACTGTTTATTATGGTGCATTAATTTGAGTGTAGCCACAACTTTTCCTAGACCAAAAATGCGAATTAAGGGATAGGAATAGGAATATATCACTAGTAGCTTACAAACTCAACTTTAAGCAGCATATCTATTATAAAAATTGAATACTAATTAAACAATATAGGAGTCCAGGGTATGTCTTCAATGGGCGTCCAAGCAAGACATGAAGAAGGCTGGCCAATCAATCTCGAAAGGCACGACGGTCTGTAATTCATAGTTGCCCGACATGCCCGTGACCTCATCAATTGTGCCTGTTTCGAGATTGACAGCACACGTGAACCCTTGTCGGTCTGTGACAAGCAGTGTCGCGCCCTTCCCGCCCACATACATGGAGAGCGGTTTGGTGGTCTGGGGCGGTTTGTGTTTGAGCTCGACGACCTTGGTATGTAGCACGTCAGCAAGGCCATTGCCACACCCTTCTTCACCTTGACGTATACTACAGATCTGTAGCCGGAGGAAATCTTTATGCAAGCAAATCAATGATAAGTTGCCATCAATTCCTACGCTAAGTATCGGTGCATGGTTAGAGCTGATTTTAGTGAAGCCCGATGGAATCGGAAACTGTGTTATGGAGACGCGGCCAGTCTGAATGCAGAATTCCAGGGTGCAAATGCTGGGCGAGTCGTCCCGGATGAGCCAGCGTGCCTTGCCCGGAGACACGACGGGATTGCCATACTGGACGAAATCGTAGTCCAGACGTTGAAAGCACCTTCTAGGCGTGCTCCACCTCGACTCCGCGGACGAGAAAGTGTACATACTGTATGGTCGCCAATCATGCCCCGCCATGATGATGATCACTTTGAACAGCAATGTTGTGTGAATTGGCGATGGTCGTCGTCCCTTGCGAGGGTGGTCTGCGTCGGTTACAATGGCGCACTTGTCCTCGCATAACATAGAGGATGCACCATGCAGCGGAGGCAGTTCGTTCCACGTGCCGGCGAGCGGGTTGCACACGGCCAGACGGACGAGTACCCGTTCAGTCCTGTGGTGGCGGCGTGCGCGGAGGCGGACGAGAAGGAGGCTGGAGCGCGAGGCGAGCGGAACAGCGTCGCCGAATAAACCATCTGCGTTGGGAAAGAAGGAGCCAAGCGAGCGGCGCCTAGGGCCGAGCGGCGATCGCGGCACCGGGACGAAGGCCGTCGATCTGTATACCAACGGGTCATGACAGAAGCCGAGGAGATTGCCCGGGTCGCCTGCACCCTCCGGCCAGCGGCGGCGGAGGAACGAGGGGTCGGCCACAAGGGCTCGCCACCGCTTGCACGACACGGCGCAGCGGAAGAGAGCGGGGGCGTCGTCCGCCACGCGCGCCAGGATCTCGAGGACGACGTCGTCCGGGAGCGTGGCCGCGGCGGCGGCCGCCCTCGCCTTCTTCTTCTGCCTCCTCCTCCGCGGGGCGACGCGAGAGACGTCTTCCATGCGATCGGATCGGAGGCCCGCCGCAGATTGATTGGTTTCTGATTTTGGAGTGGGGGCGTGCGCACGTCGGACTGGTACGTACCTCACGTATATATGCTCGTCGTCTTCGGCCTTTTTTTTTGTTGAGAATTTCGTCTCTTTTTTTTTGAGCTTAGAATTTCGTCTTCGACAATGTCATCTCAGCGTGTTTGCTAGGATGAATATTGCAGAACATTTTTCTCTTGTAAGGACTTCTAAAGCATTACTAAATCATGATGAAGCATCAGTGCCGCGTCCATTAATTATTAATTTTATCAAGGACCCATATATATAACGCTGACGTTCAATCTGTAGCTTCCGGATCAAATGAATCGTTCATTTTTTTTTCCATTGAGGCAAAAATGAATCTTTCGTGGGAACGATCGAATTGATCAAACAAAAATATTTGATGCTCCATGCTATTAGAATGAGAAAGAGGAAGAAACCATTGTGCGCGGTAAAGCTTGACATGATGAAGGCATACCACAGAGTTGAGCGGGTCTTTCTGGAGCAGATGATGGCAAGGTTTGGTTTCTCCATTCACTGGACAGAGATGGTTATGAGGTGTGTCACTTCGGCAAGGTTCTCAATTAAGATGAATGGTGGCCTCTCCCACAACTTTGTTTCGTTCAGAGGGTTGCGACATGGGGATCCTCTATCTCCATATCTTTTTTTGTTCTGTGTGGAAGGATTTTCAGCCCTACTCAAGAGCACTCAGAGGACCAAGGATATAAAAGGGGTTTTCTTTGGGAGCACTGGCCTCATGATTACTCGCCTTCTATTTGCGGACGATGCTATTGTGTCCTTTGAGGGGCCCCGAGCAAATTTTGAAGCACTCGAAACTATCTTGCAGGATTGAGGAAACACTCTCTCGCTCCAGTGGAGCAGTGGCCGAGACACTGTAAAGGAAATTTATTTCGGCAGCAACTTGGGTTCTACCCCATGTTCGTAGTGCAGAATCAGCAGAGCTGAGTGCTATTTGATGGCCTATACCTACCAGGGAGAATTGGATGCAATAAGGCATACATCGAGTTGGATAGCATACTTGCGGTGGAGGCTCGGAATGGCCTATACCTAGCAGTCAGAATTGGATGCAATAAGTGAAGGAAATATGCCCTGAAGGCAATAATAAAATTATTATTTATTTCCTCATATTATGATAAATGTTTATTATTCATGCTAGAATTGTATTAACCGGAAACATAATACATGTGTGAATACATAGACAAACATACACTACTAGGGAAAAGGCTATACACAGAATCTTACCAGCAACGCGCTTTAAAATCAGGCGTTGCTGCTAAGTAGCAGTAGCGCGGGTTTTTAACCCTCGCTACTACTAAGCTGATAGCAGTAGCGCTGGTTTTTAACCCTCGCTACTACTAAGCGGTCTCTACCGTGCCCCCCGGGACATGCCATAGTAGTAGCGCGGGTTTTTAACCCTCGCTAATACTAAGTTGATAGCAGTAGCGCTGGTTTTTACCCCTCGCTACTACTAAGCGGTCTCTACCGTGCCCCTGGGCCATGCCATAGTAGTAGCGAGGGTTATAAACCCGCGCTACTACTAAGTTTTTACCCCTCGCTACTACTAAGAGGTCTCAACCGTGCCCCTCCGGGACATGCCATAGTAGTAGCGAGGGGTAAAATCCCTCGCTACTACTAAAGGTCCCATTTTGAAACTCTACCCCCCCTATCGCCTTTTCGGTTTTGTAAAAAGAAAAAGAAAATGATAAAAACTTCAAAAATTAAAATCCTTCGAGATGTAGTTATGTTACTACATCTACTAGTTACGAAAATTTAAAAACTTAAATTAGGACATGTTTTGCAAAAAGTGTAGGGAAAATGTAGGCTATAACTTTTGCATACGATGTTAGAAAAAAACGTATAATATATCAAAATGTTTCAAAAATTAAAATCCTTGGAGATGTAGTTATGTTCTTACATCTACTAGTTAGGAAAATTTAAAAACTTAAATTTGGACATGTTTTGCAAAAAGTGTGGGGAAAATGTAAAACGGCTATAACTTTTGCATACGATGTCAGAAAAAAAACGTATAATATATCAAAATGTTCAGCACGAAAATCCGCATACGATGGAGACCTCCTACGGCCTGTTTGCAAATTTTTAGAATCCTCAAATTATAAAAGGAAAAAAAGTTATGCTCAAATTTCAGTTTTTTTTTAATTTTGGTCAAATCTGGTCAAACTGTGGTCAAACTACTTATTCAAGAAGTATTAGTGTTACTAAATAATTATTCAAGAATATTAGTGTTACTAAATAATTATTTCAGTTTTTTGGAATTTTGGTCAAATCTGGTCAAACTTTGGTCAAAATGTGGTCAAACTCCTTATTCAAGAAATATTAGTGTTACTAAATAATTATTGTGGTTTAGAACAATAGTTTTAAACTCAAATAGCGAAATGTGTGACTTCATGCTCAAGCTAAATTCCCGAGGGTTAATAGGATTGACATCTTACTATTGTCAGGAAAACAACAAGTGCAGACTTGAAATCGAGGGAGAATAGAACCTGGAAGTTAAGCGTGCTCAGGCTGGAGTAGTGAGAGGATGGGTGACCGTCCGGAAAGTTAGATGATTTGGAATGATGAGGGGTGATTAGAGATTAAATTGAGCAGCGATGAGGGTGATTAGAGATTTGAGGTTAAAATAATTCAGAAATTTGAAAATTCGGGCAAAAAATTCGAAAACAAATTCCGCGGGTTAGTATTAGCGCGGGTTTTTACCCACGCTACTACTAACAGACGTAGTAGTAGCGCGGGTGCGCCCGCGCTACTGCTATACATTAGCTGTAGCGCCTTATTAGTAGCGCCGGCCCCCGCGCTGCTAATAGGCCAAAAACCCGCGCTGCTGCTAGGCTTTTCCCTAGTAGTGATAGTGTCACTAGTATGCCTCTACTTGACTAGCTCATTAATCGAAGATGGTTGAGTTTCCTAGCCATGGACATGAGTTGTCATTTGATTAACGAGATCACATCATTAGGAGAATGATGTGATTGACTTGACCCATTCCGTTAGCTTAGCACTTGATCGTTTAGTATGTTGTTATTGCTTTCTTCATGACTTATACATGTTCCTATGACTATGTGATTATGCAACTCCCGTTTACTGGAGGAACACTTTGTGTGCTACCAAATGTCACAACGTAACTGGGTGATTATAAAGGTGCTCTATAGGTGTCTCCGAAGGTACTTGTTGAGTTGGCGTATTTCGAGATTAGGATTTGTCACTCCGATTGTCCGAGAGTTATCTCTGGGCCCTCTCCGCAATGCACATCACTATAAGCCTTGCAAACAATGTGACTAATGAGTTAGTTGCGGGATGATGCATTAGGGAACGAGTAAAGAGACTTGCCGGTAACGAGATTGAACTAGGTATTGAGATACCGACGATCGAATCTCAGGCAAGTAACATACCGATGACAAAGGGAACACGTATGTTGTTATGCGGTTTGACCGATAAAGATCTTCGTAGAATATTTGGGAGCCAATATGAGTATCCAGGTTCCGCTATTGGTTATTGACCGGAAACGTGTCTCGGTCATGTCTACATAGTTCTCGAACTCGTAGGGTCCGCACGCTTAAAGTTTGGTGACGATCGGTATTATGAGTTTATGTGTTTTGATGTACCGAAGGTAGTTCGGAGTCCCGGATATAATCACGGACATGACGAGGAGTCTCGAAATGGTCGAGACGTAAAACTCGATATATTTCACGACTATGTTCGGACACCGGAAAGGTTCCGGGAGGTTTCGGACATTTACCGAAGTACCGGGGGGTTACCGGAACCCCCCGGGGAGTTAATTGGGCCTAGTGGGCCTTAGTGGGAGAAGAGGAGGGGCGGCCTGGGCAGCCGCGCGCCCCCTCCCCCTCTAATCCGAATTGGACAAGGAGGGGGGGCGGCTGTTGGAGAACGTTGCAGAAAACAAAAAATTTCCTACGGTTTCACCAAGATCCATCTATGAGTTCATCTAGAAACGAGTGATCGGATGCATCTACATACCTTTGTAGATCGCGAGCGGAAGCGTTCACTAGAACGTGGATGATGGAGTCGTACTCGCCGTGATCCAAATCACCGATGACCAAGTGCCGAACGGACGGCACCTCTGCGTTAAACACACGTACGAAGCGGATGACGTCTCCTCCTTCTTGATCCAGCAAGGGGGAAGGAGAGGTTGATGAAGATCTAGCAGCACGACGGCGTGGTGGTGGATGTAGTTTTCACCGCAGCAGGGCTTCGCCGAGCGTCTGCGCGAGAGGGAGAGGTGTAGCAGGGGAGAGGGAGACGCCAAGGATGTAGGGTGCGGCTGCCCCCTCCCTCCCCCCCTTTATATAGGCCCCTGGGGGGGCGCCGGCCCTTGGAGATTGGATCTCCCAAGGGGGGCGGCGGCCAAGGGGGGTGGAGTACCCCCCAAGGCAAGTGGGGCGCCCCCCCCCCCACCCTAGGGTTTCAACCCTAGGCGCAGGGGGTGGGCCAAGGGGGCGCACCAGCCCACTATGGGCTGGTTCCCCTCCCCACTTCAGCCCATGGGGCCCTCCGGGATAGGTGGCCCCACCCGGTGGTCCCGGTACAATACCGGTGACCCCCGAATCTCTCCCGATGGCCGAAACTGCACTTCCTATATATAATTCTTTACCTCCGGACCATTCTGGAACTCCTCGTGACGTCCGGGATCTCATCCGGGACTCCAAACAACTTTCGGATTACTGCATACTCATATATCTACAACCCTAGCGTCACCGAACCTTAAGTGTGTAGACCCTACGGGTTCGGGAGACATGTAGACATGATCGAGACGCCTCTCCGGTCAATAACCAACAGCGGGATCTGGATACCCATGTTGGCTCCCACATGCTCCTTGATGATCTCATCGGATGAACCACGATGTCGAGGACTTAATCAATCCTGTATTCAATTCCCTTTGTCAATCGGTATGTTACTTGCCCGAGACTCGATCGTCGGTATCCCAATACCTTGTTCAATCTCGTTACCGGTAAGTCACTTTACTCGTAACGTAATGCATGATCCCGTGACCAATCCCTTGGTCACATTGAGCTCATTATGATGATGCATTACCGAGTGGGCCCAAGAGATACATCTCCGTCATACGGAGTGACAAATCCCAGTCTCGGTTCGTGCCAACCCAACAGACACTTTCGGAGATACCCGTAGTGTACCTTTATAGCCACCCAGTTACGTTGTGACGTTTGGCACACCCAAAGCACTCATACGGTATCCGGGAGTTGCACAACCTCATGGTCTAAGGAAATGATACTTGACATTGCAAAAGCTCTAGCAAACGAACTACACGATCTTTATGCTATGCTTAGGTTTGGGTCTTGTCCATCACATCATTCTCCTAATGATGTGATCCCGTTATCAATGACATCCCCATGTCCATAGCCAGGAAACCATGACTATCTGTTGATCAACGAGCTAGTCAACTAGAGGCTCACTAGGGACACATTGTGGTCTATGTATTCACACATGTATTACGATTTCCGGACAATACAATTACAGCATGAACAATAGACAATTATCATGAACAAGGAAATATAATAATCTTTTATTATTTCCTCTAGGGCATATTTCCAACAGTCTCCCACTTGCACTAGAGACAATAGTCCAGTTACATTGTGATGAATCAAACACCCATGGAATTTTGGTGTTGATCATGTTTTGCTCTAGGGAGAAGTTTAGTCAACGGATCTGCCACATTCAGGTCCGTATGTACTTTACAAATCTCTATGTCTCCATTTTGAACACTTTCACGAATGGAGTTGAAGCGACGCTTGATATGCCTGGTCTTCCTGTGAAACCTGGGCTCCTTCGCAAGGGCAATAGCTCCTGTGTTGTCACAGAAGAGTGTCATCGGGTCCGACGCATTGGGTATGACTCCTAGGTCGGTAATGAACTCCTTCACCCAGACTGCTTCTTGTGCTGCCTCCGAGGCTGCCCATATACTCTGCTTCACATGTAGATCCCGCCACGACACTTTGCTTGCAACTGCACCAGCTTACTGCCCCACCATTCAAAATATACACGTATCTGGTTTGTGACTTAGAGTCATCCAGATCTGTGTCGAAGCTAGCGTCAACGTAACCCCTTACGACGAGCTCTTCGACACCTCCAAAAACAAGAAACATATCCTTAGTCCTTTTCAGGTACTTTAGGATGTTCTTGACCGCTGTCCAGTGTTCCTTGCCGGGATTACTTTGGTACCTACCTACCAAACTTACGTCAAGGTTTACATCAGGTCTGGTACACAGCATGGCATACATAATAGACCCTATGGCTGAGGCATAGGGGATGACACTCATCTCTTCTATATCTTCTGCCGTGGTCGGGCATTGAGCCGTGCTCAATCGCACACCTTGCAATACAGGCAAGAACCCCTTCTTGGACTGATCCATATTGAACTTCTTCAATATCTTGTCAAGGTACGTACTTTGTGAAAGACCGATGAGGCGTCTCGATCTATCTCTATAGATCTTGATGCCTAATATATAAGCAGCTTCTCCAAGGTCCTTCATTGAAAAACTCTTATTCAAGTAGGCCTTAATGCTGTCCAAAAGTTCTATATCATTTCCCATCAAAAGTATGTCACCTACATATAATATGAGAAATTCTATAGAGCTCCCACTCACTTTCTTGTAAACGGAGGCTTCTCCATAAGTCTGCACAAACCCAAACGCTTTGATCATCTCATCAAAGCGAATGTTCCAACTCCGAGATGCTTGCACCAGCCCATAGATTGAGCGCTGGAGCTTGCACACCTTGTTAGCATTCTTAGGATCGACAAAACCTTCCGTATGCATCATATACAATTCTTCCTGAAGAAAGCCATTAAGGAATGCCGTTTTGACATCCATTTGCCATATCTCATAATCATAGAATGCGGCAATTGCTAACATGATTCGGACGGACTTCAGCTTCGCTACGGGTGAGAAAGTCTCATCATAGTCAACCCCTTGAACTTGTCGATAACCCTTAGCGACAAGTTGAGCCTTATAGATGGTCACATTACCATCCGCGTCTGTCTTCTTCTTAAAGATCCATTTATTTTCTATGGCTCGCCGATCATTGGGCAAGTCAGTCAAAGTCCATAGTTCGTTTTCATACATGGATTCTATCTCGGATTTCATGGCTTCCAGCCATTTGTTGGAATCTGGGCCCGCCATCGCTTCTTCATAATTCGAAGGTTCACTGTTGTCCAACAACATAATCTCCAGGACAGGGTTGCCGTACCACTCTGGTGCGAAACGTGTCCATGTGGACCTACGAAGTTCAGTAGGAGCTTGATCCGAAGTATCTTGATCATCATCATTAACCTCCTCTCTAATCGGTGCAGGCACCACAGGAACATTTTCCTGAGCTGCGCTACTCTCCGTTTCAAGAGGCAGTACTTCATCAAGCTCCACTTTCCTCCCACTTACTTCTTTCGAGAGAAACTCTTTCTCTAGAAAGGATCCATTCCTGGCAACAGAGATCTTGCCTTCGGATCTGAGGTAGAAGGTATACCCAATGGTTTCCTTAGGGTATCCTATGAAGACGCATTTTTCCGACTTGGGTTCGAGCTTTTCAGGTTGAAGTTTCTTGACATAAGCATCGCATCCCCAAACTTTTAGAAACGACAGCTTACGTTTCTTCCCAAACCATAATTCATACGGTGCCGTCTCAACGGATTTAGACGGTGCCCTATTTAAAGTGAATGCGGCTGTCTCTAGAGCGTATCCCCAAAATGATAGCGGTAAATCAGTAAGAGACATCATAGATCGCACCATATCCAATAGAGTGCGATTACGATGTTCGGACACACCGTTACATTGAGGTTTTCCAGGCGGCGTGAGTTGTGAAACGATTCCACATTTCCTTAAGTGTGTGCCAAATTCGTGACTTAAATATTCTCCTCCACGATCTGATCGTAAGAACTTTATTTTCCGGTCACGTTGATTCTCTACCTCATTCTGAAATTCCTTGAACTTTTCAAAGGTCTCAGACTTGTGTTTCATCAAGTAGACATACCCACATCTACTCAAGTCATCAGTGAGAGTGAGAACATAACGATATCCTCCGCGAGCCTCAACACTCATTGGACCGCACACATCAGTATGTATGATTTCCAATAAGTTGGTTGCTCGCTCCATTGTTCCGGAGAACGGAGTCTTGGTCATTTTGCCCATGAGGCGTGGTTCGCATGTGTCAAATGATTCATAATCGAGAGACTCTAAAAGTCCATCAGCATGGAGCTTCTTCATGCGCTTGACACCAATGTGACCAAGGCTGCAGTGCCACAAGTATGTGGGACTATCGTTATCCACTTTAATTCTTTTGGTATTCACACTATTAATATGTGTAACATCACGTTCGAGATTCATTAAGAATAAATCATTGACCATCGGAGCATGACCATAAAACATATCACTCATATAAATAGAACAACCATTATTCTCGGATTTAAATGAGTAGCCATCTCGAATTAAACGAGATCCTGATACAATGTTCATGCTCAAACTTGGCACTAAATAACAATTATTGAGGTTCAAAACTAATCCCGTAGGTAAATGTAGAGGTAGCGTGCCGACGGCGATCACATCGACCTTGGAACCATTCCCGACGCGGATCGTCACCTCGTCCTTCGCCAGTCTCCGCTTATTCCGCAGCTCCTACTTTGAGTTACAAATATGAGCAACAGCACCGGTATCAAATACCCAGGAGCTACTACGAGCACTTGTAAGGTACACATCAATTACATGTATATCACATATACCTTTAGTGTTGCCGGCCTTCTTGTCCGCTAAGTATTTGGGGCAGTTCCGCTTCCAGTGACCCTTCCCTTTGCAATAAAATCACTCAGTCTCAGGCTTGGGTCCATACTTTGACTTCTTCCCGGCAACTTGCTTACCAGGCGCGGCAACATCCTTGCCGTCTTTCTTGAAGTTCTTCTTGCCCTTGCCTTTCTTGAACTTGGTGGTTTTATTGACCATCAACACTTGATGTTCCTTTTTGATCTCCACCTCCGCTGATTTCAGCATTGAATATACCTCGGGAATGGTCTTTTCCATCCCCTGCATATTGAAGTTCATCACAAAGCTCTTGTAGCTTGGTGGAAGCGACTGAAGGATTCTGTCAATGACCGCGTCATCCGGGAGATTAACTCCCAGCTGAGTCAAGCGGTTGTGCAACCCAGACATCTTGAGTATGTGTTCACTGACAGAGCTATTTTCCTCCATCTTACAACTAAAGAACTTGTCGGAGACTTCATATCTCTCGACCCGGGCATGAGCTTGGAAAACCATTTTCAGCTCCTCGAACATCTCATATGCTCCGTGTTGCTCAAAACGCTTTTGGAGCCCCGGTTCTAAGTTGTAAAGCATGCCGCACTGAGCGAGGGAGTAATCATCAGCACGTGACTGATAGGCGTTCATAACGTCTTGGTTTGTTGGGAATGGTGCTTCACCTAGCGGTGCTTCTAGGACATAAACTTTCTTGGCAGCTATGAGGATGATCCTCAGGTTCCGGACCCAGTCCGTATAGTTGCTACCATCATCTTTCAGCTTGGTTTTCTCTAGGAACGCGTTGAAGTTGAGGGCAACATTAGCGTGGGCCATTTGATCTACAAGACACATTGTAAAGATTTTAGACTAAGTTCATGATAATTAAGTCCATCTAATCAAATTATTAATGAACTCCCACTCAGATAGACATCCCTCTAGTCATCTAAGTGAAACATGATCCAAGGCAACTAGGCCGTGTCCGATCATCACGTGAGACGGGCTAGTCAACATCGGTGAACATCTCCATGTTGATCGTATCTTCTATACGACTCATTCTCGACCTTTCGGTCCTCTGTGTTCCGAGGCCATGTCTGTACATGCTAGGCTCGTCAAGATAACCTAAGTGTTTGCATGTGTAAATCTGTCTTACACCCGTTGTATGTGAACGTTGGAATCTATCACAACCGATCATCATGTGGTGCTTCGAAACAACGAACTGTCGCAACGGTGCATAGTTAGGGGGAACACTTTCTTGAAATTATTATGAGGGATCATTTTATTTACTACCGTCGTTCTAAGTAAACAAGATGCAAAATATGATAAACATCACATGCAATCAAATAATAATAGTGACATGATATGGCCAATATCATATAGCTCCTTTGATCTCCATCTTGGGGCTCCATGATCATCTTGTCACCGGCATGACACCATGATCTCCATCATCATGATCTCCATCATCGTGTCTTCATGAAGTTGCTCGCCAACTATTACTTCTACTACTAAGGCTAACACGTTTAGCAATAAAGTAAAGTAATTTACATGCCGTTTCCAATGACACACAGGTCATATAAAAAACAATGACAACTCCTATGGCTCCTGCCGGTTGTCATACTCATTGACATGCAAGTCGTGGTTCCTATTACATGAACATGATCTCATACATCACATATATATCATTCATCATTCATCACAACTTTGGCCATATCATATCACAAAGCACTTGCTGCAAAAACAAGTTAGACGTCCTCTAATTGTTGTTGCAAGTTTTACATGGCTGCAATAGGGTTCTAGCAAGAACGTTTTCTTACCTACGTAAAAGCCACAACGTGATTTGTCAACTTCTATTTACCCTTCATAAGGACCCTTTTCGTCGAATCCGCTCCAACTAAAGTGGGAGAGACAGACACCCGCCAGCCACCTTATGCAACTAGTGCATGTCAGTTGGTGGAACCGGTCTCACATAAGCGTACGTGTAAGGTTGGTCCGGGCCGCTTCATCCCACAATACCTCTGAAGCAAAATAAGACTAGTAGAGGTAAGAAAGTTGACAACATCAATGCCCACAACAATTGTGTTCTACTCGTGCAAAGAAAACTACACATAGACCTAGCTCTGATACCACTGTTGGGGAACGTTGTAGAAAACAAAAAAAATTCTACGGTTTCACCAGGATCCATCTATGAGTTCATCTAGCAATGAGTGATCGGATGCATCTACATACCTTTGTAGATCGCGAGCGGAAGCGTTCACTAGAACGTGGATGATGGAGTCGTACTCGCCGTGATCCAAATCACCGATGACCAAGTGCCGAACGGACGGCACCTCTGCGTTCAACACACGTACGGAGTGGATGACGTCTCCTCCTTCTTGATCCAGCAAGGTGGAAGGAGAGGTTGATGAAGATCCAGCAGCACGACGGCGTGGTGGTGGATGCAGTTGTCACCGCAGCAGGGCTTCGCCGAGCGTTTGCGCGAGAGGGAGAGGTGTAGCAGGGGAGAGGGAGGCGCCAAGGCTGTAGGGTGCGGCTGCCCCCTCACTCCCCCCTTTATATAGGCCCCTGGGGGGGCGCCGGCCCTTGGAGATTGGATCGCCCAAGGGGGGCGGCGGCCAAGGGGGGTGGAGTACCCCCCAAGGCAAGTGGGGCGTCCCCCTCACCCTAGGGTTTCAACCCTAGGCGCAGGGGGTGGGCCAAGGGGAGCGCACCAGCCCACTATGGGCTGGTTCCCCTCCCCACTTCAGCCCATGGGGCCCTCCGGGATAGGTGGCCCCACCCGGTGGACCCCCGGGACCCATCCGGTGGTCCCGGTACAATACCGGTGACCCCCGAATCTCTCCCGATGGCCGAAACTGCACTTCCTATATATAATTCTTTACCTCCGGACCATTCCGGAACTCCTCGTGATGTCCGGGATCTCATCCAGGACTCTGAACAACTTTCGGATTACTGCATACTCATATCTCTACAACCCTAGCGTCACCGAACCTTAAGTGTGTAGACCCTACGGGTTCGGGAGACATGCAAACATGACCGAGACGCCTCTCCGGTCAATAACCAACAGCGGGATCTGGATACCCATGTTGGCTCCCACATGCTCCTTGATGATCTCATTGGATGAACCACGATGTCGAGGACTTAATCAATCCCGTATTCAATTCCCTTTGTCAATCGGTACGTTACTTGCCCGAGACTCGAACGTCGGTATCCCAATACCTTGTTCAATCTCGTTACCAGCAAGTCACTTTACTCGTACCGTAATGCATGATCCTGTGACCAACCCCTTGGTCACATTGAGCTCATTATGATGATGCATTACCGAGTGGGCCCAAGAGATACCTCTCCGTCATACGGAGTGACAAATCCCAGTCTCGGTTCGTGCCAACCCAACAGACACTTTCGGAGATACCCGTAGTGCACCTTTATAGCCACCCAGTTACGTTGTGACGTTTGGCACACCCAAAGCACTCATACGGTATCCGGGAGTTGCACAACCTCATGGTCTAAGGAAATGATACTTGACATTGCAAAAGCTCTAGCAAACGAACTACACGATCTTTATGCTATGCTTAGGTTTGGGTCTTGTCCATCACATCATTCTCCTAATGATGTGATCCCGTTATCAATGACATCCCCATGTCCATAGCCAGGAAACCATGACTATCTGTTGATCAATGAGCTAGTCAACTAGAGGCTCACGAGGGACACATTGTGGTCTATGTATTCACACATGTATTACGATTTTCGGACAATACAATTATAGCATGAACAATAGACAATTATCATGAACAAGGAAATATAATAATCTTTTATTATTGCCTCTAGGGCATATTTCCAACAGCGGCGCCCCCCTTTTTCCTTCTCCTCCTCTCTCCCTTCATTCCCTCTCCTACTCCAACAAGAAAAAGGAGGAGTCCTACTCCCGGTGGGAGTAGGACTCCCCCCTTGGCGCGCCCTCCTCCTGGCCAGCCGCCTCCCCCCTTGCTCCTTTATATACGGGGGCAGGGGGCACCTTTATATACACAAGTTGATCTGTTGATCTATTCCAACTGTGTGCGGTGCCCCCCTCCACCATATTCCACCTCGGTCATATCGTAGCGGTGCTTAGGCGAAGACATGCGTTGGTAGCAACATCATCACCTGTAGGGTTTCGTAGTAATTTCAAAAATTTACCTACGTGCACACAGGATCATGTGATGCATAGCAACGAGGGGGAGAGTATTGTCTACGTACCCTACGCAGACCGACTGCGGAAGCGATGACACGACGTAGAGGAAGTAGTCGTACGTCTTCACGATCCAACTGATCAAGCACCGAAACTACGGCACCTCCGAGTTCGAGCACACGTTCAGCTCGATGACGATCCCCGGACTCCGATCCAGAAAAGTGTCGGGGAAGAGTTCCGTCAGCACGACGGCATGGTGACGATCTTGATGAACTACAGCAGCAGGGCTTCGCCTAAACTCCGCTACAGTATTATCGAGGAATATGGTGGCAGGGGGCACCGCACACGGCTAAGGAATCGATCACGTGGATCAACTTGTGTCAACTTGTGTGTTTAGAGGTGCCCCTGCCTCCGTATATAAAGGAGGAGAGGAGGGGAGGCTGGCCGGCCAAGGGGGGGAGGCGCAGGAGAGTCCTACTCCCTCTGGGAGTAGGATTCCCCCTCCAATCCTAGTCCAACTAGGATTCCTCGGAGGGGAAAAGAGGAGGAGGGGGCCGGCCACCTCTCCTAGTCCTAATAGGACTAGGGGAAGGGGGTGGCGCGCAGCCCATCTAGGGCAGCCCCTTCTCTTTTCCACTAAGGCCCACTATGGCCCAAAAAGCTCCCGGGGGGTTCCGGTAACCCTCTCGGTATTCCGGTAAAATCCCGATTTCACCCGGAACACTTCCGATATCCAAATATAGGCTTCCAATATATTAATCTTTACGTCTCGACCATTTCGAGACTCCTCGTCATGTCCGTGATCACATCCGGGACTCCGAACAACCTTCGGTACATCAAAATGCATAAACTCATAATATAACTGTCATCGTAACCTTAAGCGTGCGGACCCTACGGGTTCGAGAACAATGTAGACATGACCGAGACACGTCTCCGGTCAATAACCAATAGCGGGACCTGGATGCCCATATTGGCTCCTACATATTCTACGAAGATCTTTATCGGTCAGACCGCATAACAACATACGTTGTTCCCTTTGTCATCGGTATGTTACTTGCCCGAGATTCGATCGTCGGTATCCAATACCTAGTTCAATCTCGTTACCGGCAAGTCTCTTTACTCGTTCCGTAATACATCATCTCACAACTAACATATTAGTTGTAATGCTTGCAAGGCTTAAGTGATGTGTATTACCGAGAGGGCCCAGAGATACCTCTCCGACAATCGGAGTGACAAATCCTAATCTCGAAATACACCAACCCAACATCGACCATTGGAGACACCTGTAGTACTCCTTTATAATCACCCAGTTACGTTGTGACTTTTGGTACTACCCAAAGTGTTCCTCCGGTAAACGGGAGTTGCATAATCTCATAGTCATAGGAACATGTATAAGTCATGAAGAAAGCAATAGCAACATACTAAACGATCGGGTGCTAAGCTAATGGAATGGGTCATGTCAATCAGATCATTCTACTAATGATGTGACCTCATTAATCAAATAACAACTCATTGTTCATGATTAGGAAACATAACCATCTTTGATTAACGAGCTAGTCAAGTAGAGGCATACTAGTGACACTCTGTTTGTCTATGTATTCACACATGTATTATGTTTCCGGTAAATACAATTCTAGCATGAATAATAAACATTTATCATGATTATAAGGAAATAAATAATAACTTTATTATTGCCTCTAGGGCATATTTCCTTCAGTCTCCCACTTGCACTAGAGTCAATAATCTAGATTACACTGTAATGAATCTAACACCCATGGAGCTTTGGTGCTGATCATGTTTTGCTCGTGGAAGAGGCTTAGTCAACGGGTCTGCAACATTCAGATCCGTATGTATCTTGCAAATCTCTATGTCTCCCACCTGGATTAGATCCCGGATGGAGTTGAAGCGTCTCTTGATGTGTTTGGTCCTTTTGTGAAATCTGGATTCCTTTGCCAAGGCAATTGCACCAGTATTGTCACAAAAGATTTTCATTGGACCCGATGCACTAGGTATGACACCTAGATCGGATATGAACTCCTTCATCCAGACTCCTTCATTTGCTGCTTCCGAAGCAGCTATGTATTCCGCTTCACATGTAGATCCCGCTACGACGCTTTGTTTAGAACTGCACCAACTGACAGCTCCACCGTTTAATGTAAACACGTATCCGGTTTGCGATTTAGAATCGTCCGGATCAGTGTCAAAGCTTGCATCAACGTAACCTTTTACGATGAGCTCTTTGTCACTTCCATATACGAGAAACATATCCTTAGTCCTTTTCAGGTATTTCAGGATGTTCTTGACCGCTGTCCAGTGATCCATTCTTGGATTACTTTGGTACCTCCCTGCTAAACTTATAGCAAGGCACACATCAGGTCTGGTACACAGCATTGCATACATGATAGAGCCTATGGCTGATGCATAGGGAACATCTTTCATATTCTCTCTATCTTCTGTAGTGGTCGGGCATTGAGTCTTACTCAATTTCACACCTTGTAACACAGGCAAGAACCCTTTCTTCGCTTGATCCATTTTGAACTTCTTCAAAATTTTGTCAAGGTATGTGCTTTGTGAAAGTCCAATTAAGCGTCTTGATCTATCTCTATAGATCTTAATGCCTAATATGTAAGCAGCTTCTCCGAGGTCTTTCATTGAAAAACTTTTATTCAAGTATCCCTTTATGCTATCCAGAAATTCTATATCATTTCCAATCAGTAATATGTCATCCACATATAATATCAGAAATGCTACAGAGCTCCCACTCACTTTCTTGTAAATACAGGCTTCTCCGAAAGTCTGCATAAAACCAAATGCTTTGATCACACTATCAAAACGTTTATTCCAACTCCGAGAGGCTTGCACCAGTCCATAAATGGATCGCTGGAGCTTGCACACTTTGTTAGCTCCCTTTGGATCGACAAAACCTTCTGGTTGCATCATATACAACTCTTCTTCTAGAAATCCATTCAGGAATGCAGTTTTGACATCCATTTGCCAAATTTCATAATCATAAAATGCGGCAATTGCTAACATGATTCGGACGGACTTAAGCATCGCTACGGGTGAGAAGGTCTCATCGTAGTCAATTCCTTGAACTTGCCGAAAACCTTTTGCGACAAGTCGAGCTTTGTAGACAGTAACATTACCATCAGCGTCAGTCTTCTTCTTAAAAATCCATTTATTCTCAATTGCTTGCCGATCATCGGGCAAGTCAACCAAAGTCCATACTTTGTTCTCATACATGGATCCCATCTCAGATTTCATGGCTTCAAGCCACTTTACGGAATCTGGGCTCACCATCGCTTCTTCATAGTTCGTAGGTTCATCATGATCTAGTAGCATGACCTCCAGAACAGGATTACCGTACCACTCTGGTGCGGATCTTACTCTGGTTGATCTACGCGGTTCAGTAGTATCTTGATCTGAAGTTTCATGATCATTATCATTGGCTTCCTCACTAACTGGTGTAGGTGTCACTGAAATAGTTTTCTGTGATGGACTACTTCCCAGTAAGGGAGCAGGTACAGTTACCTCGTCAAGTTCTACTTTCCTTCCATTCACTTCTTTCGAGAGAAACTCCTTCTCTAGAAATGATCCATTCTTAGCAACGAATGTTTTGCCTTCGGATCTGTGATAGAAAGTGTACCCAACAGTTTCCTTTGGGTATCCTATGAAGACACATTTCTCCGATTTGGGTTCGAGCTTATCAGGTTGAAGCTTTTTCACATAAGCATCGCAGCCCCAAACTTTAAGAAACGACAACTTTGGTTTCTTGCCAAACCACAGTTCATAAGGCGTCGTCTCAACGGATTTTGATGGTGCCCTATTTAACGTGAATGCGGCCGTCTCTAAAGCATATCCCCAAAATGATAGCGGTAAATCAGTAAGAGACATCATAGATCGCACCATATCTAGTAAAGCACGATTACGACGTTCGGACACACCATTACGCTGTGGTGTTCCGGGTGGCGTGAGTTGCGAAACTATTCCACAGTTTTTCAAATGTACACCAAACTCATAACTCAAATATTCTCCTCCACGATCAGATCGTAGAAATTTTATTTTCTTGTTACGATGATTTTCAACTTCACTCTGAAATTCTTTGAACTTTTCAAATGTTTCGGACTTATGCTTCATTAAGTAGATATATCCATATCTGCTCAAATCATCTGTGAAGGTGAGAAAATAATGATATCCGCCTCGAGCCTCAATATTCATCGGACCACATACATCGGTATGTATGATTTCCAACAAATCTGTTGCTCTCTCCATAGTACCGGAGAACGGTGTTTTAGTCATCTTGCCCATGAGGCACGGTTCGCAAGTACCAAGTGATTCATAATCAAGTGGTTCCAAAAGTCCATCAGTATGGAGTTTCTTCATGCGCTTTATACCGATATGACCTAAACGACAGTGCCACAAATAAGTTGCACTTTCATTATCAACTCTGCATCTTTTGGTTTCAACATTATGAATATGTGTATTACTACTATCGAGATTTAATAAGAATAGACCACTCTTCAAGGGTGCATGACCATAAAAGATATTACTCATATAAATAGAACAACCATTATTCTCTGATTTAAATGAATAACCGTCTCGCATTAAACAAGATCCAGATATAATGTTCATGCTCAACGCTGGCACCAAATAACAATTACTTAGGTCTAATATTAATCCCGAAGGTAGATGTAGAGGTAGCGTGCCGATTGTGATCACATCGACTTTGGAACCGTTTCCCACGCGCATCGTCACCTCGTCCTTAGCCAATCTTCGCATAATCCGTAGCCCCTGTTTCGAGTTGCAAATATTAGCAACAGAACCAGTATCGAATACCCAGGTGCTACTGCGAGCATTAGTAAGGTACACATCAATAACATGTATATCACATATACCTTTGTTCACCTTGCCATCCTTCTTATCCGCCAAATACTTGGGGCAGTTCCGCTTCCAGTGACCAGTCTGCTTGCAGTAGAAGCACTCAGTTTCAGGCTTAGGTCCAGACTTGGGTTTCTTCTCTTGAGCAGCAACTTGCTTGCCGTTCTTCTTGAAGTTCCCCTTTTTCTTCCCTTTGCCCTTTTTCTTGAAACTAGTGGTCTTGTTAACCATCAACACTTGATGCTCCTTCTTGATTTCTACCTCCGCAGCTTTCAGCATTGCGAAGAGCTCGGGAATAGTCTTGTTCATCCCTTGCATATTATAGTTCATCACGAAGCTCTTGTAGCTTGGTGGTAGTGATTGGAGAATTCTTTCAATGACGCAATCATCCGGAAGATTAACTCCCAATTGAATCAAGTGATTATTATACCCAGACATTTTGAGTATATGCTCACTGACAGAACTGTTCTCCTCCATCTTGCAGCTATAGAACTTATTGGAGACTTCATATCTCTCAATTCGGGCATTTGCTTGAAATATTAACTTCAACTCCTGGAACATCTCATATGCTCCATGACGTTCAAAACGTCGTTGAAGTCCCGATTCTAAGCCGTAAAGCATGGCACACTGAACTATCGAGTAGTCATCAGCTTTGCTCTGCCAGACGTTCATAACATCTGGCGTTGCTCCAGCAGCAGGCCTGGCACCCAGCGGTGCTTCCAGGACGTAATTCTTCTGTGCAGCAATGAGGATAATCCTCAAGTTACGGACCCAGTCCGTGTAATTGCTACCATCATCTTTCAACTTTGCTTTCTCAAGGAACACATTAAAATTCAACGGAACAACAGCACGAGCCATCTATCTACAATCAACATAAACAAGCAAGATACTATCAGGTACTAAGTTCATGATAAATTTAAGTTCAATTAATCATATTACTTAAGAACTCCCACTTAGATAGACATCCCTCTAATCCTCTAAGTGATTACGTGATCCAGATCAACTAAACCATAACCGATCATCACGTGAGATGGAGTAGTTTTCAATGGTGAACATCGTTATGTTGATCATATCTACTATATGATTCACGTTCGACCTTTCGGTCTCCGTGTTCCAAGGCCATATCTGCATATGCTAGGCTCGTCAAGTTTAACCTGAGTATTCTGCGTGCGCAACTGTTTTGCACCCGTTGTATTTGAACGTAGAGCCTATCACACCCGATCATCACGTGGTGTCTCAGCACGAAGAACTTTCGCAACGGTGCATACTCAGGGAGAACACTTCTTGATAATTTAGTGAGAGATCATCTTATAATGCTACCGTCAATCAAAGCAAGATAAGATGCATAAAAAGATAAACATCACATGCAATCAATATAAGTGATATGATATGGCCATCATCATCTTGTGCTTGTGATCTCCATCTCCGAAGCACCGTCATGATCACCATCGTCACCGGCGCGACACCTTGATCTCCATCGTAGCATCGTTGTCGTCTCGCCAATCTTATGCTTCCACGACTATCACTACCGTTTAGTAATAAAGTAAAGCATTACATCGCGATTGCATTGCATACAATAAAGCGACAACCATATGGCTCCTGCCAGTTGCGGATAACTTGGTTACAAAACATGATCATCTCATACAATAAAATTCAGCATCATGCCTTGACCATATCACATCACAACATGCCCTGCAAAAACAAGTTAGACGTCCTCTACTTTGTTGTTGCATGTTTTACGTGGCTGCTACGGGCTTAAGTAAGAACCAATCTCACCTACGCATCAAAACCACAACGATAGTTTGTCAAATAGACTCCGTTTTAACCTTCGCAAGGACCGGGCGTAGCCATACTTGGTTCAACTAAAGTTGGAGAGGCAGTCGCCCGCAAGCCATCTCTGTGCAAAGCACGTCGAGGGAACCGGTCTCGCGTAAGCGTACGCGTAAGGTTGGTCTGGGTCGTCTCATCCAACAATACCGCCGAACCAAGGTATGACATGCTGGTAGGCAGTATGACTTGTATCGTCCACAACTCACTTGTGTTCTACTCGTGCATATAACATCAACATAAATAACCTGGCTCGGATGCCACTGTAGGGTTTCGTAGTAATTTCAAAAATTTACCTACGTGCACACAGGATCATGTGATGCATAGCAACGAGGGGGAGAGTATTGTCTACGTACCCTACGCAGACCGACTGCGGAAGCGATGACACGACGTAGAGGAAGTAGTCGTACGTCTTCACGATCCAACCGATCAAGCACCGAAACTACGGCACCTCCGAGTTCGAGCACACGTTCAGCTCGATGACGATCCCCGGACTCCGATCCAGCAAAGTGTCGGGGAAGAGTTCCGTCAGCACGACGGCGTGGTGACGATCTTGATGAACTACAGCAGCAGGGCTTCGCCTAAACTCCGCTACAGTATTATCGAGGAATATGGTGGCAGGGGGCACCGCACACGGCTAAGGAATCGATCACGTGGATCAACTTGTGTCAACTTGTGTGTTTAGAGGTGCCCCTGCCTCCGTATATAAAGGAGTCAAGGGGGGAGGGTGCGCCGGCCAAGAGGGAGAGGCGCAGGAGGAGTCCTACTCCTACCGGGAGTAGGACTCCCCCCCCCCAATCCTATTCCAACTAGGATTCCCAAGGGGGAAAGAGGGAGAGGGGTGGCCGGCCACCTCTCCTAGTCCTAATAGGACTAGGGGAAGGGGGGAGGCGCGCAGCCCCCTTGGGCTGCCCCTTTCTCCTTTCCACTAAGGCCCATGATGGCCCATATGGCTCTCGGGGGGTTCCGGTAACCTCCCGGTAACCCGGTAAAATCCCGATTTCACCCGGAACACTTCCGATGTCCAAACATAGACTTCCAATATATCAATCTTTATGTCTCGACCATTTCGAGACTCCTCGTCATGTCCGTGATCACATCCGGGACTCCGAACAACCTTCGGTACATCAAAATGCATAAACTCATAATATAACTGTCATCGTAACCTTAAGCGTGCGGACCCTACGGGTTCGAGAACAATGTAGACATGACCGAGACACGTCTCTGGTCAATAACCAATAGCGGGACCTGGATGCCCATATTGGCTCCTACATATTCTACGAAGATCTTTATCGGTCAGACCGCATAACAACATACGTTGTTCCCTTTGTCATCGGTATGTTACTTGCCCGAGATTCGATCGTCGGTATCCAATACCTAGTTCAATCTCGTTACCGTCAAGTCTCTTTACTCGTTCCGTAATACATCATCTCACAACTAACATATTAGTTGTAATGCTTGCAAGGCTTATGTGATGTGTATTACCGAGAGGGCCCAGAGATACCTCTCCGACAATCGGAGTGACAAATCCTAATCTCGAAATACGCCAACCCAACATCGACCATTGGAGACACCTGTAGTACTCCTTTATAATCACCCAGTTACGTTGTGACGTTTGGTAGTACCCAAAGTGTTCCTCCGGTAAACGGGAGTTGCATAATCTCATAGTCATAGGAACATGTATAAGTAATGAAGAAAGCAATAGCAACATACTAAACGATCGGGTGCTAAGCTAATGGAATGGGTCATGTCAATCAGATCATTCTACTAATGATGTGACCTCGTTAATCAAATAACAACTCATTGTTCATGGTTAGGAAACATAACCATCTTTGATTAACGAGCTAGTCAAGTAGAGGCATACTAGTGACACTCTGTTTGTCTATGTATTCACACATGTATTATGTTTCCGGTAAATACAATTCTAGCATGAATAATAAACATTTATCATGATTATGAGGAAATAAATAATAACTTTATTATTGCCTCTAGGGCATATTTCCTTCAGTCTCCCACTTGCACTAGAGTCAATAATCTAGATTACACTGTAATGATTCTAACACCCATGGAGCTTTGGTGCTGATCATGTTTTGCTCGTGGAAGAGGCTTAGTCAACGGGTCTGCAACATTCAGATCCGTATGTATCTTGCAAATCTCTATGTCTCCCACCTGGACTAGATCCCGGATGGAGTTGAAGCGTCTCTTGATGTGTTTGGTCCTTTTGTGAAATCTGGATTCCTTTGCCAAGGCAATTGCACCAGTATTGTCACAAAAGATTTTCATTGGACCCGATGCACTAGGTATGACACCTAGATCGGATATGAACTCCTTCATCCAGACTCCTTCATTTGCTGCTTCCAAAGCAGCTATGTATTCCGCTTCACATGTAGATCCCGCTACGACGCTTTGTTTAGAACTGCACCAACTGACAGCTCCACCGTTTAATGTAAACACGTATCCGGTTTGCGATTTAGAATCGTCCGGATCAGTGTCAAAGCTTGCATCAACGTAACCTTTTACGATGAGCTCTTTGTCACCTCCATATACGAGAAACATATCCTTAGTCCTTTTCAGGTATTTCAGGATGTTCTTGACCGCTGTCCAGTGATCCACTCCTGGATTACTTTGGTACCTCCCTGCTAAACTTATAGCAAGGCATACATCAGGTCTGGTACACAGCATTGCATACATGATAGATCCTATGGCTGATGCATAGGGAACATCTTTCATATTCTCTCTATCTTCTGCAATGGTCGGGCATTGAGTCTTACTCAATTTCACACCTTGTAACACAGGCAAGAACCCTTTCTTTGCTTGATCCATTTTGAACTTCTTCAAAATTTTGTCAAGGTATGTGCTTTGTGAAAGTCCAATTAAGCGTTTTGATCTATCTCTATAGATCTTAATGCCTAATATGTAAGCAGCTTCACCGAGGTCTTTCATTGAAAAACTTTTATTCAAGTATCCCTTTATGCTATCCAGAAATTCTATATCATTTCCAATCAGTAATATGTCATCCACATATAATATCAGAAATGCTACAGAGCTCCCACTCACTTTCTTGTAAATACAGGCTTCTCCGAAAGTCTGTATAAAGCCAAATGCTTTGATCACACTATCAAAACGTTTATTCCAACTCCGAGAGGCTTGCACCAGTCCATAAATGGATCGCTGGAGCTTGCACACTTTGTTAACTTCCTTTGGATCGACAAAACCTTCCGGTTGCATCATATACAACTCTTCTTCCAGAAATCCATTCAGGAATGCAGTTTTGACATCCATCTGCCAAATTTCATAATCATAAAATGCGGCAATCGCTAACATGATTCGGACGGACTTAAGCATCGCTACGGGTGAGAAGGTCTCATCGTAGTCAATCCCTTGAACTTGCCGAAAACCTTTTGCGACAAGTCGAGCTTTGTAGACAGTAACATTACCATCAGCGTCAGTCTTCTTCTTAAAGATCCATTTATTCTCAATTGCTTGCCGATCATTGGGCAAGTCAACCAAAGTCCATACTTTGTTCTCATACATGGATCCCATCTCAGATTTCATGGCTTCAAGCCACTTTGCGGAATCTGGGCTCACCATCGCTTCTTCATAGTTCGTAGGTTCATCATGATCTAGTAGCATGACTTCCAGAACAGGATTTCCGTACCACTCTGGCGCGGATCTTACTCTGGTTGATCTACGTGGTTCAGTAGTATCTTGATCTGAAGTTTCATGATCATTATCATTGGCTTCCTCACTAACCGGTGTAGGTGTCACTGAAACAGTTTTCTGTGATGAACTACTTTCCAGTAAGGGAGCAGGTACAGTTACCTCGTCAAGTTCTACTTTCCTCCCACTCACTTCTTTCGAGAGAAACTCCTTCTCTAGAAATGATCCATTCTTAGCAACGAATGTTTTGCCTTCGGATCTGTGATAGAAGGTGTACCCAACAGTTTCCTTTGGGTATCCTATGAAGACACATTTCTCCGATTTGGGTTCGAGCTTATCAGTTTGAAGTTTTTTCACATAAGCATCGCAGCCCCAAACTTTAAGAAACGACAACTTTGGTTTCTTGCCAAACCACAGTTCATAAGGCGTCGTGGCAGGGGGCAGGGGGCACCGCACACGGCTAAGGAATTGATCACGTGGATCAACTTGTGTCAACTTGTGTGTTTAGAGGTGCCCCTGCCTCAGTATATAAAGGAGCCAAGGGGGGAGGGTGCGCCGGCCAGGAGGAGGAGGCGCAGGAGGAGTCCTACTCCTACCGGGAGTAGGACTCCCCTCCAATCCTATTCCAATTAGGATTCCCAAGGGGGAAAGAGGGAGAGGGGTGGCCGGCCACCTCTCCTAGTCCTAATAGGACTAGGGGAAGGGGGGAGGCGCGCAGCCCCCTTGGGCTGCCCTTTTCTCCTTTCCACTAAGGCCCATGAAGGCCCATGTGGTTCCCGGGGGGTTCCGGTAACCTCCCGGTAACCCGGTAAAATCCCGATTTCACCCGGAACACTTCCGATGTCCAAACATAGGCTTCCAATATATCAATCTTTATGTCTCGACCATTTCGAGACTCCTCGTCATGTCCGTGATCACATCCGGGACTCCGAACAACCTTCGGTACATCAAAATGCATAAACTCATAATATAACTGTCATCGTAACCTTAAGCGTGCGGACCCTACGGGTTCGAGAACAATGTAGACATGACCGAGACATGTCTCTGGTCAATAACCAATAGCGGGACCTGGATGCCCATATTGGCTCCTACATATTCTACGAAGATCTTTATCGGTCAGACCGCATAACAACATACGTTGTTCCCTTTGTCATCGGTATGTTACTTGCCCGAGATTCGATCGTTGGTATCCAATACCTAGTTCAATCTCGTTACCGGCAAGTCTCTTTACTCGTTCCGTAATACATCATCTCACAACTAACATATTAGTTGTAATGCTTGCAAGGCTTATGTGATGTGTATTACCGAGAGGGCCCAGAGATACCTCTCCGACAATCGGAGTGACAAATCCTAATCTCGAAATACGCCAACCCAACATCGACCATTGGAGACACCTGTAGTACTCCTTTATAATCACCCAGTTACGTTGTGACGTTTGGTAGTACCCAAAGTGTTCCTCCGGTAAACGGGAGTTGCATAATCTCATAGTCATAGGAACATGTATAAGTCATGAAGAAAGCAATAGCAACATACTAAACGATCGGGTGCTAAGCTAATGGAATGGGTCATGTCAATCAGATCATTCTACTAATGATGTGACCTCGTTAATCAAATAACAACTCATTGTTCATGGTTAGGAAACATAACCATCTTTGATTAATGAGCTAGCCAAGTAGAGGCATACTAGTGACACTCTGTTTGTCTATGTATTCACACATGTATTATGTTTCCGGTAAATACAATTCTAGCATGAATAATAAACATTTATCATGATTATAAGGAAATAAATAATAACTTTATTATTGCCTCTAGGGCATATTTCCTTCATCACCGTCATCGCGCCGTCGTGCTGACGGAACTCTCCCGTGAAACTCTGCTGGATCGGAGTTCGCGGGACGTCATCGAGCTGAACGTGTGCTGAACTCGGAGGTGCCGTACGTTCGGTACTTGGATCGGTCGGATCGTGAAGACGTACGACTACATCAACCGCGTTGTGCTAACGCTTCCGCTTTCGGTCTACGAGGATACGTGGACAACACTCTCCCCTCTCGTTGCTATGCATCACCATGATCTTGCGTGTGCGTAGGAAAATTTAGAAATTACTACATTCCCCAACAGTGGAGCCTGGGTTTATGCGTAGATGTTATATGCACGAGTAGAACACAAGTGAGTTGTGGGCGATACAAGTCATACTGCTTACCAGCATGTCATACTTTGGTTCGGTGGTATTGTTGGATGAAGCGGCCTAGACCGACATTACGCGTACGCTTACGCGAGACTGGTTCTATTGACATGCTTTGCACACAGGTGGCTGGCAGATGTCAGTTTCTCCAACTTTAGTTGAACTGAGTGTGGCTACGCCCGGTCTTTGAGAAGGTTAAACTGTTGGGGAACGTAGTAATTTCAAAAAATTTCCTACGCACACGCAAGATCATGGTGATGCATAGCAACGAGAGGGGAGAGTGTTGTCTACGTACCCTCGTAGACCGAAGCGGAAGCGTTGACACAACATAAAGGAAGTAGTCGTACGTCTTCCCGGTCCAACCGATCCAAGCACCGTTACTCCGGCACCTCCGAGTTCTTCGCACACGTTCAGCTCGATGATGCTCCCCGGGCTCCGATCTAGCAAAGCTTCGGGGATGAGTTCCGTCAGCACGACGGCGTGGTGACGATCTTGATGTTCTACCGTCGCAGGGCTTCGCCTAAGCGCTGCTACAATATGACTGAGGTGGAATATGGTGGAGGGGGGCACCGCACACGGCTAAGGAACGATCACGATGGTCAACTTGTGTGTTCTAGGGTGCCCCTACCCCCGTATATAAAGGAGGGAGGGGAAGGTGCGGCCGGCACCCTTGGGGTGCGCCTGGAGGAGTCCTACTCCCACCGGGAGTAGGACTCCCCCCTCTTACCTTGTTGGGGAAGGAAAGGGGGAAGGGGAAGAGGAAAAGGGGCGCCGCCCCCCTCTCCTTGTACTATTCGGACTAGGGGGGGAGGGGGCGCGCGGCCTGCTCTGGCCAGCCCTCCTCTTCTCCCTTAAGGCCCATGTAGGCCCAATAACCCCCCGGGGGGTTCCGGTAACCTCCCGGTACTCCGGTAAAATCCCGAATTCACCCGGAACGATTCCGATATCCAAATATAGGCTTCCAATATATCGATATTTATGTCTCGACTATTTCGAGACTCCTCGTCATGTCCATGATCACATCCGGGACTCCAAACAACCTTCGGTACATCAAAATACACAAACTCATAATAACTGTCATCGTAACGTTAAGCGTGCGGACCCTACGGTTCGAGAATAATGTAGACATGACCGAGACACGTCTCCGGTCAATAACCAATAGTGGGACCTGGATGCCCATATTGGCTTCTACATATTCTATGAAGATCTTTATCGGTCAGACCGCATAACAACATACGTTGTTCCCTTTGTCATCGGTATGTTACTTGCCTGAGATTCGATCGTCGGTATCTCAATACCTAGTTCAATCTCGTTACCGGCAAGTCTCTTTACTCGTTCCATAATACATCATCTCACAACTAACTCATTAGTTGCAATGCTTGCAAGGCTTATGTGATGTGCATTACCGAGAGGGCCCAGAGATACCTCTCCGACAATCGGAGTGACAAATCCTAATCTCGATATACGTCAACCCAACAAGTACCTTTGGAGACACCTGTAGAGCACCTTTATAATCACCCAGTTACTTGTGACGTTTGGTAGCACACAAAGTGTTCCTCCGGTAAACGGGAGTTGCATAATCTCATAGTCATAGGAACATGTATAAGTCATGAAGAAAGCAATAGCAACATACTAAACGATCGGGTGCTAAGCTAACAGAATGGGTCATTGAAGGAAATATGCCCTAGAGGCAATAATAAAGTTATTATTTATTTCCTTATTTCATGATAAATGTTTATTATTCATGCTAGAATTGTATTAACCGGAAACATAATACATGTCTGAATACATAGACAAACAGAGTGTCACTAGTATGCCTCTACTTGGCTAGCTCGTTAATCAAACATGGTTATGTTTCCTAACCATGAACAAAGAGTTGTTATTTGATTAACGAGATCACATCATTAGATGAATGATCTGATTGACATGACCCATTCCGTTAGCTTAGCACCCAATCGTTTAGTATGTTGCTATTGCTTTCTTCATCAATTATACATGTTCCTATGACTATGAGATTATGCAACTCCCGTTTACTGGAGGAACACTTTGTGTGCTACCAAACGTCACAACGTAACTGGGTGATTATAAAGGTGCTCTACAGGTGTCTCCGAAGGTACTTGTTGGGTTGGCGTATTTCAAGATTAGGATTTGTCACTCCGATTGTCGGAGAGGTATCTCTGGGCCCTCTCGGTAATGCACATCACATAAGCCTTGCAAGCATTGCAACTAATGAGTTCGTTGCGAGATGATGTATTACGGAACGAGTAAAGAGACTTGCCGGTAACAAGATTGAACTAGGTATTGAGATACCAACGATCGAATCTCGGGCAAGTAACATACCGATGACAAAGGGAACAACGTATGTTGTTATGCGGTCTGACCGATAAAGATCTTCGCAGAATATGTAGGAGCCAATATGGGCATCCAGGTCCCGCTATTGGTTATTGACCGGAGACGTGTCTCGGTCATGTCTACATTGTTCTCGAACCGTAGGGTCCGCACGCTTAAGGTTTCGATGACAGTTATATTATGAGTTTATGAGTTTTGATGTACCGAAGGAGTTCGGAGTCCCGGATGAGATCGGGGATATGACGAGGAGTCTCGAAATGGTCGAGACATAAAGATCGATATATTGGACGACTATATTCGGACATCGGAAAGGTTCTGAGTGGTTCGGGTATTTTCGGAGTACCGGAGAGTTACGGGAATTCGCCGGGAGAAGTATTGGGCCTTCTTGGGCCATACGGGAAAGAGAGAGGGGCTGCCAAGGGTAGGCCGCGCGCCCCCCAAGGCCTAGTCCGAATTGGACTAGGGGGAGGGGCTGCGCCCCCTCCTTCCTTACCTTCTCCCTTCCCCTTCCTTGTCTCCTACTCCTACTACATGGAAGGACTCCTAGTTGGACTAGGAAAGGGGGAATCCTACTCCCGGTGGGAGTAGGACTCCCCTAGGGCGCACCATAGAGAGGGCCGGCCCTCCCCTCCTCCACTCCTTTATATACGGGGGCAGGGGGCAACCCCATAGACACACAAGTTGATCTTCGTGATCGTTCCTTAGCCGTGTGCGGTGCCGCCCTCCACCATATCCCACTTCGGTCATATCGTTGCGGTGCTTAGGCGAAGCCCGGCGTCGGTAGAACATCATCATCGTCACCACGCCGTCGTGCTGAGGGAACTCCTCCCTGAAGCTTTGCTGGATCGGAGCCCGGGGAGCGTCATCGAGCTGAATGTGTGCCAAGAACTCGGAGGTGCCGGAGTAACGGTGCTTGGATCGGTTGGACCGGAAGACGCCCGGTCCTTGCGAAGGTTAAAACAGCACCAACTTGACAAACTAACGTTGTGGTTTTGATGCGTAGGTAAGAAAGGTTCTTACTAAGCCCAGTAGCAGCCACGTAAAACTTGCAACAACAAAGTAGAGGACGTCTAACTTGTTTTTGCAGGGCATGTTGTGATGTGATATGGTCAAGACGTGATGAGATATAAGTTGTTGTATAAGATGATCATGTTTTGTTGAAGTTATCGGCAACGGGCAAAAGCCTTATGGTTGTCTCTCTATTGCATAAGATGCAAGCACCAAATAATTGCTTTACATTATCGCTATGCGATAGCAATAGTTGCAAGAGCAATAGTTGGCGAGATGACCACGTGACGACACATTGATATAGATCAAGATGATGGAGATCATGGTGTCGTGCCGGTGACGATGGAAATCATGACGATGCTTTGGAGATGGAGATCAAAGGCACAAGATGATGATGGCCATATCATGTCACATATATTGATTGCATGTGATGTTTATCTTTTATGCATCTTATTTTGCTTAGTTCGATGGTAGCTTTATAAGATGATCTCTCACTAAATTTCAAGATAAAAGTGTTCTCCCTGAGTATGCACCATTGCCAAAGTTCGTCGTGCCCAGACACCACGTGATGATCGGGTGTGATAAGCTCTACGTCCATCTACAACGAGTGCAAGCCAGTTTTGCACACGCAAAATACTCAGGTTAAACTTGACAAGCCTAGAATATGCAGATATGGCCTGGGAACACTGGAGACCGAAAGGTCGAGCGTGAATCATATAGTAGATATGATCAACATAGTGATGTTCACCATTGAAAACTACTCCATTTCACATGATGATCGGTTATGGTTTAGTTGATTTGGATCACGTGATCACTTAGATGATTAGAGGGATGTCTATCTAAGTGGGAGTTCTTAAGTAATATGATTAATTGAACTTTAATTTATCATGAACTTAGTCCTGGTAGTATTTTGCAAATTATGTTGTAGATCAATAGCTCGTGTTGTTGCTTTCATATGTTTATTTTGATATGTTCCTAGAGAAAACTGTGTTGAAAGATGTTAGTAGCAATGATACGGATTGGATCCATGATCTGAGGTTTATCCTCATTGCTGCACGGAAGAATTATGTCCTTGATGCACCGCTAGGTGACAGACCTATTGCAGGAGCAGATGCAGACGTTATGAACGTTTGGCTAGCTCAATATGATGACTACTTGATAGTTTAGTGCACCATGCTTAACAGCTTAGAATCGGGACATCAAAGACGTTTTGAACATCATGGACCATATGAGATGTTCCAGGAGTTGAGAGATATGAAGTCTCCAACAAGTTCTATAGCTAAAACATGGAGGAGAATCGCTCAACTAATGAGCATGTGCTCAGATAGTCTGGGTACTACAATCGCTTGAATCAAGTGGGAGTTAATCTTCCAGATAAGATAGTGATTGACAGAATTCTCTAGTCACCATCACCAAGTTAGTAGAACTTCGTGATGAACTATGATATGCAAGGGATAACGGAAACGATTCCCAAGCTCTTCGTAATGTTGAAATTGACGAAGGTAGAAATCGAGAAAAACATCAAGTGTTGATGGTTGACAAGATCACTAGTTTCAAGAAAAGGGCAAAGGAAAAAAGGGGAACTTCAAAAAGAACAGCAAGCAAGTTGCTTCTCAAGTGAAGAAGTCCAAGTCTGGTCCTAAGCCGGAGACTAAGTGCTTCTACTGCAAAGGGATTGGTCACTGGAAGCGGAAATACCCCAAGTGATTGGCGGATAAGATGGATGGCAAAGTGAACATAAGTATATTTGATATACATGTTATTGATGTGTACTTTACTAGTGTTTATAGCAACCCCTCAGTATTTGATACTAGTTCAGTTGCTAAGATTAGTAACTCGAAACGGGAGTTGCAGAATGAACAGAGACTAGTTAAGGGTGAAGTGATGATGTGTGTTGGAAGTGGTTCCAAGATTGATATGATCATTATCTCACACTCCCTATACTTTCGGGATTAGTGTTGAAACTAAATAAGTGTTATTTGGTGTTTGCGTTGAGCATGAATATGATTTGATCATGTTTATTGCAATACGGTTGTTCATTTAAGTTAGAGAACAATTGTTGTTCTGTTTACATGAATAAAACCTTCTATGGTCATACACACCAACGAAAATGGTTTGTTGGATCTCGATCGTAGTGATACGCATATTCATAATATTGAAGCCAAAAGATGCAAAGTTAATAATGATAGTGCAACTTATTTGTGGCACTACCGTTTAAGTCATATTGGTGTAAAGCGCATGAAGAAACTCCATGTTGATGGGATTTTGAAATCACTTGATTATGAATCACTTGATGCTTGCGAACCATGCCTCATGGGCAAGATGACTAAGACTCCGTTCTCCGAAACAATGGAGCGAGCAACTGACTTATTGGAAATAGTACATACTGATGTATGCGGTTCGATGAGTGTTAAGGCTCGAGGCAAGTATCGTTATTTTCTGAACTTCACAGATGATTTGAGCAGATATGGGTATATCTACTTAATGAAACAGAAGTCTGAAACATTTGAAAAGGTTCATATAATTTCAGAGTGAAGTGGAAAATCATCGTAACAAGAAAATAAAGTTTCTACGATCTGATCGTGGAGAAGAGTATTTGAGTTACAAGTTTGGTCTTCAGTTAAAACAATGTGAAATAGTTTCACTACTCACGCCATCTAGAACACCACAGTGGAATGGTGTGTACGAACGTCGTAACCGTACTTTATTAGATATGGTGCGATCTATGATGTATCTTACCGATCTACCACTATCGTTTTGGGGTTATGCATTAAATACAGCTGCATTCACGTTAAAAAGGGCACCATCTAAGTCTGTTGAGACGACACAATCTGAACTGTGGTTTGGCAAGAAACCAAAGTTGTCATTTCTTAAAGTTTGGGGCAACGATGCTTATGTGAAAAAGTTTCATCCTGATAAGCTCCAACCCAAATCGAAGAAATGTGTCTTCATAGGATACCCAAAGGAGACTGTTGGGTACACCTTCTATCACAGATCCGAAGGCAAGACATTCGTTGCTAAGAATGGATCCTTTCTAGAGAAGGAGTTTCTCTCGAAAGAAGTGAGTAGGAGGAAAGTAGAAAACTTGATAAGGTAATTGTACCTTCTCCCTTATTGGAAAGTAGTTCATCACAGAAATCTGTTCCTGTGACTACTAGACCAATTAGTGAGGAAGCTAATGATGATGATCATGTAACTTCAGATCAAGTTACTACCGAATCTCGTAGGTAAACCAGAGTGAGATCCGCACCAGAGTGGTACGGTAATCCTGTTCTGGAGGTCATGTTACTTGACCATGATGAACCTATGAACTATGAGGAAGTGATGATGAGCCCAGATTCCGCAAAATGGCTTAAAGCCATGAAATCTGAGATGAGATCCATATATGAGAACAAAGTATGGACTTTGATTGACTTGCCCAATGATCGGCAAGCCATTGAGATTAAATGGATCTTCAAGAGGAAGACGGACGCTGATAGTAGTGTTACTATCTACAAAGCTAGAATTGTTGCAAAAGGTTTTCGACAAGTTCAAGGTGTTGACTACGATGAGAGTTTCTCACTTGTATCTATGCTTAAGTCTGTCCGAATCATGTTAGCAATTGCCGCATTTTATGAAATCTGGCAAATGGATAAACAAAACTGCATTCCTTAATGGATTTATTAAAGAAGAGTTGTATACGATACAACTAGAAGGTTTTGTCGATCCTAAAGGTGTTAACAAAATATGCAAGCTCCAGCGATCCATCTATGGACTGGTGCAAGCATCTCGGAGTTGGAATATACATTTTGATAAGTTGATCAAAGCATATAGTTTTATACAGACTTGCGGTGAAGCCTGTATTTACAAGAAAGTGAGTGGGAGCACTACAGCATTTCTGATAAGTATATGTGAATGACATATTGTTGATCGGAAATAATGTAGAATTATTCTGCAAAGCATAAAGGAGTGTTTGAAAGGAGTTTTTCAAAGAAAGACCTCGGTGAAGCTGCTTACATATTGAGCATCAAGATCTATAGAGATCGATCAAGACGCTTGATAAGTTTTTCAATGAGTACATACCTTGACAAGATTTTGAAGTAGTTCAAAATGGAACAGTCAAAGAAAGAGTTCTTTCCTGTGTTACAAGGTGTGAAATTGAGTAAGACTCAAAACCCGACCACGGCAGAAGATAGAAAGAGAATGAAAGTCATTCCCTATGCCTTGGCCATAGGTTCTATAAAGTATGCCATGCTGTGTACCAGATCTATTTAGCAAGGGAGTACAATAGTGATCTAGCAGTAGATCACTGGACAGCGGTCAAAATTATCCTTAGTGGAATAAGGATATGTTTCTTGATTATGGAGGTGACAAAAGGTTCGTCGTAAAGGGTTACGTCGATGCAAGTTTTGACACTAATCTAGATGACTCTAAGTCTCGGTCTAGATACATATTGAAAGTGGGAGCAATTAGCTAGAGTAGCTCCGTGCAGAGTATTGTTGACATAGAAATTTGCAAAATACTTACGGATCTGAATATGACAAACCAGTTGACTAAAATTATCTCAGAAGCAAACATGATCACACCTTAGTACTCTTTGGGTGTTAATCACATAGAGATGTGAACTAGATTACTGACTCTAGTAAACCCTTTGGGTGTTGATCACATATCGATGTGAACTATGGGTGTTAATCACATGGTGATGTGAACTATTGCTGTTAAATCACATGGCGATGTGAACTAGATTATTGACTCTAGTGCAAGTGGGAGACTGAAGGAAATATGCCCTAGAGGCAATAATAAAGTTATTATTTATTTCCTTATTTCATGATAAATGTTTATTATTCATGCTAGAATTGTATTAGCCGGAAACATAATACATGTGTGAATACATAGACAAACAGAGTGTCACTAGTATGCCTCTACTTGACTAGCTCGTTAATCAAAGATGGTTATGTTTCCTAACCATGAACAAAGAGTTGTTATTTGATTAACGGGATCACATCATTAGATGAATGATCTGATTGACATGACCCATTCCGTTAGCTTAGCACCCGATCGTTTAGTATGTTGCTATTGCTTTCTTCATGACTTATACATGTTCCTATGACTATGAGATTATGCAACTCCCGTTTACCAGAGGAACACTTTGTGTGCTACCAAACGTCACAACGTAACTGAGTGATTATAAAGGTGCTCTACAGGTGTCTCCGAAGGTACTTGTTGGGTTGGCGTATTTCGAGATTAGGATTTGTCACTCCGATTGTCGGAGAGGTATCTCTGGGCCCTCTCGGTAATGCACATCACATAAGCCTTGCAAGCATTGCAACTAATGAGTTAGTTGCGAGATGATGTATTACGAAACGAGTAAAGAGACTTGTCGGTAACGAGATTGAACTAGGTATTGAGATACTGACGATCGAATCTCGGGCAAGTAAAATACCGATGACAAAGGGAACAACGTATGTTGTTATGCGGTCTGACCGATAAAGATCTTCATAGAATATGTAGGAGCCAATATGGGCATACAGGTCCCGCTATTGGTTATTGACCGGAGACGTGTCTCGGTCAGGTCTACATTGTTCTCGAACTGTAGGGTCCGCACGCTTAAGGTTTCGATGACAGTTATATTATGAGTTTATGAGTTTTGATGTACCGAAGGAGTTCGGAGTCCCGGATGAGATCGGGGATATGACGAGGAGTCTCGAAATGGTCGAGACGTAAAGATCGATATATTGGACGACTTTATTCGGACATCGGAAAGGTTCCGAGTGGTTCGGGTATTTTCGGAGTACCGGAGAGTTACGGGAATTTGCCGGGAGAAGTATTGGGCCTTATTGGGCCATACGGGAAAGAGAGAGGGGCTGCCTAGGGCAGGCCGCGCGCCCCCCAAGGCCTAGTCCGAATTGGACTAGGGGGAGGGGCTGCGCCCCCTCCTTCCTTCCCTTCTCCCTTCCCCTTCCTTGTCTCCTACTCCTACTACATGGAAGGACTCCTAGTTGGACTAGGAAAGGGGGAATCCTACTCCCGGTGGGAGTACTCCCCTAGGGCGCACCATAGAGAGGGCCAGCCCTCCCCTCCTCCACTCCTTTATATACAGGGGCAGGGGCACCCCATAGACACACAAGTTGATCTTCGTGATCGTTCCTTAGCCGTGTGCGGTGCCCCCCTCCACCATATTCCACCTCGGTCATATCGTTGCGGTGCTTAGGCGAAGCCCTGCGTCATTAGAACATCATCATCGTTACCACGCCGTCGTGCTGACGGAACTCCTCCCCGAAGCTTTGCTGGATCGGAGCCCGGGGAGCGTCATCGAGCTGAACGTGTGCCAAGAACTCAGAGGTGCCGGAGTAACGGTGCTTGGATCGGTTGGACCGGGAAGACGTACGACTACTTCCTCTACGTTGTGTCAACGCTTCCGCTTCGGTCTACGAGGGTACGTAGACAACACTCTCCCCTCTCGTTGCTATGCATCATCATGATCTTACGTGTGCGTAGGAATTTTTTTGAAATTACTACGTTCCCCAACAGTCATGTCAATCAGATCATTCAACTAATGATGTGATCTCGTTAATCAAATAACAACTCTTTGTCTATGGTTAAGAAACATAACCATCTTTGATTACGAGCTAGTCAAGTAGAGGCATACTAGTGACACTCTGTTTTGTCTATGTATTCACACATATATTATGTTTCCGGTTAATACAATTCTAGCATGAATAATAAACATTTATCAGGATATAAAAAAAAATAATAACTTTATTATTGCCTCTAGGGCATATTTCCTTCAGTCTCCCACTTGCACTAGATTCAATAATCTAGATCACATCACCATGTGATTAACATCGATAGTTCACATCATCATGTGATTAACACCCATAGTTCACATCGCCATGTGACCAACACCCAAAGGGTTTACTAGATTCAGTAATCTAGTTCACATCGCTATGTGATTAACACCCAAAGAGTACTAAGGTGTGATCATGTTTTGCTTGTGAGAGAATCTTAGTCAACGGGTCTGCCACATTCAGATCCGTATGTATTTTGCAAATTTCTATGTCAACAATACTCTGCTCGGAGCTACTCTAGCTAATTGCTCCCACTTTCAATATGTATCTAGATTGAGACTTAGAGTCATCTAGATTTGTGTCAAAACTTGCATCGACGTAACTCTTTATGACGAACCTTTTGTCACCTCCATAATCGAGAAACATATCCTTATTCCACTAAGGATAATTTTGACCGTTGTCCAGTGATCTACTCCTAGATCACTATTGTACTCCCTTGCCAAAATCAGTATAGGGTATATAATAGATCTGGCACACAGCATGGCATACTTTATAGAACCTATGGCCAAGGCATAGGGAATGATATTTATTCTCTTTCTATCTTTTGCCATGGTCGGGTTTTGAGTCTTACTCAATTTCACACCTTGTAACACAGGCAAGAACTCTTTCTTTGACTGTTCCATTTTGAACTACTTCAAAATCTTTTCAAGGTATGTACTCATTGAAAAACTTATCAAGCGTTTTGATCTATCTCTATAGATCTTGGTGCTTAATATGTAAGCAGCTTCACCGAGGTCTTTCTTTGAAAAACTCCTTTCAAATACTCCTGTATGCTTTGCAGAATAATTCTACATTATTTCCGATGAACAATATGTCATACACATATACTTATCAGAAATGATGTAGTGCTCCCACTCACTTTCTTGTAAATACAGGCTTCACCGCAAGTCTGTATAAAACTATATGCTTTGATCAACTCATCAAAGCGTATATTCCAACTCCGAGATGCTTGCACCGGTCCATAAATGGATCGCTGGAGCTTGTACAATTTGTTAGCTCCCTTTGGATCGACAAAACCTTCTGGTTGCATCATATACAACTCTTCTTCCAGAAATCCATTCAGGAATGCAGTTTTGACATCCATTTGCCAAATTTCATAATCATAATATGCGGCAATTGCTAACATGATTCGGACAGACTTAAGCATCACTACGGGTGAGAAGGTCTCATCGTAGTTAATCCCTTGAACTTGTCGAAACCCTTTTGCAACAAGTCGAGCTTTGTAGACAGTAACATTACCGTCAGCGTCGGTCTTCTTCTTGAAGATCCATTTATTCTCAATTGCTTGCCGATCATCGGGCAAGTCAACCAAAGTCCACACTTTGTTCTCATACATGGATCCCATCTCAGATTTCATGGCTTCAAGCCATTTTGCGGAATTTGGGCTCACCGTCGCTTCTTCATAGCTCGTAGGTTCATCATGATCTAGTAGCATGACTTCTAGAATAGGATTACCGTACCACTCTGGTGCGGATCTCACTCTGGTTTACCTACGAGGTTCGGTAGTAACTTGATCTGAAGTTTCATGATCAATATCATTAGCTTCCTCACTAATTGGTGTAGGTGTCACAGAAACAGATTTCTGTGATGAACTACTTTCCAATAAGGGAGCAGGTACAGTTACCTCATCAAGTTCTACTTTCCTCCCACTCACTTCTTTCGAGAGAAACTCCTTCTCTAGAAAGTATCCATTCTCAGCAACGAATGTCTTGCCTTTGGATCTGTGATAGAAGGTGTACCCAACTGTCTCCTTTGGGTATCCTATGAAGACACATTTCTCCGATTTGGGTTTGAGCTTATCATGATGAAACTTTTTCTTATAAGCATCGCAACCCCAAACTTTAAGAAACGACAACTTTGGTTTCTTGCCAAACCAGAGTTCATATTGTGTCGTCTCAACGGACTTAGATGGTGCCCCATTTTAACGTGAATGCAGCTGTCTCTAATGCATGATCCCAAAACGATATTGGTAAATCGGTAAGAAACATCATAGATTGTACTATATCCAATAAAGTACGGTTATGACGTTCGGACACACCATTATGCTGTGGTGTTCTAGGTGGCATGAATTTGTGAAACTATTCCACATTGTTTTAATTGAAGACCAAACTCATAACTCAAATATTTGTCTCCGTGATCAGATCGTAGAAACCTTATTTTCTTGTCACGATGATTTTCCACTTCACTCTGAAATTCTTTGAACTTTTCAAATGTTTCAGACTTATGTTTCATCAAGTAGATATACCCATATCTGTTCAAATCATCTGTGAAGGTCAGAAAATAACGATACCCGCCGCGAGCCTTAACACTCATTGGATCGCATACATCAATATGTATTATGTCCAATAAGTGAGTTGCTCGCTCCATTGTTCCGGAGAACGGAGTCTTAGTCATCTTGCCCATGAGGCATGGTTCGCAAGCATCAAGTGATTCATAATCAAGTGATTCCAAAAGCCCATCAGCATGGAGTTTCTTCATGCACTTTACACCAATATGACCTAAACGGCAGTGCCACAAATAAGTTGCACTATCATTATTAACTTTGCATCTTTTGGTTTCAATATTATGAATATGTGTATCACTATGATCGAGATCCAACGAACCATTTTCATTGGGTGTGTAACCATATAAGGTTTTATTCATGTAAACAGAACAACAATTTATTCTCTTACTTAAATGAATAACCGTATTGCAATAAACATGATCAAATCATATTCATGCTCAACACCAAATAACACTTATTTAGGTTCCACACTAATCCCGAAAGTATAGGGAGTGTGCGATGATGATCATATCAATCTTGGAACCACTTCCAACTCTCATCGTCACTTCACCCTTAACTAGTCTCTGTTCATTCTGCAACTCCCGTTTCGAGTTACTAATCTTAGCAACTGAACTAGTACCAAATACTGAGGGGTTGCTATGAACACTAGTAAAGTACACATCAACAACATGTATATCAAATATACCTTTGTTTACTTTGCCATCCTTTCTTATCCACCAAATACTTGGGGTAGTTCCGCTTCCAGTGACCAATCCCTTTGCAGTAGAAGCACTTAGTCTCAGGATTAGGACCAGAATTGGGTTTCTTCACTTGAGCAGCAACTTGCTTGTCGTTCTTCTTGAAGTTCCCCTTCTTCCTTTTGCCCTTTTCTTGGAACTAGTGGTCTTGTCTACCATCAACACTTGATGTTTTTCTTGATTTCTACCTTCGTCGATTTTAGCATCACGAAGTGCTTGGGAATCGTTTCCATTATCCTTTGCATATTATAGTTCATCACGAAGTTCTACTAACTTGGTGATGGTGACTAGAGAATTTTGTCAATCACTATTTTATCTGGAAGATTAACTCCCACTTGATTCAAGCGATTGTAGTACCCAGACAATCTGAGCACATGCTCACTAGTTGAGCGATTCTCCTCCATGTTTTAGCTATAGAACTTGTTAGAGACTTCATATCTCTCAACTCGGGTATTTGCTTGAAATATTAACTTCAACTCCTGGAACATCTCATATGGTCCATGACGTTCAAAACGTCTTTGAAGTCCCGATTCTAAGCCGTTAAGCATGGTGCACTTAAACTATCAAGTAGTCATCATATTGAGCTAGCCAAACGTTCATAACGTCTGCATCTGCTCCTGCAATAGGTTTGTCACCTAGGGGTGCATCAAGGACATAATTCTTCTGTGCAGCAATGAGGATAAACCTCAGATCACGGATCCAATCCGCATCATTGCTACTAACATTTTTCAACACAATTTTCTCTAGGAACATATCAAAATAAACATATGAAAGCAACAACGCGAGCTATTGATCTACAACATAGATATGCTAATACTACCAGGACTAAGTTCATGATAAATTAAAGTTCAATTAATCATATTACTTAAGAACTCCCACTTAGATAGACATCCCTCTAATCATCTAAGTGATCACGTGATCCAAATCAACTAAACCATAACCGATCATCACGTGAAATGGAGTAGTTTTCAATGGTGAACATCACTATGTTGATCATATCTACTATATGATTCACGCTCGACCTTTCGGTCTCCAGTGTTCCGAGGCCATATCTGCATATGCAAGGCTCGTCAAGTTTAACCTGAGTATTCTGCGTGTGCAAAACTGGCTTGCACCCGTTGTAGATGGACGTAGAGCTTATCACACCCGATCATCACGTGGTGTCTGGGCACGAAGAACTTTGGCAACGGTGCATACTCAGGGAGAACACTTTTATCTTGAAATTTAGTGAGAGATCATCTTATAATGCTACCGTCAATCAAAGCAAGATAAGATGCATAAAAGATAAACATCACATGCAATCAATATAAGTGATATGATATGGCCATCATCATCTTGTGCTTGTGATCTCCATCTCCGAAGTACCGTCATGGTCACCATCGTCACCGGCGCAACACCTTGATCTCCATCGTAGCATCGTTGTCGTCTCGCCAATCTTATGCTTCTACGACTATCGCTACTACTTAGTGATAAAGTAAAGCATTACAGGGCGATTGCATTGCATACAATAAAGCGACAACCATATGGCTCCTGCTAGTTGCCGATAACTCGGTTACAAAACATGATCATCTCATACAATAAAATTTAGCATCATGTCTTGACCATATCACATCACAATATGCCCTGCAAAAACAAGTTAGACGTCCTCTACTTTGTTTATTGCAAGTTTTACATGGCTGCTACGGGCTTAAGCAAGAACCAATCTTACCTACGCATCAAAACCACAATGATAGTTTGTCAAGTTGGTGCTGTTTTAACCTTCGCAAGGACCGGGCGTAGCCACACTCGGTTCAACTAAAGTTGGAGAAACTAACACCCGCCAGCCACCTGTGTGCAAAGCACGGCGGTAGAACCAGTCTCGCGTAAGCGTACACGTAATGTCGGTCTGGGCCGCTTCATCCAACAATACCGCCGAAGCAAAGTATGACATGTTGGTAAGCAGTATGACTTATATCGCACACAACTCACTTGTGTTCTACTCGTGCATATAACATCAAACCATAAAACCTAGGCTCGGATACCACTATTGGGGAACGTAGTAATTTCAAAAAAATTCCTACGCACATGCAAGATCATGGTGATGCATAGCAACGAGAGGGGAGAGTGTTATCTACGTACCCTCGTAGATCGAAGCGGAAGCGTTGACGCAACATAGAGGAAGTAGTCGTACGTCTTCCCGGTCCAACCGATCCAAGCATCATTACTCCGGCACCTCCGAGTTCTTGGCACACGTTCAGCTCGATGACGCTCCCCGAGCTCCGATCCAGCAAAGCTTCGGGGATGGGTTCCGTCAACACGACGGCATGGTGACGATCTTGATGTTATACCATCGCAGGGCTTCGCCTAAGCGCTGCTACAATATGACCGAGGTGGAATATGGTGGAGGGGGGCACCGCACATGGCTAAGGAACGATCACGATGATCAACTTGTGTGTTCTAGGGTGCCCCCCTGCCCCCGTATATAAAGGAGGGAGGGGGAGGTGCGGCCGGCCCCCTTGGGGTGCGCCTGGAGGAGTCCTACTCCCACCGGGAGTAGGACTCCCCCCCTCTTGCCTTGTTGGAGAAGGAAAGGGGGAAGGGGAAGAGGAAAGGGGGGGCGCCCCCCCCCCTCTCCTTGTCCTATTCGGACTAGGGGGGAGGGGGGCGCGGCCTGCTCTGGCCAGCCCTTCTCCTCTCCCTTAAGGCCCATGTAGGCCCAATAACCCCCCGGGGGGTTCCGGTAACCTCCCGGTACTCCGGTAAAATCCCGATTTCACCCGGAACGATTCCGATATCCAAATATAGGCTTCCAATATATCGATCTTTATGTCTCGACCATTTCGAGACTCCTCGTCATGTCCATGATCACATCCGGGACTCCGAGCAACCTTCGGTACATCAAAATACATAAACTCATAATAACTGTCATCGTAACGTTAAGCGTGCGGACCCTACGGTTCGAGAATAATGTAGACATGACCGAGACACGTCTCCGGTCAATAACCAATAGCGGGACCTAGATGCCCATATTGGCTCCTACATACTCTACGAAGATCTTTATCGGTCAGACCGCATAACAACATACGTTGTTCCCTTTGTCATCGGTATGTTACTTGCCCGAGATTCGATCGTCGGTATCTCAATACCTAGTTCAATCTCGTTACCGGCAAGTCTCTTTACTCGTTCCGTAATACATCATCTCACAACTAACTCATTAGTTGCAATGCTTGCAAGGCTTATGTGATGTGCATTACCGAGAGGGCCCAGAGATACCTCTCCGACAATCGGAGTGACAAATCCTAATCTCGATATACGCCAACCCAACAAGTACCTTTGGAGACACCTGTAGAGCTCCTTTATAATCACCCAGTTATGTTGTGACGTTTGGTAGCACACAAAGTGTTCCTCCGGTAAACGGGAGTTGCATAATCTCATAGTCATAGGAACATGTATAAGTCATGAAGAAAGCAATAAACGATCGGGTGCTAAGCTAATGGAATGGATCATGTCAGTCAGATCATTCAACTAATGATGTGGTCTCGTCAATCAAATAACAACTCTTTGTCTATGGTTAGGAAACATAACCATCTTTGATTAACGAGCTAGTCAAGTAGAGGCATACTAGTGACACTCTATTTTGTCTATGTATTCACACATGTATTATGTTTCCGGTTAATACAATTCTAGCATGAATAATAAACATTTATCATGATATAAGGAAATAAATAATAACTTTATTATTGCCTCTAGGGCATATTTCCTTCAAAGACAACACTAACTTGACGAACTATCGTTGTGGTTTTGATGTGTAGGTAAGAACGATTCTTGCTCAGCCTGTAGCAGCCACGTAAAACTTGCAACAACAAATTAGAGGACGTCTAGCTTGTTTTTGCAGGGCATGTTGAAAGATGATGGTAGCAATTACACGGACTGGGTCCGTAACTTGAGAATTATCCTCATTGCTGCACAGAAGATTTACGTCCTGGAAGCACCGCTGGGTGCCAGACCTGCTGCAGATGCAACTGACGACATTAAGAACGTCTGGCAAAGCAAAGCTGATGACTACTCGATAGTTCAGTGTGCCATGCTTCACGGCTTAGAACCGGGACTTCAATGACGTTTTGAACGTCATGGAGCATATGAGATGTTCCAGGAGTTGAAGTTAATATTTCAAGCAAATGCCCGGATTGAGAGATATGAAGTCTCCAATAAGTTCTACAGCTGCAAGATGGAGGAGAATAGTTCTGTCAGTGAGCATATACTCAAAATGTCTGGGTATAACAATCACTTGATTCAACTGGGAGTTAATCTCCCGGATGATAGTGTCATTGACAGAATTCTTCAATCCCTCCCACCAAGCTACAAGAGCTTCGTGATGAACTATAATATGCAAGGTATGGATAAGACAATTCCTGAGCTCTTCGCAATGCTAAAGGCTGCGAAGGTAGAAATCAAGAAGGAGCATCAAGTGTTGATGGTCAACAAGACCACCAGTTTCAAGAAAAAGGGCAAAATGAAGAAGAAGGGGAACTTCAAGAAGAACCGCAAACAAGTTGCTGCTCAAGAGAAGAAACCTAAGTCTGGACCTAAGCCTGAGACTGAGTGTTTCTACTGCAAGCAGACTGGTCACTGGAAGTGGAGCTGCCCCAAGTATGTGGCGGATAAGAAGGATGGCAAGGTGAACAAAGGTATATGTGATATACATGTTATTGATGCGTACCTTACTAGAGCTCGCAGTAGCATGTGGGTATTTGATACTGGTTCTGTTGCTAATATTTGCAACTCGAAACAGGGACTACGGATTAAGCAAAGACTGGCTAAGGACGAGGTGACGATGCGCGTGGGAAATGGTTCCAAAGTCGATGTGATTGTTGGGGAACGTAGCAGAAAATAAAAAATTTCCTACGCTTCATCAAGATCAATCTATGGAGTCATCTAGCAACGAGAGAGAGGAGTGCATCTACATACCCTTATAGATCGCGAGCGGAAGCGTTCAAGAGAACGGGGTTGATGGAGTCGTACTCGTCGTGATCCAAATCACCGATGACCAAGCGCCGAACGGACGGCACCTCCGCGTTCAACACACGTACGGAGCGAGGACGTCTCCCGTGCCTTGATCCAGCAAGGAGGAGGGATAGGTTGAGGAAGAAAGCTCCAATAGCAGCACGACGGCGTGGTGGTGGTGGAGCAGCAGTACTCCGGCAGGGCTTCGCCAAGCTCTTAACGAAGGAGGAGAGCTGTTGGGGAGGGGAGGGGCTGCGCCTTGGATGTCGTTTGCACCCCTCCCCTCGCCCCTCTATATATAGGGGAAGGGGGAAGGGGGCCGGCCCCCTCTAGATGAGATCTAGAGGGGGGCGGCGGCCAAGGGGAGGGGGGCTTGCCCCCCAAGCAAGGGGGCGCCCCCTTTAGGGTTTCCCCAACCCTAGGCGCATGGGCCCTAGGGGGAGTGGCGCCCAGCCCACTTGGGGCTGGTTCCCTTCCTCCTACAGCCCATAAGGCCCTCCAGGAGAGGTGGCCCCTCCCGGTGAACCCCCGGAACCCCTCCGGTGGCCCCGGTACAATACCGATATGCCCCCGAACTTTTCCGGTGACCGTATGACAACTTCCCATAAATAAATCTTTACCTCCGGACTATTCCGAAACTCCTCGTGACGTCCGGGATCTCATCCAGGACTCCGAACAACATTCGGTAATCACATATAAGTCTTCCTAATAACCCTAGCGTCATCGAACATTAAGTGTGTAGACCCTACGGGTTCGGGAACCATGCAGACATGACTGAGACAACTCTCTGACCAATAACCAACAGCGGGATCTGGATACCCATGTTGGCTCCCACATGTTCCATGATGATCTCATCGGATGAACCACGATGTCGAGGATTCAAGCAATCCCGTATACAATTCCCTTTATCAAACGGTACGTTACTCGCCCGAGATTCGATCGTTGGTATCCCAATACCTCGTTCAATCTCGTTACCGGCAAGTCACTTTACTCGTACCGTAATGCATGATCCCGTGATCAACCACTTGGTCACATTGAGCTCATTATGATGATGCATTACCGAGTGGGCCTAGAGATACCTCTCCGTCATACGGAGTGACAAATCCCAGTCTCGATTCGTGCCAACCCAACAGACACTTTCGGAGATACCCGTAGTGCACCTTTATAGTCACCCAGTTACGTTGTGACGTTTGGCACACCCAAAGCACTCCTACGGTATCCGGGAGTTGCACAATCTCATGGTCTAAGGAAATAATACTTGACATTAGAAAAGCTCTAGCAAACGAACTACACGATCTTGTGCTATGCTTAGGATTGGGTCTTGTCCATCACATCATTCTCCTAATGATGTGATCCCGTTATCAATGACATCTAATGCTCATAGTCAGGAAACCATGACTATCTGTTGATCAACGAGCTAGTCAACTAGAGGCTTACTAGGGACATGTTGTGGTCTATGTATTCACACATGTATTACGATTTCCGGATAACACAATTATAGTATGAACAATAGACAATTATCATGAACAAGGAAATATAATAATAATCATTTTATTATTGCCTCTAGGGCATATTTCCAACAGTGATCGCCGTCGGGACGCTACCTCTACATCTACCTTCGGGATTAGTTTTAGACCTAAATAATTGTTATTTGGTGCCAGCGTTGAGCATGAACATTATATTTGGATCTTGTTTGATGCGAGACGGTTATTCATTTAAATATGAGAATAATGGTTGTTCTATTTATATGAGTAATATCTTTTATGGTCATGCACCCTTGAAGAGTGGTCTATTTTTGTTGAATCTCGATAGTAGTGATACACATATTCATAATGTTGAAGCCAAAAGATGCAGAGTTGATAATGATAGTGCAACTTATTTGTGGCACTGCCGTTTGGGTCATATTGGTGTAAAACACATGAAGAAACTCCATACTGATGGACTTTTGGAATCACTTGATTATGAATCACTTGGTACTTGCGAACCATGCCTTATGGGTAAGATGATTAAAACGCCGTTCTCCGGAACAACGGAGCAAGCAACAGATTTGTTGGAAATCATACATACTTGATTATGAATCACTTGGTACTTGCAATCGCTCGCTGGCGGCTGCACGTGGAGTTGTGCAGGCCGGGGGGGCGAGAAGCAGCCGGCGGGAGAGTAAGTGCAGGGGGATGACGAACTCAGGGACCAGCAGAAGCCCTCACCGGCGGCTGCGTTCAGAATCAATGGAGGTCGGAGGGGTAGCGATCCGACGAAGGGTCAGTACAGGGGAGGGCGGCGACATTGGGGGCCCACGAAAGCTCTTGCCGTCGGCTGTGCGCGGAGTCAGTGGAGGCCGGGGGGGCGGGGGAGGCAAGAAGTAGCCCGGGGAGATGATCTCGGACACCAGGGAAAGCACCCGCCGGAGGTCGCATGTGGAGTCATGGAGGCCGGAAAGAAGGACAGCAGCAGTCTGGGCGGGAGATTCGTACGGTACATTGTCGAACTTGGAAGCAGTGGCGGAGACAGGGGGACCAGCAGGGGCCCTGGCCCCCCCTAACATCACAGATTTGGTACTAATATAGCAATGAACAGTGCAAAATTTAGAGAATAATACATGCATTAATGTAGTTTGGCCCCTGTAATCCAAAATTTGTGTCATTTGGCCCCCCTAATCTTTAATTCCTGGCTCCGCCACTGCTTGGAAGTATCATCAATGGGAATTGGGAAAGTAAGGAAGAAGGTCACGGGTGAGGTAGGATAAGGCTAATGTTGCTATCCAAACACAAAATTCTACGGACCTAGTTTATTAATTTTCTAACCCAAACAAAGTTCTTTGTAAACATGTTTTTCACAGAATGGATAGCGAAACCGGTTTTCCTAGAACTCAGCTAAAAACTCGTTTTCTATAATCCCATCACTAATCCTCAGTATCCAAACAACCACTAAATCTCAGTCACATTACTAAGCTTTTCAGTTAAAGTTCACCATTCTCATCTGAAGGTCATCTCATATATAACCTAGCTACAGACTAATAATTGTGCACCATCAAAGAGAGTAAGTTCAGCCTTAGTAGTGTGCAACATTAAGTGAAAATGTCACAACCAAAAATTAGCAATAGCTCCATCTAATGGTGTATCTTTCTGCATGTAGGTACACGCCATGCTGAACTACGAGAATCTGACCTTGGAGGCGTGCTAGGACCTGTTATAGCAGCAGCCGCCCAAGCTCCAAACCCCTTGTTGGTCGTCGAAGGTCAGAAAATTCTTATCTGAAGGTCACTTCATATATAACCTAGCTACAGACTAATAGTTGCACACCATAAAAGAGAGTAAGCTCAGCCTTAGTAGTGTCAACATCAAGTGAAATTGTCAGACAACCAAAAAACAGCAATAGCTTCATTTAATGGTGTATCCTTGTGCATGCAGGCACAAGCCGCGGTGACATCCAGGGAGCAGGGGATGATGTGATGGTGCCTGAACTACGAGAAGCTGACCCTGAAGGCGTGCAAGGACCTGTTGTCGCAGCGGCTGCCCGAGCTCTGAGCCCCTTGCTAGTCGTTGAAGGTCAGACAACCATTCTCAAGTGAAGGTCACTTCATATACTCCAATAACAGACTAATAGTTGCACACCGGAAATACTTGAGCATAAATGGATAGAAATTGATGTATCTAGAGCTAAAATACGTCTAGATGCATCCATTTTTTCGACAAGTATTTCCGGACGAAGGGAGTAGTACCGAAGGCGTCTAGGATGTGGTAGGCTGCTAAAAGCTAGGTGGAGAAATAGATTGACTTGATCCTTTTTGTAATGAAGCTTGTTTGATTTGTGCCGTGATGTTCTCTGGCTGGTTACAGGAGTGCAAGTAGTGCATTGTCAGACTCATTTTATTACTTGGCGTGACATAATGATGTATAAGATGGTATTCACTCATAATTCGACGCGATCAACTGAATTATCAGGCATGTGCTTCTTTCCCATGAATTATTTGCTTTCTTTAAAAATACTAGAATTGTATCAGGTTAACTGAAGAACCAAAGTCGATGTGTTTCTTGTACTCCCTCCGTTCGGAATTACTTGTCACAAAAATGGATGTATCTACAACTAAAATACATCTAGATACATTCATTTCTTAGACGAGTAATTCCGAACGGAGGGAGTATTTTCATTGTTTCAGACCTCTGCCCAGTAGAATTTAATCAGTGCACATGGTTGTGATAGCAATACCATTACAGATACTGAAATATGGAACATGAAACATATCAAATCTCCTGCCTACTCTGCTTGATGACATATTAATCTACACATGAAACAGATAACTGTGAAACAGAACAAGCACTCCTCCCTCTGTGCAGCTTTCGGCTCTGTTCTATGTAGGCTGGTGTCTTTTACCTCTTCATAAATGAAAGCTGTATTTTGTCTAAAAGGAAGAGAAAATTGACCTCTTGGGTTTTGTAAAGAGAGAGAAACGTCATGATGCAGAAGATGGATTCAAATCTTAATGCATACTGTATTAGATTTCAGTTTTCTTAGATAATGAAGGGATTACAGTCCTGGTCTCTGGACCTGAAGGTGCACACAATCCATTATTACAAAGCCCCGCAAATTCGCGAATGAAACAAAAGGAAAAACAGCAACCATACAACACACCGAGAATTCAATGCCTGTTTCAATATATTTTTTAGCAAACAAATATACTCAGTGATATAACAATCAGGATCAGCTCAGTGGTACACCGGCAGGCGCAATGTTGATACCCAGAGTGCGCTTCCTCTGTGTCAGAAGATCTCCTGCCCGTTTAGCGAGGACGGACGAGAGAGGCTTCAGAGGAACCCCGTGGCAGTCATAACGGACGCCAGCGAAATGCATGCTGCTCTCAAGCCGATCCATTGTCTTTGGAGACTTCAGTAACGTACCAATGATATCGTGCTTGTCGATCACTTCGACGTTTCCATCATCCTGGAGGAATTCTTCAACCATCTCGCAGGTGAGCTTCTGTATCGCCAGGCATGCAGGGGAGGCATACATGTTGTCCTCCACCATCTTCTTGAGCATCACCACAAAGTCTTCCAGGGTATTCGGCGGCGACTGCGAAAGTAAGATTTCTGTGAAATTAAGATTGTTGCTTGCACGAATCTTTGTGATGAGTGATAACAGCTCTGCTTGCAGCCTCCTCTCGTCACATTGCTGGTTGTGGCTCATAAAAGCGGAAGGCTTGCCTTGCCCACCGTCACTTGGATTTTCTATGTCGCTTTTGCTTCCTGAATTGTATGTCGCTTCTGCTTGTTTTACAGGAAGCAATTGTGTGAGTACCTGCAATGATATGCATACGTATTATTTTAGCTCAAAAAAGTTGAGAGCGGATTGTACATGTATGTGCGGATGCTTGAGCTCATGGTTACCTGATTATCTATCTTAAATATCCTCAAAAAGTTCATAGATGTGCTTCATGTTAGAACATGAGCACCTAGAAAAGACCATGCAAAAATATGATCAAATATATCTTGCACAGAAAAATAGTGACAACTTTTCAAAAAAGTGTAATAGCAAACACTTGTCTCTTTTTGTAACAAACTAACATGGCCATTTTTTTTGCATGAAATTTATAGGTTCTCATGTTATTACATGATGCACTCTAAAAATTTTCTGGGATGTATAATTAAACAAAACCTAAACTCAAGTGCCCACCATTGCATATACATTTCCTTTTCCCAAAACTTTATTGTTGAAAACTTGTGGCGTACAGTAGGTGCATTCAGGCATACCTTCTGTAAGGTTGGTGCCTTGATGTAGTTGCTCAAATGCTTTAAGATGACTGCTGCGCTAATACGATAACCAATTTTGATATCTATTTCCACAGTATCTGTTGCACTTATTTTGCATTTGATGGTCTTGATATTGGAGTCGAGCAATTCAGTAAGGCGATAGACTTCATCATTTTTGCATGCTGTGAAGCTCTTGATGGCCTCTGAATCACAGGACAACATGGCCAATGCTTCACCAGCCTTTTCTTTAAGCCGGCTTGCAGTTTCCTGAGCTTCTTTCATCTTCTTTTTCCCCTGAGCTAGCATTGAACGTTGAATTGGTTGGTCGATCTTCTTTTTCTCGTCTTCCAAATAATCTCCCATCCAATCTGTAGTAACAAAGATGTGTAGCGCCCGCTCGGTAAGTTTTTCTCTTCCCCTAGTAGCAGAACTTGCTGGATCATGCAAGATTAATTGTGTAAGAACCTCTATAGCTTGCACATGTAGCTCTATGACACCGCTGCCGTTCTTCGTATCCATGTCTAGAATGGCCTCCAAATTACTAACTGCATTACTATCATTTGCAATTTGGTTTTGCATCTCTTCTCCGGTGGTTCCTGTAGAACCCATGAGCCGGCTCACCACTTTTAGTGACCCTTGTACTACCTTGGTCCATGCAGTGCTGCTCTTCATATCTTCTATTAATTCAGTGGAGCTGATAGGTGCAACAATTTTTGAAAGAAGATCCTTGGTGTTGTATATCAGTGTGCAGTTATGCCTGTCGTGGGCCAGGTTCTCTAGAATTCTCAACCCTGGCAAGACCAGATCCCGATCAATTTCTTCACCATTCTCCCTCTGCCCAGATATAAATGTTAAAAGGAGGGTATCTTCATCAAAGAGGGAGGATACGCATTCCAGTGCTCCTGGAAAGTGAGCTAGGTTGAGGTCAGCAGCGAGATGCTCCACAAGCCTCGCTGCAAGCCATCTCATCTCTTGGTCTTGTGGGCTTCTCCAGGCAAGGGTTCTGATCAGCTTCTGAATTCTTCGTCTCGGTGACCTCATCAACAACCGTCTTATCTGTAATGGTGTACTCTGATCAATCAGCATAACTAGTGCCCTTCCTCCAGCCGCATAGTCCTCCGGGCATTGGGAATCCAGCAAGTCGGCACCATAGGTGATCAAATTCCAACTCACTGTGGACTCTGGGTTGTTTTGGCACATCTCCCTGGTTTTGCGCGAGTATGCACGAAGTAACGTAGAACCAAGACCATGTCGCCGGCCAATGTCATTCACTGCCCGTGCATTAAGAACACCCCCAAGCGTCGTACACAATAAGAACATTGTGCCCTGAGCAAGAGATACACAATAGAATAAGTTGAGTGCTGGCTTCAAGTTTGCTTTACTTGTGTCCCCGTCCGCGATGCCATAGTCTTGCTTTGCTAAACGAAGCACCGATAGCATAGCACACAAGAATGGCCCAGACAGTGCCAAGTACACCACGGGTATAAATATCCCGAACAGAATGCGATCCACTATTGTTGATGCTAGAATGAGATCCACTACTGTTGATGCTTGTTCCCTGGGCAACTGAGTACGTCCATCATGATGCTTTTTTTCCGTACGTATGATGTCATAGAAAATACTTGATATCCAAACCCGAAAGGACACCATGCGAGCATCTCCCATCGCGTCAGATAGCCTGTGTTTATTCCGAATAGAGCAGGACACAAGGTCAGTATGGAAGTTAAGAATGTCGTCACACAAAAAGAACAAGATATACAATATTGGGTGGTGCACTGGTGCTTATGAAGGTCACACCTCTTTCGAAAAGCAATCAAGGCGCCAAAGTTAATTGTCTAGAATTTCACGCGCGAGAAGCTAGCTTTGGTTCATCATAATGACGGCGTCCTGGAGGATGAATTGGTCGCCCTTGCCTGCACCACTAGAGTTTCTCCATATTGTTGTTGCTTAGTGCTCCTTTTACTTCACGATTTTCGGTTAGCGTGTTAGAATTGTGTCCTCTGCTGGTTTTCAGTGTCTAGCTCTTCTGTCAAATAGTTACCTTTATTTCAAGTATGTTCCTGTTATATGTCTGTACTCCCTAACCCAATACCTAAAGTTATGGAATATGCTATTTGGCGCTTATAGCGCCAAATACAGTACAATTAGTACACAGGGGCGCCCTACATCTCGTCTTCAGCGAGTCCAGCTTCCGACTCGCAGAAGGGGGAGCGAGATGGTCCAGCCCACGGGCGCGGCAGGCCACGACCTCTTTTTTTTGGTTTTCTGTTCTCATTTTATTTTTATTTTTAATTCTCTTTATACTTTAAAATATTCTACACATATATATTACAAAAACCACTCTACAAAACATATTTGAAAAATATTGAACAAGTATTTGAAAAATGTTGAATAAGTATTTAAAAAGTATTGAATAAGCATTCGGAAAAATGTTGAATGTGTATAGAAAAATTGTTGATCATGTATGAAAAAATGATGATTTTTTTATCGTGTATATAAAGATGTTAATCAAGCATTATGAAAAAAATGTTGAACATGTATTTAAAAAAATGTTAATCAAGCATTTGGGAAATGTCAAATGTGTATAGAAAAAATGTTGACCATGTATTAAAAAACGATGAATTTGTTTTACATGTATATAAAAATGTTAATTAAGCATTTGAAAAAATGTTAAACAAATATTTGAAAAATATTTACCAAGTATTTAAAAATGCCGAACAAGTATTTGGAAAATGTTAAATGTGTATAGAAAAATGTTGACCATGTATTAAGAAAATGAGGAAATGTTTTGATCATGTATATAAAAATGTTAATGAAGCATTTAAAAAAATATTTAACAAGTGTTTGAAAAATGTAAATCAAGCGTTTGAAAAATGTTGAATATGTAAATAAAAAATGATGACCATGAATTTAATTTTTTAAATTTATTATTTGAAAAATATTAATCAAGCATTTTTAAAAAATAAAAATATATAGAAAAATATTGACCATCTATTAAAAAATGTGTACAGAAAATATTGACAATGTATTACAATTTTTTTTAATTTCTATTGGAAAAATATGAGACGTGTATTAGAAAAACGTCGTTGGCATGTACAAAAATTGTAACATAATAACCAAATGAACAAAGAAAACCAAAAGAGAAGTAAAATAAACATGAAAAATAAAAAAAGGAAGAAACCAAATGCAAGAAAGAATGAAAAAAAATGTAGGGGAAAAATAATACTCACCACACTTGAATAGAAAAGTAATAGAATAGCCACAAGTAGGACACGCCCATCAACTCACCACGTGAGGCAACTCTGCGGGGTGGCAAGGAGCACCCGTGGTCTGCCTAGAGACGAGGGGTCGATCCCTGCTTCTTCCGTTTCCTGTCCTATTTATAATCGCTACGCCCGCATGTGGGCCGGCTGAATACGACGCAGGAATACCATGTGAGGCAACTTGGCGGGGTGACAAGCAGGGCATATCCTATTTAGCGCTGCAGGCGCCAGTTTCTTCGGTTTCTGCAAACCGGCGCCTGCTGGGCTCGGCCCATTTGTGTTTTTTCTCTATCATTCATAAAACGTTCAAAAAATGATGCGTCTTTTTTCCTTTCACTCTTCAGCCAAGCTTCCCAAAACCCAGTTTTCACTGTTTCGCTGCTCATTTTTGAGGACGATTTTATTCGAGTTTTCTTTTCTTTCCTTTTATAATTTTTTTGTTAAAAAAACTGATGAACTGTTTCTCAAATTCCATGCACTTCTTTCGAAAACAATGAACTTTTTTCAAAAACGATGAACTTTTATTCGAAAATGATGAACTTCTTTCAAATTTGATGATTTTTTTTCAAATTCGATGAACTTTTTCTCAAATCCCATGAACTTTTTTAGAAAAGGATGAACTTTTTTCAAAAATGAAGAACTTTTATTCAAAAACGATGAACATTTTTCAAATTTGATGAACTTTTTCTTAAATTCCATGAACTTTTTTCGAAAACGATGAACTTTTTTCAAATTCGATGAACTTTTTCTCAAATTCCATGAAATATTTTCGAAAACGATGAACTTTTTTCAAATTTGATGAACCTTTTTCAAAAACGATGAACTTTTTTCAAAGTGCTTAAACCTTTTTGAAATTTGATTTTAAATTTGATGAACTCTTTTCAAATTTGGATGAACTTTTTCAAACTCCATGAACCTTTTGGAATTACCGAATTTTCTGTTTTTTTTGTGATTTTTTAAAAACCAATGGTTGACCAGTCAACTAGTCAAGCGCTAGAGCGAGCGGGCGACTGTGCAGCGTGAGTCGAGCGCTAGGAGCAGGTGAGCGCCCAGCTCTTGTAAATGGGCCGGCCCAAAACTAAGCTGCTGCGGGCGCCAGTTCTGGTTCTGGCGCATACAGCGCCGATTAGGAGCTCCCAGCAGGGCAGCACCCGTGGTTTGCCTAGAGACGAGGTGATCACTTCTTCTCCCATTTCCTATCCTATTTATAATTATTACGCGCGCGCAAGTGGGCCGGCTAAATACGACGCAGGAAGAGAGAAAACCTTCAGCAAGAGATCCCTTTCGTCTCGCTAGTGCGCACACATTCCTGGCCACGGGTTATAATGGGCCGGTCCATCTAGCCAACGCCCAGTACACTTTCTCAGTTTCTTCGTTTTCAGTGTTTTATGCTGGTTTTCTCTTGTTTTATTCTTAATTTTTTTTATCATTTTATTCTTCTATAACGTTCATATTTTTTGGTTTAATATTTATTATTATTTTTAGTTTTTAAAAACTTGTGGAACTTTCTTCAAATTCTTCTATATTTTCTAAAAAATATCATGATTTTTTTCAAATTTACGAATAATTTTTAATTCATGATTTTTCGAATTAATATTTTTAGATTCCGTGAGATTTTAAAAATTCTTGGATAATTCGCCAACATTTTTTAAAACCATGAATATTTTTAAATTCATGAACATTGTTATAAACTTGTGAACATTTGTTAAATTCTTAAACAATGTGTTCAAATCTGCAAACATTTTTTATATTTACGAACATTTTTAAGTTCGTGAACATTTCTTAAACTTCATGAACATTTTTATTTCAAAAACCTTTTAAAATCTATCAAAGAACCGATAGTCATTTTTTTAAATTAGCAGAGGTTGTTGGTTTTCGAAGAGTAACGAGAAAACAAAAGTGAGCGTACATCGAATAATGCCTAAGACCCCATAGTTGTACATATGATATGGCCTCCAACGAGCGTATAGCGAATAACGGGTTTGGGTGGCTCATGCGAGCAGCGCCTGAGCGCTGTCAAACGGGTGTTGTAGAGAAGCTCTGTCATGTTATTTAGGTACAAGAGTCTATGCATGGTCTTAAGGCCCACTCATTGTTTTCTTGTTACCCACTCCCTTCACATTTTCCCTTATTCTCCGGCCCACACGCGTGCTTTTACTGGCCACGTCATTGATTGGCATGATCGGATCTTGGGCCTAGTTTCCTCTCGCAATGAGGCTGTCACCTGCGGAGCCTTGGACCTCTTGTTCTCTGTGACAAATGCCTATGGACCGTGTGCCAGGCCGACCTGGGCCACCTTCGTCATCGATTGTTATGGTAAATGTTTATATTGTTTTCTAAAAACTTGATCAAACTTTACGAAGTTTGACTTTAGTCAACTCTAATATGCATGGTAAATAAAAACAGAGGGAGTACCAAGCTATAATACTATGCATTATGAAGATAGTATTATACATTAGTATTATATGCATGATACTAGTATATAATACTTTTCATTGTGACTAGGCTTATGGGGTCATTGACCCCATGTTGACTGCTTCAGCTACATCCCTCGTCAGGGGTACGAGCACCTAGTACAGCGTGTGGGAGCCACGGAGTAGACGCTCTAGCACATTCGCACTATATGACTCGCTCTCCCATCAGCTCACGGGGCTCATGATTCAGGGTGGACACGGTCCGAGCCGGTCCGGTCCCTGACCGAGCCGTGCTTTGGACCGGCCACGACCGGTCCGGACCGGACCGGACCGAAGTGCCCAGCGGGCCTATTTCCCTGGACCGGACCGGCGAGGAGAAAGCTCGGTCAGGACCGAGGGACCGAGCGATGGAGGGGGAACGTGAGCTGCGTGTGTGCCTTGCGCCGGCGTGCGTTCGTCGTCGTGCCCTGTCCTAAAGATCAACTACTCCGGCCGCTTGCTGCACACGAAGAGGCAGTTCATATATGGTAGCATCTCTGCCAACATCAAGCTCGTCCTGGAGAACTCCGCCGCCCGTCGGCACCGTTACCGTCAGCACATCGGCGCTTCCAGATTCAGATTGCTAATCAGCTTGTACTGCAGGACGGCGTCAAGTAGGTGCTTTCAAGAGGTATGTGCATCGGCGCTTCCAGTTTCAGATTGCTAATCAGCTTGTACTGCATACAATTCTAACTGTATGTGCATCAATTAATTGCCAAATTCAGACATTGGGACAATCATGACGAGATCAACTTCCAGTTCATGGGGAACAAGACAGGGCACACCAACATGTGTGTGTTCTCCGACGTGTTTGTCTGCACCAGAGGTGCCCTTGGAACGAACCCACGCGAACGAGAGATTGCTCAAGAAAAAAAAGGAAGATACAGGTGTTTTGCGCTGCACAAACTTCAGACCTTTTCTGTTCTATTAGTCAGACTTACAGAACGGGAAACAAGGCTTCGTGGCCCCTGACTTTGTGTCGTCATGATCCACAACACTGGTGCCGTTCCACGAGCAGACCGACGAGGCGCGAGTCTGGTTCCAGGCAGTTAGACCCGCGAGCTAAACTAGCTAACAGAAGGAAAGTGTTCGAGACTAACCTGACGAAAAACCAAAGTGTTAACTGAACTAACTGAAAACGTGACAGGAGCTTCGGATTTATTCAAGAGTGTTCTCCGACATGACGGGCAAAGAAGGAGATACAGTTCGTGCCCTGCGTGCCTGCGTGCACAGGTTGCACTGCTTCATCACGTCAGTAAGGCTGGGACTTGACGACTGCGACAAAATTGATGGCGGCCTTGGTCGGGGAAGAGAGGATGCGTGCGTCATGTAGGCGGCGTCTGGACCAATTCATCGCACAGGCAGGAAGATGGCGATGCGGCGGTGCTCGGAGACGCGGTGGTTCGCTCAGGGGTTGCCGGTGGCCGTGACGACGAGGATAGAGGAACGGAGGAGGCGGCGCTGGAGGGGCAGAACGAGGAAGGGATCGAGCCAGTGGGGAATGGAACGAGGGGAGGGGGTCGCTCGGCTCGGGGTGGGCCTCGATGGCTTATCTGTACATTTGATGGGCCTTGCCACCAGCGGTCCGCTCGGTCAGCCCGGATAAAGACCGGACCGGACCGAAAAAATTTCGGTCTCCTTTTCTGGGCTCGGACCGGCTAGTTTTTCTGTCGGGCCTGGACCGTACGGGCCGGTCCTAAACGGGCCACGAGCGGGCCGGAAAGCCCGCTCGTGCCGTCCAGGCTGACTCATGATGCCATGGTTACCGACTGAATACCACCCGACGCACCCATCATATACTCGTCTACCTTCCTTTTTTTTTTTTGCGGGTATACTCGTCTACCTTCCAGCGAGCTACTCGTCGTCGACTCAGGAATCGGGAGCCTCCTCGCGCGCATCACATGACCCACTTCTCGGAACTCGATTCCTCCTTTATCTTTGCATGCTTATTTTGTTTTGTTCTTTCTATTTATTTTATGTTCAGTTAAGCATTTTTTTACTTTAATGTTTGCTTAATAGAAGTTAGAGTAGCCCTCGTAGTCTTGTAGGAGTATGTTGGAGCTCTCTTCGGGTTTTGTTCTTAACTAGATGACCAGTTGCGCCAATGGCGCAAAGGCCGAGAGCAAGCCATGTATTGTAAGAATATACATTAATATTATTCGGGCGTGAACAAACTGCAGAATTATATGTATGTATACAATCAGAACAACCATATCTGTAGCAATAAAATGGCAACACCATATCTGTAGCAATATATGTATGTAGTCTTATAGGACCTTGTTCAACCAACCGGACTGATGACAACCAACTATGAGTTGGGACAACCGGTGTAATATATGTATGTAGTCTTATAGGACCTTGTTGTAAAAGGCTCTCAAGTATTTAAGAGCTTCATGTGCCAATCGAGCCTTCTTAGAGTTTTCCATAGACAGATGGGACATTGATTTCTTTGAAAGTACCTTGAAACAAAAGCAGAACAAAAGTACAGACAATTCCAAGTCAAATGTAAACATACTATATGAACCGGAGAAAATAGATACCAATGGATTAAATAAGCAATGGATGCAAAAATATGTGCTCTAGGGCTGAACTTATTTAGAAAGCTAATAACCGAACTATATGTGTGAGCTAGTAATCTCTCCCATATAATTTCAGATATACTGAAAAGGAAATATTCTACCTCATATCTTCTATAAACCTCTAAAACATAGGAAAGAGACACAAGAATATATGACTTACCGAAGGAATTTGGCGAACTTGCTTACGCTTTCAATCTTTCAACAACTTTGAAGACCACATACATACACATGGATAAAATCATCACATATACAATCAGAACAAAACCATATCTGTAGCAATAAAATGGCAACTAACATGAGGTTGTGCTACCTGTAAATAAAGCTAAGTATTAAAGTTCCAACCATTAGCTAGTTGCATAATCTATAAGAGGCTGGAGTACATATGACGATTCAAAGAGATAGGGTAACTCTGTAATAACAACATGCCAGCAAAAGCTGAACCCAAGAACAATCCCTGAAAATCAAAAAATATTGTGCATCTCTACATTTCTTTGATTCTTTTACATAGCCTTTCAGATTTTACTATGATTGAGGTGTGTTAATTTGATCAGTCATACAGAACCAAAGAAATGTAGGTGCCCTTAATACTCAAATAAGGATAAATTGGAGAGGTAAGAATGAGCTCTTGGTATTCATTTTAGGTATTAAGAAATAAGCTATTGAGAATATGTAATGAATATAAAGATGGTGAGGACTTCAATAAACATAATGAACCTCAGAACCGGAAGGGCCATTTTCATTGGCATGCCGAAAGAAATGTTGTGAGCAATTCTAACATGCTAAATCAGACTGACATGTATCGCCTACTTGCTGATGACATCTACTTTTGAGCTCTGATGTAAGCATGGTAAAACAGCTCATAGTACATAGAGTCTTGGAAGTGGGCTACAGGAGCAGTGCACAAGGATGATTGAAATACCTAGGTATTTAGTCACAGGAGCTTGTCCCTTGCCTTTCATTGCGGATATAGGATTATTCATCTATTAATCATGTAATAGTCAGACAATGCAAAGGAGAGAATGCAGGGAGAAATAGTAACAATCATACAACGCAAAGCTGTGTAGAGGGCAACAAGAATGCCTCTCATCAGGACGCATTAGGCAAAGGTAACTAAATGGAATACACAGATGCCAAAAGCCATGACTACAACAATGTTAGATTAGGCGGTGGCTGCAGCTGGTCATTAGTAATCATTATACATGAGTACCTTAAATCGATTGAAATAGAAGGAAATGTAAGGTTATTTACATTGATATATATTGTTCAAATGGACGATCCACAAGGAAAGACAAAAAAATTGTGAAGCATGTCATAAGTGGCACAAAAGCATTGTAAACTTTGCTCGAGGAAATTGTATATCTGAAGAAGTCCATTACCCGAGTATAACATAAATGAAGTTGGTGTTCAGTTTAAATTTCTACCAAGCAAATGTAAGGTGTTGATGAAGCTGAAACAAAATTAGGGGCAACAGCGATTAATTAACCGATTAATTAATCCATCCTGTAGTTTTCAGTTTTCACCAACTTGTCCATCTATCCATAAGACTACATGGAACTGAACCGAAGGTAAGGATCTGAACCAAGAATAGCAACGTAGACAAAAGCAAGATTAAACATCATTCTTCAGTCCTCAAGGGTACATGCATTCTCCTTCCTGACTTCGGCTTCCTGCTCTGGTGTGTAGTGTTCTCTAAGATCAGCTACTTCTTACACTCCCCCACTAAGTGAATAGTAACAATTTTAAGACGATAAACCACACAGATAATTGGTTCCTAATTAGAGCAGCTAAAGAAGCAAGTAGCTAACATTAGTACATAGAGTCTTGGAAGTGGGCTACAATATCATGGCAAAATCCAGGAGTACATCATTGCTTGTGGTTAGCATAGTTCTCTCAAAATTTTCATGGCTGGTTTGCTACTACTTCCAATTTTGTCTATATTGTATTAAATAAGACCCATCAAAGCATACCACAAATGGTTTTCTGTGCAAAATAAATAGACCAAAAATGAATGAAACAAAATAAATACACAGCCCCTTACGCATATATGCAGATGAAAGCTTCCAACAATGAAATAATTCCTAGTTTAACCGAAAGGCATTAGCATAGGTGAGAACAAATATTTTCAGTGAGCTCTAACAAGAACAAATGGCAGGACCAAGAACAACCTCCAACCGAGGAGATGACAAGCCAGCAGAGCAATAGACGAAGACCAAAGACCAGGTGAGAGGACAAAAGCAACCTGCGGCAGACAAAACAAATGCCTTAGGAGGGTGAAACATGAACGAAAAGAGTGTATAATCAGCAAACTACATAGACAATAGGCTAATTATGCTTGCAATCAGTATAAATATAATTAGCAACTACTCCCTCCGTCCGGAAATACTTGTCGAAGGAATGGATGTATCTAGACATATCTTAGTTTTAGATACATCCATTTTTATTCATTTCTCCGACAAGTATTTTAGGACGGAGGGAGTACTATATATCCATTACTTGAATGGAATCATGAGCCATTTTCATGCATCGTAAATACGACGGCTGCCCCTCTCGACTCTTCTGTGCCTCATCTCATGACTAATTCTACTAATCAGTGACTTGGTTCAGTTGCTGTCTAAATCAAGACAATTGCATGAAAGCACAACACAGTACATCCTAATGTAAGATATTTTAAGTTTTTAACTAATACCAGCAAGCACCCTGTCAATTTATGATTATCTAAGAAAAACAACACGCCTGAAACACGGTAGGCACATCAACTAAACTGAGGCACACATATCTGTCGGCACGGTGGCACAGTCACATTTAAAGAATTAATAATTATGAAAAGCATGTAGTGCATGTCACAACTATATATACTCTGTTCTCACCTAAAACTATCAGAACAGAGACAAATAAGAACAAAGCTGCCAATATAAATGCAGGTCAATGCAGAACACAACAGGTGAATATTTCCAACGACAAGCAAACATATCCGTCTAGCCCGACACAGCATATTCAACATATCATACAACCACTTACGCAAACAGTTACATCAGGCTTTCATAAAGTGGACTGGAAATCAGGGAAATAGACATGGAATATTTCTCTATAGCTACACGGTTTTGAAATATTTTTCTTCTTGAAGCTAACCAAGCCCGCTGTCCTTTTTTTAGCTGAAGATAAATCCGTCGGTTTGAAGTAGAAAAGCAATGACTAAACCTAAAGATCCAAGCGAAGGACCATCTACTTTTTATAACTAATCAATCCACCCAAACTAAATTACTTTCTTACCTGTTTCAATGGAACACAGTAAACATTTTCCATTGCACTCTTGCTCCAAGCTTACAAACCCTACATATTTTAGGTGCTGCATCCCTCTGATATTGTTGCATAGGTACTTAAACAGCAGCCTAGTAAGAATACTGATTGGCTATATTCAGGCTAAACTCTAAAGCATTAATCTAAGCCTCCACTTTGTGTGCACCTTCTCATTATATTTATGCTCATTTAATGGCAGTGCAACATCCCATTTTGAATGCTAGCTAAGAATACCCAACTAATCAGACTTCTTTCCTATGAGATTGTAATAAAGAACAATGATGGTAGGTGATCTGATATTATATTCGACTAATAATAAATAAGTAAGGAGAGCAGGGTATGGAAAGACAGATAGCCTAGAAAAGAAGCATGCAGAGGAAAATGCCAAAGAGATACTATCATAAGCAAGGGCATTTGATGAATTCATTAATTAGTCAAGCCAGTACGAATATACATGACTGAAAAGAATATGTATTTTGTAGTTTGAACAAATGGAGTAACCAAGACAACAATAACCGGGCGTACGGTCTAAATTAAATGAGCCAATTTGAGGAATTGTTATCCTCCAAACAATATTCAGATGATTCTATTTGCTATGATGATAATTCTGTACCTGCACATTACTCGGCATACCAAGTTCTCCATTCGGGTTCTTCTCCGCAAGACACATGAATATATGAGCAACTAATTTTCTTGGTCCTATTTCTTCTTTCTCATATCTGCAAATATCATGTTTAGGAAACCCACATATCTGCAAACGGGTCTTTGCCAAATGTACATGGTTTTAAACACGTACATGCAAAAAGAGATGGAAGCAGAGCACATTGCACAAGCTTCCAGAGTTGCAGAAAGAGAGAGGGAGGGGAAGAAGGATTGGGCGAAGCTCACCTTGAGTGTTGAAATGTATCAGCTTAAAAACCTTGAGCTGAGGAGCGAGATAGGTGAAAAAACCAATCCCGCCAGACAACCATATATATAACTCAGATATTAGAGTTCCCTGATACATCGGATATACAAAGCGCACTAATCACTCAAATTTTGGAATTATGAACCTCAGAGCATGTGGTCAATATTGTTAGTTATGGACAAAAGCGCAGTAGTGCATCAAAGAAGTTACAGGTCCAGGAATTACCATTCAGAAATGAGAATTACATATTTAGGAGAGAACATCTCATCCCCAAATGAACAACCAATTTCAATTAAACGGATTGTGCAAAAGTAGGCATATTAGTAGATCGGAAGTTTCAAGGAATAAACAATAGTACAATAATCTTGATACTGATTTAGCTATGTAAAGCAGGAACATAAATTGCATACCAAACAAGTTACTAAAGAAAATGCACAACAATAGATGACCCGTTGTGCCCTGGCGCAAAAAGCAAGAGTGAACCAAAGCATTCAAACTATGCAAGTAAGAGTGGTTTAGAAATTGATTTGCGCTCCTGATGCAAGTAGCCAAAGCAAACCAAGCATTGGAACCATTATAAAAGTTCGTATTTATATGGCATCTTTATACATAATCAGGCATATGTGGTTTATTTCAAATTTCAATAGTATGGAAAGAGATACATAGATGGCATATTTGTCCATCCTGATAACATCATGGTTCAGGCATACCTTGCAAGGAGATACTTAGATGGCCTCTTTATACATAATTGGCCCAGGAAGATGAAGGTAGACTAACGGGTCTTGGTTCTACATTTGTGGATGCTACTCTATTGCATCATATCATACTTTCTGTCTTCAGCTAAAGCTCACTAAAATCATCCATGTCTCTAATTGATAAAATAATCTGGTGTTTTTACCTCTCTGTTCTCTAAAGGATACCTCTCTCAATAAAATACATGAAAAAAGTGCATATAAGAAACAATATGTAACTACAGAATCAATTAGACGAGAATGGCTTGATAAGAATGGCTTGATAAAAATTGACCATGCGACTCTCTGTATTTGATTTCAGTTAATTAACTATAAACTCCGCACCTAGCAATGGAGAGCTTATAAGTCGAAAGAATTAAGCCTACTGGCCATAAAGGTACAAGCAAAGACTGAAACAACTAATTGAAACTCTTTCCTGTAGGCATAGCACAACACACATTTCTTATTTCTTCATTACTTCATAACTGAAACCGAAGAAGAAAACAAGTTGACATTTTTTTTACCTACGACACTCACTCTCAACGAATGAAGGGGGAAAACGTGTACATAAGTAACATAACAGGGAGGAGAAAAGATTCACCAGTGTAGACTATGAAGGAGAAGCTGCGAAAAACCCAGTCAATCTGTTCCATCCGAACAACGGTGGACACAAATCCCACCTGCAACACAGACATAAGAACCACAAAGCTTAGAAATCTAGCAGTAAGAATAAGAATAACAAGACGATCTGTAAGGATATCACAACCTCAGCATGCACCCACAAACATAAATCATCCATCATGTCGTCCCTCCTAAAGAAATATGAAGCACAGAAGAAGGGGATATGTCAGACCAAGAAATAAATCATATTCATGAGTCATGGTGTAATTAGCAATTGAAGTGGTCCAGATAGTCATGGAACAATGAGTGATAGCTCATCTATTAATCAAAAATGACAGGCAAAGAGCAAAATATACAACAAACAAGTCCATGTTTTTTCTATGGAATATTGTAGCTAAGAAATAAGCGGAATTAAATCGCCACTGATAGTCCGGTGTATCTTCAAAGTGCAATAAGACGCAATATTGGAAATAAAATGCAAATTTAGTAGCAAAAAAAATTCAGCATTGATGTGAATTGTAGAATTCTAAACAAGATGCTAGCCTGGGAACGTCGACTACAACAACGAATTATAGTCAGCTAAACAGAACACACACCCATTTTCAGAAGTAAAAAGACAGAACCATCTAAAATAGAGAAACTTGGCAGCACACATTAGTAAGATTGTAAAATGTTGAAAAACTTGGATGTTGCTGTTGCAAAATAAGTGTCACACATTAGTTCTAATGATGTATCACCTACTATGGCTATAAGAACTACTTTTAGCATAGGCTGCAGCTTTGGAGATGCAAATTGTTAGAAATACTAATTATATCTATAAAAAGCATTGAAGTTCGGCTGCAGCATCGTAGACGAATTAGTTCGGACCTCAAAGTCTCAAAAAGCATAATGCTTATAAAACTGTAATCGCTAGAAAGAAAATAATCACCTCTAGTATTTAGTAACACATATAAGAGATAAAGTTCAGTCGGTTTTGTCATTTTAACGGAACAACTGGTGAGCATGCCCCGAGCTATCATATAGCTGAAAATGAAGCAACCAATGGACCTGCAGAAACCAACACGTCTGAGAAGAAGTAGCAGTCCATTGCATGGAAGAAGTGAACTAAAATCATATGTAATTGCAGATCTGAAAGATGCAAAGTAGCCGAAAAAATGGATGTATAGAAGCTGAACCTGCTCCTGGGATAGCCATGATGGCTACACTCACAGCAACCTGAACCTGGTGAGTGTGTGTGCTTTTATCAACCTACAAAGTAAAACTGAAGAACCTCAGAACAAGAGAGAAACACAAATCTTCATAAGAAAAGCAACCTGAACCTGGTGGGTGGCTGTGCTTTTATCAACCTGCAAAGAAATCATACCACAAAAAGTATCCCTTGTGACTACAAGAAGGATGATGTAGCCACAACATCCCTTCAGATTGTCTATCTCTCTCAAATTCCTCTCTCTTTTCTCAAAAATTAGATGCGGTCAAAAATGCAAAGAGACAAAACAAAGCTCTTCATGTTGCCTATTTCTCTCAAATCCCTCTCTTTTCCCCAAAATTAGAAGCGGTCGAGAAGTAAAGAAATTAACTTTTGTGCGGTATTTATATATACCCATGGAAAAAATTGTGGAAGAAAATTAGAGGAACTTACATGATTTTTTCTTCTGCATCTTTCATGGCTGAAGCACCATGGACAACCGATTCGCCAGCACTACCGCCTGTTGTGGCTGCTCGCGTTCGCCATTATTGCGCCTGCTCCGACTGGTTCTCCCCTCATCCCCGTTGGCTCGACCACCCAAATATAGGACGAGATGAGGAGAGGTGGCGTATCTATCATCCCGTGCCGGCGCCGGCGCTTGTGGCCGCCTCTATCTCTCACGCTCCAGATCGAAATCTAGGAGGAAAAGAGGAGAGGTGGTGGCCCAGATGCGTTGCGCCGAAATCCATGGGCCGAGGAGATGCGACGGCCAGCAAGAGAGCGCGTCGGAGAAGGTGGAGATGAGCGGCGGGGGAGGCCATGGCGGCGGCGGCGGCGAGCGAGAGGGCGGAGAGGAGGAGGCGACAGGAAAGAGAATCGGTGGCGTGGGAAAGAGAGGAGGGAGCGAATGAGGACTGGATGCTGTGTTGCTTTTCCTTTTACCGCTGCTCGCCTAGGGTTGTATACTTCCCGTACCCGGAACAGGATGAAACCCACTTTGTTTCTTTGACCCCACACATAGCCAGCCCCACTCATCAGCCACTCCTGAAGCAATTATTGACGTGAAAATAAACCAACGGTTGACCTGGTGCCAGCAGCCAAAACAGAGAAATAGTAAAAAGATCGTTCGGTCCCTGAGGCTTACCGCGCGCGGATGCGGTAGAAGGGCGGGTAGTCTAGCGCTCTTTATATGTTAGATTACATAATTTTTGGGTTACTTGTTGCGAATATGCCCTAGAGGCAATAATATTTGTATTATTTCATTTCTGTATTCATAATTAAGAGTTTATATTTCATGTTATAACTGCTATGATCCTAGAATGTGTGATTCAGTGGAAAACTCATATGCACATGTGAAATGATAAACGGATAAAATGAAGGTTCCTAGTCTCGCCTCTAAGACAAGCTCAAGTGTTGTTGGTGATCACGTTTTATAGATCTTAGGATATCATTAAGTGTAATAATGATCCTAAATCAAAATTGATATTATGACGTTAGAAGAACGATCATATTGAATCGATCCAAACTTGTTTGTTATGAATTGAGTTAATATCGTCTGTATTCAATTGTAATAACACTGAGTGTTAACATGTTTTTTGTTCCCCAGACCATGAGAGTGTCTCGGTCACTTCCTACCAGACGGTGGGCTTTGGGGTTGCCCAAACGTCATCTATAACAAGGTGATCATAACAACAACTTGCAGGCTCACCAAAAAGTTTAACAAGTGACCGGACAGCTCAAGAGTGGGATTTGCTCCTCCGACGATGGAGAGATATTCTTAGGGCCCTCTCGGTGTAACGACACCCATCATCGTCTGGACAGACACAGTTGATTACATCAGGGGATGCCGAAACACGTTAACGAGAAAGAAGAACAAACCCGATAACGGGAGCAACGATATGGTGAGCATGGTGATGGCTCAAGAGGATACCGATGCACACCAGGTTTTGTAGAAGTATCACGAAGCAAAGGGAACATCACATGATAACCAAATGTTCACTCAAATATCATTCTTGTAATCATAGGGACCGATATGGATGTCCACAGTTCCGCTATCGGTCATTGAACGAAGTGGTTTTGTTCATGTCTATGATTTACCGAACCTACGGGGTCACAAGCTTAAGGTAATCATGGTCTGCTGAGTGTTAGTGGTGTGGGAGTGATGAGAATATATTTGTGAAACTGTTTCATTAATATCTAGAATAGTTCCAAGAGGTTCCAGAAGCGTTTCGGGGTCACCGGAAGGGTTTCGATGAATATCGGGTAATACTGGGTATTATCAATTTATATATATATATAGGTGGAAAAAGTTTCCGAGGATGTTGAATTATATATGTATATAATATATATAATGCAATGAAAATGTTTCGAACAAATATATATGTAATTTAATATCAATGGGCCTAATAAGGCCAAGAGGTGGAAGGTGCCTCCCTTCCGTAAGGAAGGGGCCGAATTGGAGAGGGAAGGAGTCTAACTCCTCCTCCCTTGGCCGGCCAAAGGGGAGGGACTTTCCCTCCCCTGTGGCTCCCCTCCTCTCCCCTCCTAACCTATATATACTAGAGGATTTCCACCCTATTAGAACACAAGTTTTGGAGCCTCCTCTAGATCATCTAGTACTAGTTCTAGTTGGTCATAGTTGACTAATTAGAGCTATCCCTAGCCACCTCTAATCCTCATAATTAGAAGCCCAGTGTGGTTCTAATCTCCTCCCTCTAATTCACAGGTGACGATTAGCTCTGGACGGTGAAGCGTTGCCGGATCGTGAAGACCGTACGCTTGCTACCAAGTAGAGAGGCCGTGCTTTCAGTCTTACGTTCGAGGGATCGTTCGAGGGCTATTCGCGGGATCATCATCAATGTTCGAGGGACTCCAAGTACGATCTACACCGACTCGTCTACTTTCGCTGCACTCCAGTGTCGGCAACGACCGTTGATCCCAACCGTTATGCATCTTCATATTGTTCTTGGGTGATCGTAGGTGCGGATTTTTTGTTTTCTACTATGTTTCCCACCAGTGGCATCATGAGCAGGTTTATGAGTAGATGCAGGTTGTGATCTACTCCCTCTCCGTAGCTATGCTTCTTGCTATGCTTCCCATGAGTGTTGCTTCGATTCAGTTCATCGGCAGAATGATGTAGCTTTTTCTACAAGGTTCTGACAATCGATCAGCTCTGGCTGTCGATGATCTACTAACAGTTCCTTGGACTACATCATAGTCGAGAATAGTGAACAGTCGCGTACACAAGAGGGTGCCATAGATGGATGATATTCTAGCGGGGCACGCTTATTGACGAAGTATAGTGTGGGGGACGAGACTTTTAATTAAGTATCTCTTTCACACACCCCGAAACTTAATCTAGCATCAAGAACATCGCATTGTCGTGCTTGCATAGGTAGCTAGTCTTATTAATAAAACTAGTTAACCACACACTACTAGGGAAAACCTTATACATGGAGGCTTACCAGTAGCGCTGGTTAAAAGGAGGCGCTACTGCTAATTAACAGTAGCACATGGTCACCAAGGGTGCTACTACTATCTACATAGCAGTAGCGCGACTCCACAAAAACGCCTACTACTATTTTGGCCACACCGTTGCCGACAGGCTAGGTATAGTAGTAGCGCCGTTCTAGAACACGCGCTACTGCTAAGGAAATAGTAGTAGCGTGTTTTCAGTGGATAGTGCTGCTACTAGGTTTGAACTGTGCCACATGGTGGTCCCACATACCAGTAGCGCGACTTGTAGGAGCGTCTACTACTTTTTTACCAGCATCACGTTTTCCTTGCCCTCGCTGCTGCTAAGACGCAACAGCTCTAGCCACCTTTTCCTCCCCCTCCCCCTCCCCCATCCTCTCTTCCTTTCACTTTCCCCTAGCTCCCACCTCCTCTCTCCCTCACTTTGCTTCTTCCTCACTACTTCCCCCCACCACTCTCTTTCTTCTACATCTGTTTCTCTCTCTTTAATGCTCCTAGCTAACTACACCACCTCCATTAATGCGACTCCTTTATCTGTTCCCTCACTTTTCCTCCCCCTCCACTAGTTAGAGTCATCTCCTTCCCCAACTAGCTAGGTAGATCTACCCATTTAATAAGTGACCTATGTACCTAACTAGATCTAGCCATGTCAAGAAATAAGCTTTGTCCACTTTTGATCACTCCCTAGGTGTGTGGCGACACCGATCGATATCATCATCACCGTGCTCGATATCAAGATAGGTGATTAAAATTTTGTGCTTTTGCAAGAATGGAAATATGTGTATGTGTGCAATATGACCTAATCAGGTGATATGATGGAAATTGTGTGTGTGGCATGAGTTGCCGCCAAATTGTGCTTGAGTTGCCTATGTTTTGCCAAAATGTAGATTTATTTCCGTTTCGGCGAATTTTCAGAAACTCTATATGTCCTATTTTTAGGGAAGGTCATGCCGAATTTTTGTATGACTTTGATGCATGCATGCATTTTCATAATCAATTTGTTTATTATTACCGCGCAGGTGTTTGATACATCTCCAACATATCTATAATTTATGAAGTATTCATGCCACGTTTACAACAATTTTATATGGTTTTGTTATGATTTGGATGGAACTAACCCGGACTAACGTTGTTTTCACCAGAACAACCATGTTGCTGTTTTTTGTGCAGAAATATAAATTCTTCAAATGCAACAAAACTTTTTGACGATTTTTTTGGAACAAAAGAGGCACTAGAAGCTTTGTAGGAGGACCAGAAGGTGAAGGAGGTGAGCACAAGACACCTGGGCGCGCCAGGAGGCCCAGGCGCGCCCAGGTGGGTTGTGCCCACCTCGAGGCCCATCTTCGCGGGATTTCAACACTGAAAAATCCTATAAATAGAGAAACCATCAGAAATAGCCCTAGGTCAGAAGTTCTGCCACCGCAAGCCTCTATAGCCATGAAAAACCAACCTAGAACCCGTTCCGGCACCCTGCCGGAGGGAGAAATCATCACTGGTGGCCATCTTCATCATCTCGGCGGCCACCATTATGAGGTGGGAGTAGCCCACCCTCGGGGCTGAGGGTTTGTACCAGTAGCTATGTGTTTGATCTCTCTCTCTCTCTCGGGTGTTCTTGAGATGTCACGATCTTGATGTATCGCGGGCTTTGTTAATATAGTTGGATCATATGGTGTTTCCCCCTCTATCTTGTTGTGAATTGAGTTTTCCCTTTGAGATTTCGTTCTTATCAGATTGAATACTTTTATGGATTTGTGAACACTTTATGTTTGTCTTGCTACGAATACCCGTGGTGACAATGGGGTATCATATTGATTCACTTGATATATGTTTTGGCACTCAACTCACGGATTCCCGATGTGACATTGGGGTAATCTATGCATAGGGGTTGATGCATGTTCTTGTGTTTGTTTCTCCGGTAGAAATCTTGGGGCACTCTTTGAGGTTCTTTGTGTTGGATTGAGTATTATAAATCTAAAATTATTTGGTGTTATCTTAGTACGAACTCTTGATAGATCGATTGGAAAGTATAACTTGGTGTTATTTTAGTATGAACTATGGGTAGATCGATCGGAAAGGATAACTTGGTGTTATTTTAGTACGAACTCTTGGATAGATCGATCAGAAAGAATAGCTTCGAGGTGGTTTCGTACCCTACCAACAATTTCTTCTTATGTTCTCTGCTAGATTGGAACTTTGGAGTGATTCTTCGTTGCATGTTGAGGGATGGTTATATGATCCAATTATATTGGCATTGTTGAGAGATTGCACTAGCAAAAGTACGGACCCTAGGCCTCATTTTCAAGCATTGCAATACCGTTTGTGCTTCGTTTTATCAATTTCTACCTTGCTATTTTTTATTGTTACTATTACAAAAATCAATATCTACTATCCATATTACACTTATATCGCCATCTCTTCGCCGAACTAGTGCATCTATACAATTTACCATTGTATTTGGTGTGTTGGGGACACAAGAGACTTTTTATTATTTGGTTGCGGGGTTGTTTGAGAGAGACCATCTTCATCCTACACCTCACAAGGATTGATAAACCTTAGGTCATCCAGTTGAGGGAAAAATGCTACTGTCCTACAAAACACTGCGTTTGGAGGCCCAACACAAGTCTACAAGAATAAAGTTGTGTAGTAGACATCATGCACTTTTATGGCGCCGTTGCCGGGGAGGTGAGTGCATGAAGGTATATCTTTAGATCTTGCAATTGTCTTTTAGTTTATTGTTTTATCACTAGTTTGGTTTATAAAAGAAAACTACAAAAAATGGAATTGAGGTTACATCATATTATTCATCTTTATTTGGTTTATAAAATGTTTGACAAAAAAATCTTTGAATGATGAGCATGATTGCAATGTTGTTGGTATGAACTCTTTGAATATCCATGATGCTAATGATATGCAAAGCCATAAGCTTGGGGACGCTATGTTTGATGAAGATGATATTTTTAGTCCCCCAAGTTTTCATGAGGAAATTAATTATGATGATTGCATGCCTCCTATTTATGATGATTATATTGACGAAAGTGGGTTTGGAAGAGTGTCAACTCTAGGTACTAATGATCCCACTATTTTGGAGGGTGTTGAATCTTATTATAATAATCATGAAAGTGGATTTGGAGAGGCCATAAATTTATTTACTGATGAATCCACTATCTTGGAAGAGGTTTCAATTCATTTTGACAATAAAGTTGCTATCTATGATGATTATGGCGATGACATGTATGTTACAGAGAATAATGATAACCATGAAACTGAAGAAAATATGCCCTAGAGGCAATAATAAAGTTGTTATTTTATATTTTCTTATTTCATGATAAAGGTTTATTATTCATGCTAGAATTGTATTGATTGGAAACTTTAAATACATGTGTGAATACATAAACAAATACCGTGTCCCTAGTATGCCTCTACTAGACTAGCTCGTTGATCAAAGATGGTTAGGGTTTCCTAACCATAGACATGTGTTGTCATTTGATGACGGGATCACATCCTTAGGAGAATGATGTGATGGACAAGACCCATCCATTAGCTTAGCATTATGATCATTCAGTTTTATTGCTATTGCTTTCTTCATGTCAAATACATATTCCTTCAACTATGAGATTATGCAACTCCCAGATACCGGAGGAATACCTTGTGTTCTATCAAACATCACGACGTAACTGCATGATCATAAAGATTCTCTACAGGTATCTCCGAAGGTGTTTGTTGATTTGGCATAGATCGAGATTAGGATTTGTCACTTCGAGTATAGGAGAGGTATCTCTAGGCCCTCTCGGTAATACACATCATAAGCTTGCAAGCAAATGACTAAGGAGTTGGTCATGAGGTGATGTATTATGGAACGAGTAAAGAGACTTGCCGGTAATGAGATCGAACTAGGTATGAAGATACCGACGATCAAATCTCGGGCAAGTAACATACCAATGGACAAAGGGAATTATGTATGTTGTCATAACGACTCGACCGATAAAGATGTTCATAGAGTATGTAGGAGCCAATATGAGCATCCAGGTTCCTCTATTGGTTATTGACCGGAGAGGTTTCTCGGTCATGTCTACATAGTTCTCGAACCCATAGGGTCTGCATGCTTAATGTTAGATGACGATATAGTATTATATGAGTTATGTGATTTGGTGACCGAATGTTGTTCGGAGTCCCAGATGAGATCATGGACATGACGAGGAGTCTCGAAATGGTCGAAAGGCAAAGATTGATATATAGGATGATGGTATTCGGACACCGGTAGTGTTTCGGGGGAACCAGGTACTTATCGGGTCATCGGAAGGGGTTCCGGGCACCCCCGGCAAAAGATATGGGCCAAGAGGGGAAACACACCAGCCACAAGGGGCTGGTGCGCCCCCATATGGGCCGGCCTAAGGAGGATAAGGAAAGGGGAGAAGGGAAAGGTAAGTGTGGATTAGGATTCCCACTTCCTTCCCTCTCCCCCCCCCCTCTTTCCTTCCCCCTCTGACAAACATGGCAGGGGGGGCGCGACCAAGGGCAGGAGACCAAGTAGGATTCGGACCTACTTGGGACGCCCCTTGGCCTCTCCCCTCTCCCTCCCACGTATATATATGAGGAAGGGGGCGCCTAGCACACCCCAGACAATTGCCTACCCGTGTGCAACGCCCCCTTCACCGTTTACACCCCCGGTCATATTTTCGCAGTGCTTAGGCGAAACCCTGCGGAGACCACTTCACCGTCACCGTCACCACGACGCCATGCTGACGGAACTCATCTACTACCTTGAGGTCTTGCTGGATCAAGAAGGCGAGGGACGTCACCGAGCTGAACGTGTGCAGAACGTGGAGGTGCCGTGCGTTCGATACGTCATCGGTTGTAGTGCGAAGAAGTTCGACTACATCAACCGTTTTATGAAATGCTTCCGCTTACTGTCTACGAGGGTACGTAGACACACTCTCCCCCTCATTGCTATGCATATCGATGGATAGATCATTGCGTGCGCATAGAAATGTTTTTGTTTTCCATGCAACGATTCCCAACAGTGGTGTCAGAGCCAGGTCTACACGTAGATGATATGCATGAGTAGAAACAAAGAGTTGTGGGAGGTGATAGTCATACTGGTTACCACCAACATCTTACTTTGATTCGGAGGTATTGTGGAATGAAGCGGCCCGGACTAACCTTACATGTCCACACACATAAGACCGGTTCCACCGACAGACATGCAACTAGTTTTGCATAAAGGTGGTTGGCGGGTGTCTGTTACTCCTACTTTAGTTGAATCGAATTTGACTGCGGCCGTTCCTTGAAGAAGGTTAAAACAACAAACTTGAAGAATCACCGTTGTGGTTTTTTGCCGTAGGTAAGAATGGTTCTTGCTAGAAGCCCGTAGCAGCCACGTAAAACTTGCAACAACAAAGTAGAGGACGTCTAAGTTGTTTTTGCAGGGCATGTTGTGATGTGATATGGTCAAGACGTGATGTGATATACATTGTTGTATGAGATGATCATGTTTTGTAAGTTATCGGCAACTCGCAGGAGCCTTATGGTTGTCTATTTATTGTATGAAATGCAAACGCCATGTAATTGCTTTACTTTGTCACTATGCGTTAGCAATAGTTGTAGAAGCAATAGTTGGCGAGACGACCACGACGCAATGATGGAGATCAAGGTGTCAAGCCGGTGACGATGGAGGTCATGACGATGCTTTGAAGATGGAGATCAAAAGCACGAGATGATGATGGCCATATCATGTCACATATTTTGATGGCATGTGATGTTTATCTTTTATGCATCTTATTTTGCTTAGTGCGGTGGTAGCATTATAAGATGATCCCTTCACTAAATTTCAAGGTAAAAGTGTTCTCCCTGAGTATGCACCATTGCTACAGTTCGTCTTGTTGAGACACCACGTGATGATCAGGTGTGATAGACTCTACGTTCACATACAACGGGTGTAAGATAGTTTTACACATGCAGAATACTTGGGTTAAACTTGACGAGCCTAGCATGTACAGACATGGCCTCGAAACACTGGAGATCGAAAGATCAAACGTGAATCATATAGTAGATATGATCAACATAGAGATGTTCACCATTGATGACTACCCCATCTCACATGATGATCGGACATGGGTTAGTTGATTTGGATCACGTATCACTTAGATGACTTGAGGGATGTCTATTTAAGTGTGAGTTCATTAGTAATTTGATTAATTGAACTTAATTTATCATGAACTTAGTCCTGATAGTATTTGCAAATTTATGTTGTAGATCAATAGTTCGCGATATAGCTTCACTATTTTTTGATATGTTCCTAGAGAAAACTATATTGAAAGATGATGGTAGCAATGATGCGGACTGGGTCCATGATCTGAGGATTATCCTCATTGCTGCACAGAAGAATTATGTCCTTGATGCATTGCTAGGTGACAGACCTATTGCAGGAGCAGATGCAAACGTTATGAACATTTGGCAAAGCTCGATATGATGACTACTTGATAGTTTAGTGCGCCATGCTTTACGTCTTAGAATCGGGACTTCAAAAACATTTTGAATGCCACGGAGCATATGAGATGTTCCAAGAGCTGAAATTGGTATTTCAGAATCATGCCCGTGTCAAGAGGTATGAGACCTCTGACAAGTACTTTGCCTACAAGATGGAGGGGATTAGCTCAGCCAGTGAGCATGTGCTCAGAATGTCTGGGAACTACAATCACTTGAATCAAGTAGGAGTTAATCTTCCAGATAAGATAGTGATTGACAGAGTTCTCTAGTCACTATCACCAAGCTACTAGAACTTCGTGATGAACTATAATAGGCAAGGGATGACGAAAACGATTCCCGAGCTCTTCGCGATGCTGAAATCGACGAAGGTAAAAATCAAGAAAGAACATCAAATGTTGATGGTTATCAAGACCACTAGTTTCAAGAAAAGGGCAAGGGAAAGAAAGGGAACTTCAAGAAGAATGACAAGCAAGTTGCTACTCACGTGAAGAAGCCCAAAGATGGACCTAAGCCTGAAACTGAGTGCTTATACTGCAAAGGGAATGGTCACTAGAAGCGGAACTGCCCCAAATACTTGGCGGGTAAGAGGGATGGCAAAGTGAACAAAGATATATTTGATATACATGTTATTGATGTTTACCTTACTAGTGTTCGTAGTAGCCCATGGGTATTTGATACCGGTTCAGTTGCTGAGATTAGTAACTCAAAACAGGAGTTGCAGAATAAACAGAGACTAGTTAAAGGCGAGGTGATGATGTGTGTTGGAAGTAATTCCAACGTACGATCATCATCGCACACTCCCTCTACCTTCAGGATTGGTGTTGAACCTAAATAAATGTTATTTTGCATTTGCGTTGAAACATGAATATGATTGGATCATGTTTATTGCAATACGGTTATTCATTTAAGTCAGAGAATAATTGTCATTCTGTTTACATGAATAAAACCTTTTATGGTCATACACCCAATGTGAATGGTTTATTGAATCTCGATCATAGTGATACACATATTCATAATATTGATGCCAAAAGATGCAAAGTTAATAATTATAGTGTAACATACTTGTGGCACTGCTGTTTAGGTCATATTGGTGTAAAGTGCATGAAGAAACTCCACGCGGATGGATTTTTTGAATCACTTGATAATGAATCATTTGATACTTGCGAACCATGCCTCATGGGCAAGATGACTAAAACTTTGTTCTCCGGAACAATGGAGCGAGCTAATGACTTATTGGAAATAATACATACCAATGTATGCGGTCCTATGAGTGTTGGGGAATGGCGGGCATCGTTATTTTCTGACCTTCACAGACTATTTGAGTAGGTATGGCTATATCTACTTGATGAAACACAGGTCTGAAACATTTCAAAAGTTCAAAGAATTTCAGAGTGAAGTGGAGAATTATAGTAACAAGAAAATAAAGTTTCTACAATCTGATTGCGGAGGCAAATATTTGAGTTATGAGTTTGGCCTTTATTTAAAACAATGTGGAATTGTTTCTGAACTCACGCCACCTCTAACACCACAGCGTAATGGTGTGTCCGAACATCGTAACCGTACTTTATTAGATATGGTGCGATCTATGATGTCTCTTACCGATTTACCACTATCGTTTTGGGGTTATGCATTAGAGACATCCGCATTCACATTAAATAAGGAACCGTCTAAATCCGTTGAGATGACACTGTATGAACTGTGGTTTGGCAAGAAACCTAAGTTGTCGTTTCTTAAAGTTTGGGGTTGCGACACTTATGTCAAAAGGCTGCAGCCTGATAAGCGCGAACCCAAATCGGAGAAGTGTCTATTCATAGGATACCCTAAGGAAACAATTGGGTACACCTTCTACCAAATCTGAAGGCAAGATCTTTGTTGCTAAGAATGGGTCCTTTCTAGAGAAGGAATTTCTCTCAAAAGAAGTGAGTGGGAGGAAAGTAGAAATTGATGAGGTAATTGTACCTTGTCTCGAATTGGAAAGTAGTACATCAGAGAAATCTGTTCCCCTGATGCCTACACCAACTAGAGAGGAAGCTAATGATGATGATCATGAAACTTCAGATCAAATTACTACTGAACCTCGTAGGTCGACCAGAACATGATCCGCACCAGAGTGGTGTGGTAATCCTGTCCTGGAAGTCGTGTTACTAGACCAAGGCAAACTTACGAACTATGAAGAAGCTATGATGAGCCCAGATTCCGATAAATGGCTTGAGGCCATGAAATCTGAGATAGGATCCATGTATGAGAACAAAGTATGGACTTTGGTGGACTTGCCTGATAATCGGCAAGTCATAAAGAATAAATGGATCTTCAACAAGAAGACTGACGTTGATGGTAATGTTATCGTCTACAAAGCTCGACTTGTCGCAAAAGGTTTTTCGACAAGTTCAAGGAGTTTACTACGATGAGACTTTCTCACCCGTAGCGATGCTTAAGTCTTCCAAATCATGTTAGCAATTGCCGCATTTTATAATTATGAAATCTGGCAAATGGATGTCAAAACTGCATTCCTTAATGGATATCTTAAAGAAGAGTTGTATATGATGCAACCAGAAGATTTTGTCGATCCTAAAGGTGCTAACAAAGTGTGCAAGCTCCAGCAATCCATCAATGGACTGGTGCAAGCACCTCGAAGTTGGAATATACGTTTTGATGAGGTGATCAAAGCATATGGTTTTATACAGACTTACGGTGAAGCCTGTATTTACAAGAAAGTGAGTGGGAGCTCTGTAGCATTTTTGATATTATATGTGGATGACATATTATTGATTGGAAATAATATAGAATTTTTGGATAGCATAAAAAGATACTTGAATAAGAATTTTTCAATGAAAGACCTCGGTGAAGCTGCTTACGTATTGAGCATTAAGATCTATAGGGATAGATCGAGACACTCGATAAGACTTTCAATGAGTACATACCTTGACAAGATTTTGAAGGATTTCAAAATGGATCAGTCAAAGGAGTTCTTGCCTGTATTATAAGGTATGAAATTGAATAAGACTTAAATATCGACCACAGCAGAAGATGGAGAGAGAATGAAAGTCATTCCCTATGCCTCGGCCATAGGTTCTATAAAGTATGCCATGCTGTATACCAGACATGTTGTTTACCTTGTCATAAGTTTTGCAAGGGGGTACAATAGTGATCCAGGAGTAGATCACTGGACAGCGGTCAAAATTATCCTTAGTTGCCTAAGAGGACTAAGGAAATGTTTCTCGGATATGGAGGTGATAAAGAGTTCGTCGTAAAGGGTTACGTCGATGCAAGCTTTGACACCGATCTAGATGACTCTAAATCTGGATACATATTTAAAGTGGGAGAAATTAGCTAGAGTTAGACGCAAGTGGAGCGGTTCTCGGGCGCTAGCCATAAAGGGTTCAAAAGCAGACAAGACGCAGAAGCTAGTTACTTGTGGTTCACGCTAGCGCGAGACAGGAATCAGAACTGCCGCGTCATGTATTGCATAGTTCCGCTCTCACTCATAGTGATAGATCTTCTCTTCTATATCATTTTTTAGATGGATGATGATGTAGTTGCAAGGATTCAAGACATGTCATAACTTGTATCGCTATTTCGAGATGATGACGACATACATCATTTTGCATTGAATGATGATTATGATGATGACATGATCGATTTGATGAGACTATTTGTATGTGTATGATATGATTAGTTTTGTATGTGTACGATATGCTAGAGACTATTGTATAAAACTTGTACAAATACAAAGGAAAATATGCATCAGAAAAAAATTCAGAAACTAATAATAGTAGCCCGGGGTATGACTTTAGTAGCAGCAAGTTCTTAACAGTAGCGCTTTTTAAACTTGGGCGATACAGCTATTAGCAGCAGCATGTTTCTGTAACAATCGCTACTGCTACACCTAGATAGCAGTAGCGCAGGGCAACACACACTACTGCTAAAAGTTAATTGTAGCGCCATAGCAGTAGCATGGTTACCCGCGCTACTGCTAGGCATTTGACCTGCGCTACCACTAGGCTTTTCCCTAGTAGTGACGTAAATAAAATTTTGCTAAAACCAATTAGAGGACGTCTAACTTGGTTTTGTAGGGTTTCAATATGATGTGGTATAGCCTTCGTCATGATAATGAGTTTATGTATGAGATGGTTATATGTTGTAATGTTAAGTGACCTGCGCGTCACGGCATGATGGTTGGGGCCACGTGATTGCCACCTTAATCTAAATATCATAGAGATAGGTTACATGTGATGGTGGTAGGACGTACACAGAGGACCCCGACGAGGAGAAGGTGTACCTGGCGTGGGACGAGGAGCTTCAATTTCGTACCATGATGGAATTTTAGATTTTGGTGCCACAGCAATATTTTCAGAAATTGTTCGCCACGGCAACATTTTAATGAAATATTGCTTCAACTGGAGATTGAAGATGATCATGGAGGACTCCCGGCGCCCAGGGCTATACCATATCATGATATTATGTTGCACGTGTGGAAAACTCATATGCATGTGTGAAATGATAAACGGATAAAATGAAGGTTCCTAGTCTCGCCTCTAAGACTAGACCAAGTGTTGTTGGTGATCATGTTTTATGGATCTTAGGATATCATTAAGTGTAATGATGATCCTAAAACAATATTGCGATTATGATGTTAGAAGAACGATCATATTGAATCGACCCAAACTTGTTTGTTATGAATTGAGTTAATATCGTCTGTATTCAATTGTAATAACATGGAGTGTTAGCATGTGTTTTAGTTCCTCAGACCATGAGAGTGCCTCGCTCACTTTCTACCAGACGGTGGGCTTTGGGGTTGCTCAAACGTCATCTGTAACAAGATGATCATAACGACAACTTTCAGGCTCACCAAAATTTTTGACAAGTGACCAGACAACTTGAGAGTGGGAGTTGCCCCTCTGACGATGGAGAGATATTCTTAGGGACCTCTCAGTGTAACATCATCCATCATCGTCTTGCCAGACATGGGTGATTACATCACGGGAATGTCGAAACACGTTAACGAGAAAGAAGGAGAAAACCGGTAATGGGAGCAACGGTATAGTGAGCATGGTGATGACTCAAGAGGATACCGATGCACACAGGCTTTTGTAAAAGTATTGAGAAGCAAAGGAAAAAATCACTTGATAACCAAAGGTTCACTCGAATATCATTCGTATAATCATAGGGATCGATATGGATGTCCACGGTTCCGCTATCGGTCATTGAACGAAGGGGTTTCGTTCATGTCTATGATTTACCGAACCTAAAAGGTCAAAATCTTAAGGTAATCATGGTCTTCTGAGAGTTAGTGGTGTGGGAATGATGAGAATATATTTTGAAATTTTTTCATTAATATATGGAATAGTTCCGAGAGGTTCTGGAAGCGTTTCGGGGTTACCATAAGGGTTTCGGTGAATATTGGGTAATACCGGGTATTACAGATTATATATATATATATATATATATATATATATATATATATATAATGCTCTCAAGGATGTTAAATTATATATTTAATGCTCTGAAAATGTTTAGAACAAATATATATTTAACTTATTATTAATGGGCCTAATAAGGCCAAGAGGTGGAAGGAAACTTGGGCCAAAAAGGCCCAAGTGGGAAGTGCCTCTGTTCCCTAAGGAAGGGGTCCATATTGGCCAAAGGGGAGGGACTTTCCCTCCCCTTGTGGGGCCCCTCCTCTCCCCTCCTAACCTATGTATGCTAGATGGTCTCTACGCTATTATATCACAAGTTTTGGAGCCTCCTCTAGATCATCTAGTACTAGTTCTAGTTGGTCCTAGTTGACTAATCAGAGCTAGCCCTAGCCACCTCTAATCCTCATAATTAGAAGTCCAGTGTGGTTCTAATCTCCTCCCTCTAATACTTCGGTGACAATTAGGTCTGGATGGTGAAGTGTTGCCGGATCGTGAAGACTGTACGCTTGCTACCAAGTAGAGAGCTCGTGCTTTCGGTCTTACGTTCGAGGGATCGTTCGAGGGCGGTTCGCGGGATCGTCATCAATGTTCGAGGGACTCCAAGTATAATCTACACCGACTTGTCTACTTCCGCTGCACTCCGGAGTCGATAATTATCGTCGATCCCAACCGTTATGCATCTTCATATTGTTCTTGGATGATCGTGGGTGCATTTTTTGTTTTCTACTACGTTTCCCAACATTACTTGCTTCTAGCGGTTCGGAGATGAGAAGAATGACGGGAGTGTGACTTAAGTACAAGGCTAAACCAGTGCGAGAAGGTATACTATTTTCATCTTCACCTGTCTTGCATGTTTGAACTTTATCATATTATTATTTGTTTGGTTGCACTTAAGTCATGCTCCGAACTTAGTCCAAAAAATAAATAGTTCTTGTTCTTCTCGAGAGCCTTGCTAGGTTAGTTATGATTGACAAGCCTTGTCTTAAGTTCGAAAAGAAAAGAAAAACTAAGAGAAAGTTTTTATAACTAAGAAAGAGATAGGAGCTAAAAGAGGTCCACATTCGTCTTTGTTTAGTACGACTATAACGATCCACACACTGTTGACTTTGATGATCGGACTACAATCTTTTGACAAAGCGCATAATTAATTTATCAACAAGCTTGGTGTTTTAATTGAATAAGTTTTCACTTGAAAAAAATGCTCCAAACCTCTCTCACTCTTATTGTCTTAATGCATTTGGTCTCCACTCCAATGACCAATGAGCTGATTTACCATGAGTGATTCTTTTTTGACAAAGGGAATATATTAATATCGTGAAGGTATCAGTTACACCTAGCCTCTGTACCAACAAGATGTCTAGAGGCATCAAGGATACACACAGCCAAAAAAGAAAATAAAATTAACAGAAGAAAGAAGACTCCGGCACGATGATCAATCACTTCATCAGCATCACTCTAACCACCACCGAAGACAATACCCGGACTACAAAAGAGGTTCTCCAAAAGCAACGCCGCCAAGAAGAAAATAGTGCAAAACATTGTCGTTGCCCGATCGAAGATCTTGGGTTTTCACCCTGGAGAAAGTCCAAGTTCACCCAAAAAATTCCTTCAACAAGGTCATTGCTAGGTACAACCAATAAAGGCTAGACCTTGGTTTTCACCCTGGGAATCGAGACTCAGTATTCGGCGAGCACCACCAAAAATGCACTGAAGTGATGCCGCCCTCGCATGCCGAGGCCATTGTTGCAATTCACCAAACACCTGGCACACAGTCTTCATCGCATCCAATACACCCTTAAAACCAAAGCTTCAAGACCTCCAATCACAACTGTCGTGACTTTCTCCACCTCTATAATGCCTTGGGAATCTTGACTTAGACATGTCCATGACACCGATAAGAAATCGTAGCTTCGCGTCGCGTCCTCTTAGGCCCTGCTGGCTGAGAATATGAGCACATGCGATCGAAGCCTTTCCAATTTAGACATCTAGACGTGACATACGCCAATCTATATAGATCTCCTACGGGGACGACCAGAACTTGTGAGCGGCCAGATCTAAGAGGTCGACATATGGCAGAAAGAAGACTTGGTGGAAGAAGAGTACTAGGTCCAAACCACAATTATTAGGCTGAAGCCAGCAGCCCCTACACCACCCTCCTCTCGATCCAAGCCACCATGAGTGCTTCTTGGAGAGTTGGTAACTTCTATGGCGTACTAATTTTTTAAAGTGCCTCGTGTGCTAAAATGTGTTCACTCCCAAAAGAGAGGCACTTTGGACTTGTTTTCACACCCTAGCTAACTCTTAACACTTGGGAAAAGAACTCGAATTATTTGTTAGAAGGATCTATGTGGTTAGGTAGTGAGGCTAGGTAACCTTTCAAATATTAGTATAATATTTTTTAAGGTTGCAGGAATCGTGAAGGCTATGACAATATATTTTCTTGGATGCTAAGACTTTTTATTTAAATTTCAAGTTTCCTGCCATTCATTTCTATCATCTAGTTGCTCGAAAAGCAACACTCTAAGCTTGAGGGAGTTTGTTGGCTCTATTTAATGGTTTTTAGGGTTTTATTCGTGGTTTGACTTATTGTTTTATGGTTTTAACCTTTATAGTAACAATTTTTTTTCGAAAATAGAGGATCATTGTACTCTTGCTTTGATTTCAGGATCCAAAACTTTTGGTAGGATATAAGGCAATATTTGAGTATACAAGCAAGGAAATAGACAAATTTCCATTTGGTGTTGACAGAAGACAATACAAACAATGGTATGAGCGCGAGTGCTCATAGCAGTAGTCGTATCAAGTTCCACCGCCTTCCTATCATCTACCCCAAACACTTTCGTGAAGGATGACAGACGAACAAAGCAACAAAGGATGAAGAACCATATATCGGAGCAAGGGAAGAGATATTTGGAGGAGAATTTCTTCACTTAGTTTTGTTCCGGACTCCTTTGCACCGAGATCCTCCATTCCACTAGCCATTAGAGAGAGATTGTAAGTCTAGGGTTTGTATAATCTATTCCTACCTTGACACGAATATCGTGATCTGGATAATCATTCATCTTATTGTGACGAACTATGGTAATATCAATATGAGTTCCCTTTAGTTGATCTCCATGTTTGATTGTGAACCTTCTCCTAAGTGTGAGTAACCCCCTGGTCATGGGAGATGTAGGGGATTAGTCAGATGTGTTTGTGCCCAATACTTAATTATATAATTGTGTGGTTATCTTGATGATTGTATACAAGGTTGACTATTGATACGTCTCCGGCATATCTATATTTTTTTATTGTTTCATGCTATTATATTATCAATCTTGTATGCTTTATAGGTAATTTTCTATCATTTTTAGGGACTAACCTATTAAGCCAATACCTAGTGTCAGTTATTGTTTTCTGCATGTTTTTGGTTTTACAGAAAATCCATATCAAACGGAGTCCAAACACGATGAAACTTTTTGACATTTTTGCTGGGGCAAAAGAGACCCTAGAAGCTTCGGGGCGGGGGGGGGGGGGTCCAGAAGCTAGATGAGGAGACAACAAGACAACAGGGTGCACCCTGGTAGGTAGGCGCACCCTGATGTCTTCTGGGCCCCTCGCGGCTCCGTCCGACCTAGCTACTGCGCTATAAATTCTCAAATATTGCAAAAACCCCAGAGGCACCACCAAAACAATTTTTTCGCCGCTGCAAGTCTCTGTGCTTCTGCAATCCAATCTAGAGGCCTTTGTCGGTACTCTACCGGAGGGGGAATTGATCGTGGAGAGTTTCTCCGATGATGTATGAATAGTTCTCCACATGACCTATGGGTCCATAGTAGTAGCTACATGAATCCCTCCCTCTCTCTCTCTCTCTCTCTCTCTCTCTCTCTCTCTCTCTCTCTGATCTTCAATACAATGTTCTCTTCCGAGATCGATTCGATGTAATCTGTTGCGGTGCATTTGTTGGGATCCGATGAATTATGTGTTTATGATTAGATTGTCCGTTGAAAGTAATTGAGTTATTTCTGAACTTCATTATGTGTGATTGTTATAACTTTGTATTTCTCTCTGATCTATTCATTTGGTTTGACCAACTAGATTGATTTATCTTCAGTGGGAGAGGTGCTTTGTGGTAGGTTCAATCTTACGGTGTGCTCACTCTGTGTTAGGAGGGGTAGCAAGGAACGTAATTGTATTGTTGCTACTAAGGGTAAAACGACGGGCTTTGATCATATTACTTGGTTTTATTCTGCCTATATTATGTCATCATGCTCAAAACATTACTCTGTTTGTCAAGAACTTAATACCTAAAGAGGCAAGCGTAGAAGCTATCTCGAAGTGGAGTAACAGCAGTAGATGCAGAATCGTTTCGGTTTACTTGTCACGGACGTAACGCCTATGTACTAATCATGCCATGAATAATGTCATAACTATGCACTTTTCTATTAACTATCCAACAGCAAGTTGTGTATCCATCGTTTGCTATGTTCTTCAGAGAGATGCCTCTAGTGAAAGCTATGGCCCCCGGATCTATTTAAATCATATTACTAAAATCCTAAATACCTTGCTGCAATTTATTTACTTTGCAATTTATATATCTCCTACTATCAGATTTTATCCTTGCAATTAACGAGTACAAGGGGATTGACAACCCTCTTGCCCGCGTTGGGCGCAAGTATTTGCTCTTGTGTGTGTAGCTACTGCTAAAGATCATTTGCGTGGATCTTCTATTGGTTTGATAAACCTTGATTCTTTACTGAGGGAAATACTTTCTGCTACTATACTACTTCACCATTCCTCTTGGGGGAAATCCCAACGCCTCTCACAATTAGCAACTATTCATGGCGTTCATAATGCTCCTTGTCCAATTTAAGGGCCCAAACAACATGATCTAAAGACCCACTTGTGTAAGCACTTATTTTCGTGCGAATCTGCGACCTCCATGTCAGAAGTGCTGATATCAACAAGGAGCGAAGAGAATACGAGTATAATGAGAAGCCATGATGCCCTAAACATTGGTTCAGTCTAACAACCTTTATTGTTGAGCCGACCATTGACGATGGTAATGGAAGACATGACAATAGAGTCAAAAAAATCCTAGCAGAAGGAGTTTGGCCATTAAAGAGTGACTCCCCTACTAAGCACTTAGTACGAAGGTAACACCACATTACCATTGCACGAGACATTTTCTGTTCACCATGAACTGAACCTCTACCCACCTAACCTCTCCATTACAGGAAACACCGCTTCCTTTCAGTTATTCACGTTTATGTAGTTTACTTACAGCTCCTTATTATTTCATAAGTATAGTTTCCATCACAACTATTCCTCGAAACTTGTCACTTAAAGTCTTGAGGATGCCATACTAGTCAATTCACACGAGACTAGTGACACGTCGAGTGTGAACGAAACACCCACAATAACACTCGCCTACACTCTTCGTTGGGACATAGAAAAACTGTAATAATACTTCCACAAAAGTGTGCTTCAACTAGAACTGTGCACTTGCAGGACATCGGTAATGGATATTTTTTACCGCGTCAACCTTTTTTTTGATAAAGGGTGAATTTTGTTGGCTCAAAATTGGGGATCAAGAAGATACATAACACAATGAGCACACACCCGATCTCTACATAGCTAGGTTGCATGCAGCCAACACTAAGTCACACACACGCGCGAAAACATGCCGCAACAAGCAAGGTCGTATAGGACTAAAACCATGTGTATGCGATAAAAAAAAACCGATCAGATCTGCGATAGGCAAACTATAAAGATGATCAAATCCGCACCAACCATATCATGACACCATGTGGACAATGAGGTTCTTCAATAGCAACACATTCATGAAAGGAGCAAAACTCAAGCTCCACCGTCACCGGATCCAACCACAAGGCCAGAATCTAGGTTTTCACCTTGAAAAATCAGCCCGAGCATATTCAAGCAATGCCTTTTATTTGCGGGTGGAGCAATGCCTTCAACAAGTTAATGATGTAAGAAAAACATTGCCATTGCCAGGTATAACCACTCGAGTCTGGCCTAGGCTTTCACGCCAGAGCTCAAGACCGGGTGCTCGAGTAGCACCAATAGCGAAGTCACTCATGTGTTGTCGCCACTACCTTTCCACAATCCCAACAACTATATGTGATGCGACCGCCATGATAGCACAACTGATTAAATCTGGATCACTACCACAAAGACATGAACCGTAGCGCCACCGGTTAACCACCCACGCGTGGAAGGCCATCACCTGAACGTCATGGTCCACATCTAGCAGAGAGCACGAATCACACCGACTCCCGACCACACATCCGATTGAATCGGGATGGAGACTGGCCCGCACACGGACATCCCTATGCATCACTACCCAGCCCTCTGCTTCTCCATATCCACACTGCGGCACCCACCTATAATTTCAAATGGCCGACCTGCGCCACCATCGTGGATCAGATCGGGGACGCGCTCCCATGAGCCTGGGTTCCCCACGCCACCCAACCTCCATGAGAGGGAGGTGATCCCCCACCACTGTCTCCAGCGGCGACAGAGGGAAGGGAAGGGAAGAGCAATTGGTACTGGCGGCTAGGATTTGTGTGTCTCCCGAGTCGCTAGTATGACTACCTTTTAATTTTCGAAAATACTAACGCCCACACGTGTGGCAGTTTTGCAACTCGCCCACATGCGTAGATCATCATCCAATCGATTTTACACGGATCTTGATCCATTAAGGCAGAATTTGCGTGCCACGTAGGACGGGGCTAGTGTGTGGGCGTTGGCGAGTTCGCCCACACGCCCCACAGCACGCGGTTTGCCAGCTGCGTTGTGTGGGCAAACTAATTTTGAAGGAAATATGCCCTAGAGGCAATAATAAAGTTGTTATTTATATTTCATTACATCATGATAAATGTTTATTATTCATGCTAGAATTGTATTAATCGGAAACTTAGTACATGTGTGAATACATAGACAAAACAAAGTGTCCCTAGTATGCCTCTACTTGACTAGCCCGTTTATCAAAGATGGTTGTGTTTCCTAACCATAGACATGTGTTGTCATTTGATGTACGGGGTCACATTCGTTAGTAGCATTATGATCGTTTCAGTTTCATTGCTACTGCTTTCTTCATGACTTATACATGTTCCTCAGATTATGAGATTATGCAACTCCTGAATACCGGAGAAACACTTTGTGTGCTATCAAACGTCACAACGTAACTGGGTGATTATAAAGGTGCTCTACAGTTGTCTCCGATGGTGTTTGTTGAGTTGGCATAGATCGAGATTAGGATTTGTCACTCCGATTGTCGGAGAGGTATCTCGGGGCCCTCTCGGTAATGCACATCACTATAAGCCTTGCAAGCAATGTGACTAATGAGTTAGTTGTGGGATGATGCATTACGGAACGAGTAAAGAGACTTGCCGGTAACGAGATTGAACTAGGTATGGTGATACCAACGATCGAATCTCGGGCAAGTAACATACCGATGACAAAGGGAACAACGTATGTTGTTATGCGGTTTGACCGATAAAGATTGTCGTAGAATATGTAGGAGCCAATATGAGCATCCAGGTTCCGCTATTGGTTATTGACCAGAGATGTGTCTCGGTCATGTCTACATAGTTCTAGAACCCGTAGGGTCCGCACGCTTAACGTTTGATGACGATTTGTATTAAAGAGTTATGTGATTTGATGACCGAAGATAGTTTGGAGTCCCGGATGAGACCGGGTCATGACGAGGAGTCTCGAAATGGTTGAGACGTAAAGATTGATATATTGGAAGGCTATATTCTAACATCGGAAAGGTTCCGAGTGATTCGGGTATTTTTCGGAGTACCGGAGAGTTATGGGGATTCGTATTGGGCCTTAACGGGCCATACGGGAAAGGAGAGAAAGGCCTTAAGGGTGGCTGCGCCCCTTCCACATAGACTGGTCCGAATTGGACTAGGGAAAGGGGGCGCCCCCTTCCTTCCTTCTCCTTTTCCCTTCCCCTTTTCCTATTCCACGTGGGAGGTGGAATCCTACTAGGACTAGGGAGTCCTAGTAGGACTCCACACTTTGGGCTTGCCCTATGAGGGCCGGCCTCCTCCTCCCTCCATCCTTTATATACGCGGCCAAGGGGCACTCCATACGCACACAAGTTGATTTCTTAGCCGTGTGCGGTGCCCCCCTCCACAGTTACACACCTCGGTCATATCGTCGTAGTGCTTAGGCGAATCCCTGAGCTAGTAACATCATCATCACCGTCATCACGCCGTCGTGCTGACGGAACTCTCCCTCGGCCTCAACTGGATCAAGAGTACGAGGGACTTCATTGAGCTGAACGTGTGCTGAACTTGGAGGTGCCGTACGTTCGGTACATGGATCGGTCGGATCATGAAGATGTACGACTACATCAACCGCGTTGTAATAACACTTCTGCTTACAGTCTACGAGGGTACGTAGACGACACTCTCCCCTCTCATTGCTATGCATCACCATGATCTTGCGTGTGCGTAGGAAATTTTTGAAATTACTGCGTTCCCTAACAAATTTCTGCCCACACAGCCAACACCTAGTCTGCGCGCGTGTGGGCGTACTGCTTTTCTCCCACACGACACTCGTACGTTGTTGGATGGAACCTGCAGTTACGCATACATGACAACTAGGTAAACACACATGGCAACTATGATTCATTGCTAGACGGCAACTGCAGTTGTGCGTATGTGGCAACCAGATAAACAAACATGACAACTGTGATTAACCATACATGGCAACTATGGTTGGACCACACGTGGCAACTAGGTAAACACACATGGCAACTATTGTTTGACCATATGTGGCAAGTAGTTAATCACACACGACAACTATGGTTTGATTACACGCGGCAACTACCGTAATTAGACATGGCAACTATAGTTAACCAAAACAGATAAAGTTGCCATATTTTTATAACTACATTTGCCATCCCGGATAACTACATCTTCCATCTCGGATGGCAACTAAATCGTCATCCTGCGGGTACCTAACGTAGCTGCGCCAGGACGTGTGGGCATTTTTGCTTCGTGCCACACGCACGGAATGGAGATAAGTAGTACTTGTTGGACATGTGGCACGAAGTTGTTGCGCCCACACGTGTGGGCAATTCTAATATTCGCCCACACACAGCCCGTGTGGGCTGCCTCCTGCTCACGCCACACATGTTGTGTGGGCGGATGGCTAGTATACCACACGTGTGGGCGTTATCGGCGTCCTTAATTTTTTTGATAAAACATATTTGGAAATTGTGTGCGCTGATAAATAACTTAAACTAGTACACTACTTATTTCAGGAAATTTCCTTTTTATTTTGAAGGGACTTATTTCAGGAATCGTGAAAGAAATTTATGCCACGCTTAACATCGAAATGTAAGGGAGAGTTGAATGCAAGCACTAACCCGGCAGCCTGCACGAATCCGATGATGGTGAGGAACCAAAAATCAGTCTTGGTCAGATCGGAGACGAAGCCGCCGAGGAGGACGACGGTGGCCCACAAAAGCGCCAGGGCGCTCACGCCTTTCAAGCCCATTAGGATGTACGCCATGACGACCGCAATCTTGTTGATGCTCCTTACTTCTGGCCGCTGTCGAAGCTCCTCCGAGAAAGCGTCAAGCTCATCGCCCGAGCCGTGGAGCTGCCGCTTCTCATTCCGGTTTCTACGTGCTCCGGGGCGGCTCCGCTGCACTCCGGTGGAGGACATTTTAGTCCGTGGTGTGGTAGGGTGGTTTCTCTTCGATCGGTTTGCTAGCGAAACCGTCGACTGGTTTCTCTCCTCCTCGACAGGTTTTGCTAGCTAGAGCTTGCTTGGATCGCGTGGAAAGGGTATATATGAATGTCATGGGGGAACAGCGAAGCTCGCATCACATTCACATCACATGTAAGCAAAGCATATGTTCTCCTAAAAAAGGACTCGAGCATAGCTCGCATGCAAGCAAGCACAAGTTCTGCATAAAAAAGGACTCGGGTCTAGATAGTACTGTACCATTGAGTGCGCCACACGGCAAGAAGCCAAGAACATATAGTAACTTTTCGTGCTGGATTGGGTGTTGCTTTTGCCACCGGTGGGTCGCTTGGTGATTTAAGCTTTGTTATGAGGGAAGTAGATCTCTGATCTCTCTTTAGTTTGCTTGTCAGGCCGTCACTGGTACGTAACGTAAGTATACTAGCAATGACCGCGAGCTCGCATGCATGGAATGCAGGCAAGCAGACGTTCACTTGAAAAAACAAAGACTCCAACCTAGGCTTGCGATTTTCGCAAAAAAAAGATGCAAAATTAGGCTTACGTAAGGGACTCGATAAGAATGCAAGATATGTAGTTCTACGTACGTGGCAAGATAGCTAGCCTGCAGCCACCATGAACCGTGGTGTGTGTAGCTTTCATCCATGCTAACCTCTAAAATCAATGGCAGAATGAAGTTAAGAGCAAGGAGGATGACGGGGACTAGTTTTTACGAGTGAATTGCAAAAAAAAAATTGAAGTTAACTTTCAGATTTGCCACCACATTTCTTGTGCGCCCCAAAAACCTACCAATTTTCTTACTAATTTTCGCAATAAACAATAACGACTAGTTTGGGGCGATTAATCCAATCTTTGACATACCAAACCCACTCATCAGGTCCACGGGGCACCACATGTTAACACCGTTTATATCGACTGTAAAAAAATGCCTCACGCTTACACCACGCACCACCTCCTCTCGCTCATGACCAGTGCCACCCCGCGTACTCTACCTCATGGCCGGCGCCGCCCCGCCCCGCCACCCCCCCTCTCTCTCTCCTGCCTACCCTGCCACCTTCATCCATCTCTTCTACCTACCAAAGACTGAGAATGACAGGGGTGTGGGTTGTGGGCCTGTGGTGGGCAAGGGGTAGTTTTGGGCGGCTGGGGCTTGGTTGTTGTTTCTCTCCTTCAGGTTTTTTTTCATGATGCTACAGCGATATATTACACTACAATTTTTAGCGTTGAAATAGTGCACTATAACGCGATTAGCGTCGTAGCTAGCAAAATTGCTCAAATATAGCGTGCCCCTTCCGGATAAGCTATAGCAATGCTATAACTAGCGCAGAAATAACGCCCTATTTTTGAGAATCCTTTTCTTTTTTTTTTGTCAGATAACCCCATCTTCCACACCGGCCCATCTTTTTCCTGAGTAAAAGACCGGCCATCGCCGCTCCAACACATACTAAAATAGGGTATTCTGCGACGGTGATCGGCCGGAAGATGGCCTTGCCGGAGATCCCCGACGAGCTCCTGGTGGAAATCCTCCTCCGCCTCCCCACCGCATCCGACCTCATCCGCGCCTCGGGCGCCTCCATCTCCTTTCGCCACCTCGTCGCCGACCGCTGGTTCCTCCAACGCTTCCGCAGACTCCACCCCCCGCCCCTCCTCGGCTTCCTCGACCAGCACGGCTTCCACCCCGCCTTACCACCTCACCCCTCAGCGCCTGCGGCCAGCGCTGTCGCCAGCACCGCCGACTTCTCCTTCGCCTTCCTCCCCTCCCCTGCGCAGAGCTGGTCCGTACGGGACGTCCGCGACGGCCGCGTCCTCCTCGACAGACCCCGCCGGCACGGCGCCGGCAAGGGACGCACCGGCGCCCTCTTCGCGGAGACGGCGGTGTGCGACCCCCTGCACCGGGAGTACCTCCTGCTCCCCCCGATCCCCGATGACCTAGCGGCTTCGGATGAGAACCCACTGCGGATATATGGACATCGCTGGGGCGAGAGCTTTCTAGTCCCTGATGGCGACGACGAGGAGACACCTCCTGCCGAGGATACGGCGTTCAGAGTGATCTGCCTAGCGCAGTACCAAACTAAGTTGGTGGCCTTTGTCTTCTTTTCCGGCACCGGACAGTGGCGAGACATTCCATCCCTGAGTTGGATCAATTTTATACCTGACTTCTCGTCGGAATGGATGGGTATTTCTTCGTGGCGGCAATATGCATATGGTTACTTTACTGGTTTGCAGGTTGGAGTGGAAAATTCGCTGTGCTTGACACCCGAAGAATGGAATTCACCATGGCTGACCGCCCACCAAGAGTTAGTGGTTTCCACAGTAATATGGGCATTGTGGATCGAGGCAGGGGAAGGCATAATTGGGATGTTTGTGCCTTCACATGACAAAGTCGGCCATCATGGACATGACACAGTTCTCCTAAGATATACCATTAGACGAGACAATGGTGGGAGTAACACCCAGTGGCAGACAGAGAAGACAATCTCAATAGTTGCTGGCTCCTCGTTCATGGGTTCAATAGGGAGGCACTTGCTCCTATATCAGTGCGGAAACTCATCGTTCGAGCTAGGTTGTTTCACGCTGGATGTCAAAACTTTCCAGCTTGAGAGGGTATGTGCTTCACGGCTCACTCCTGCCGAGTCACGCGCATATTGCAACTTCCCACCATCGTTATTATCGTCAACGAAAGTGTCAAGTGGTAAACTTTCTCTGGGATGCTAGCTACCTCCTTATCTTCATTGTAATCACTATCACACAACTTGTCTGATGCTTGCTAGTTCATTATTGTGATCATAATTATTGCTTACATGGTTTATTGGGTGTTGTCTTTTCTATGCTTGCTAGTTCAATCGCTTCTCAGTGTTATCTGATTTCTGTGAGTTATCTGATCCCTAGTTCAATCCAAGCACTGTAGTACCTTCTAGGGATCTAGAGATTTTTTTCATCCAAGCATGAACGGCGCACTACTTCCACTTGATTCTTATTGATCCACTTTTCCAGTCCCTGTGTGCTGTTGTAGCAGGCGTTGGCTAAATACTTGCATCCTGGCTGATCTACCATGTGGTTCAGCACCAACAAAGTGAATGATCCCTCTTTCATACAATTTGTAATTTCTAAGTATTGACGTGAGTAGGTAGAGATGAGCATTTGAGTGAAATTTGATTAGTGATCCATTCACGTGGAGCTGCATTTCTCTGTAGCAGCTTGTTGATGGCAAGTTTTCTTGATGGGGAAAAATGGACGAGAGACCAGTTCAACTTCTGGGACCTCAGAGTGCGCCATGGGACAACACATTAAGGAGCTACTCAGTTGTTGTGACTTCTCCTTCAAGTCTGATGTCCCGTGGGTCAGGGTGGACACGGTCCGAGCCGGTCCGGTCCCAGTCCGAGCCGGCGTTTGGACCGGACGCTGGCGGTCCGGAGCGGACCGGACCAAGCAGTGTCTCGGGCCTGTTTGCAGGGACCGGACCGGCAATGGCGGGCCACGAGCCGGACCGAGAGGACCGTCAGGACCGGCCAAGATATGGGCAGAGCGCGCTCTGGAGCTCCGGCGAGGGCTGTTCATCGGGGACGCAATGCTAGAGGAAGCGCAGCTCGTTGAAAAGATGTCTGGGAGCTTCAGAAGAACCAGAGGGAGCTACATGACGAAGAAGAACACCGGAGGGAGCTCATCGGCGACGAATCTGGCACGACGGCCGGTGAACGGAGATAAAAGGGACGACGACCGATGCGGCGATGTAGGACCTCCTAGGTCGATTTCGTTGGTTGGGACGACGTACCTGAGTGTGGCGCGTCTAATGGACATAGTTTCCGGGGCCATCGAGTCCAGTGGCCGCGCGGACGACGGCCCCGTGGCGGCGGACGTAGACGACGGCGGTTTCTTGCGCCCCCGCCACGCCTGAGCCGCCACGCCCTCGCCACGCACCTGCCACGCCCCCGCCATGCCCCTGGCAAGCCTTCGGCACTCCCCCGCCACGCCCCAGCAACGCTCCAGCCATGCCGCAGACTGCCACCTTCGGTCGGCTCGGTCGGCTCGGTCAAAGACCGGACCGGACCGAGGTTTTCTCGGGCCTGTTTGGAGGGACCGGACCGGCCATTTAAACTAGCGGGCCAGGACTGAGCCGGCCCGAGCCGGACTGCCGGACCGGACCGTGTCGTCCACCCTGACCCGTGAGTGCGTTTTGTTTTTGAAGATCTTTTTGCATCAAGTTTAAATGGAACCAATGGAAGTGTTTCTGAAGGTACCACATGAACATGAACCCCATTTTATTCGGCTTCAGCAATTTGTGCCAGAACTGCGTGATGTGGCTATAGGTCTAATGGTAACATGCCAGCTTAGTTGAAAGTGTGAAGAAATCATGCATAGAAGACAACACTGAGTCATTTGAAAGCGGTGCACTTGACCATTTAGAGTAGAGGAAAACATATTCAATCTCCAACTTAATTTTTCCTGTAACTTATGCTCCTGGCTGTGTTGGTTGCACCTTCATACAATCTAGTCTACGATTAGCACCAAACCTTCCTACTTGATGCTTTCAATTATAGATGAATTGCACAATGCAAAATAGCCTTGTCAGGCCCAATAGGAGGCCAAGAACAAGAGTGATTTCTCCAAAATGAGTTTACCTACAGTTTGATAGTGTTTTTATATTGTATTTCTCTACTCTTATAAAAACCCGAGTTGGTGATGATGATGTGCCTGCCATCCTGCAATATAGACCGTTAGATCTATATCTGACGTATCGAAAGCAAATTATGGCAATTTTGCAACAAAAAAAAAATACCCGCACGTCTCTCCACATTTACATATAAGGCCTTCCCTCGTTCATCCTTATCTTCCACAACCTCATTGTTGAGCAATTAAAAAAAGGAAGCCTCTAGAACAATTTGACATGGTGGCTGCTGTCGGCGTCGTCCATCCCCATGCCTCCGCTCAGTCCGACCACCTACCACCACCACACCCTACTCCTCCTCACCTTATCTCTCCTCTTTCTCGTCTCCCCACTCCGCTCAGTCTGAGTTGTTGGGACATGGACGGCGCCGTCGACGTGCTTGCGGAGGTCAGAGTCGGAGAGGATCTGCATTAGCGGTGTATGTGCTGAGTTATGTAAACCTGCAGATGTTGTTAGTTTTTACACATGATATTACTGCCGCACGGGTCAATCACAACAGATTTTTTGTAAAATAAATGCATCTTGGTGTTCCGTGCAATGCACGGGCATCTTGCTAGTATTGCCTATTATGTTGGGTGTTTTCTTTCTGTTTCTTTTCTTCCATCGGTTTTCCTCGTGTTTTTACCTATTTATACATATTTTATTTATTTTCAAAAGTAGTTCAAATCTTTTAAAATGTAAGAATAATTTGTAAAAATGCACGAGTACATTTAAAAATTCAGAAAATTCTTAAAATTTGAGGATACCTTTTGGAAACGTGATACACTTATTTTTTACTAGTAATCATGCACGTGCAAATGCACGTATTATTGATTGGAAAAACCATCATTCATCCTATGAAAAATATATATTAACAAAATAAACAAAAATAATTATGTATTAACATAAGAGAGGCAATAAAGATGTTTAAGAATGTTGTAATAAAAAAAATGGTACGACTAGAACTCCAGCGAACATATTTGTCATCAATTATTGTAGGTGGTTACCAATTTCAATTCCTTCAACCAAAAGTTCATCTCGTTATATGCCTTACAGAGTCTAAATAAACATTACTATCAACGGGGTCACTTGTACCCTTGGCAGTGGCAACTCTGTGACTTGCGATGCCTCGAGTAGTGGCAAATCTTGACAACACAATTGTTGCGATGGGAGCACTTGTTCCCTTGGCAGTGGCGGCTCTGCAACTTGTGAAGCCTCCAGCAATCGCAAATCTTGTAGTAACACGGGCGAACGTCGTCGCACCTGCAGTTTCTGCATGTGGTGCTTTCTAGCGATCAGTGTAGACCATGGCACTGCAGGGATGATTGTACTTTCAGGGGAATGGCCTGACCGCAGGGAGGAGTTCTGGGCAGCCCAAGTGCCTGGGAGAGCGCTGCCGCTGTTACAACACTTCCCGGCTTGCTGGCGTCGCATAGAAGGCTAAGGCGAAGTTTGGCCACACTAAACCAGGAGGAAGGTATAGTGGCTTGTCTATTTCGTACCTGTTTTCAGATCCATGTGGGGGCCTTGCTGGGATTTTGCACTCTCATTTTTGAGTCCAACATCACCTTACATCAGAGAAAATTCAGTTGAGCATATCATCAATTTCTTTTTTTACATTGCTAGTATAATCATTACTTAGTCATAGTGTTACACAGGACGAAGACTTCCTGATTTTGACTAATTGACTGATTGCCAAAAAGAAGATGTTGTGTCTTTAGCACAACAGAAGCTGAACAATTTATTCCAGTTCTATAGGATTTTCTGTTGTGTAACTGGTGACAAAACAACTGAATGATAACTAAAAAAAATGTCAAGATAAAATGTCAATCTGAGATGTGCCAATTTCTTTGTCAAAAGTGAGTTGCAAGGAAGAACTGGTTATCAAAGGTGCACGGGCATAAAAGTTTCAGGTGATATTTCCATTCTCAGTGAACCAACGAAATAAAGTAGAAAAAGACGCTTGTGTGTCATGTGTGCACAACCAACATATGGAAGACCAATGTAATTCAGGAAAACCAACATATGGAAGACCAATATAGTTCATAGATAGTCATTGAACAAGAGGGCAAAATTTCAGTTCAAAGTTAGCCTGATATATAAATGCATGCTAATTAAAAAGGCACAACTCTTAACCCATCTTCATTAATTTCACTGCTAGAGCAAATTAGAACGTAACTTCGCATTATAAATTCATTTTCTAAGAAAGACATTTTCATCACTATGCCGTGTTTTTAAAAGTACCACTTCTCAAAGGTTAAAATCTAAGAAAACAATGCTTAAGTTGTCATGCTCTCTGGAACCACTCTTTTTTGGTACATGTGCAAGGTGGACTGGCAAGTTGCTTTATAGAAATAATAGATGTAATTAATCTATAGATTTGTTGTTTAGTATAATTATACTACGATATGCTTACCCATTTTGACTTACCAATTCCTAAACACATAGTATTAGCTATCAAACCAAAACACTCGACCTTCCAGGGTTGCAATGGAGAAACAAAGGGAAGCTCACCATCATTCATGGATGTCTTTTGTCATGTTCTTCGACAGGCTTAAGATCACCAATTCACCATGGATGCATGTCTGTCAGGCATGCAAACAACAAGTCGGCCAAGAGAATAAAGGCTGGAGGGTTAAGGATAAGAGGTTCCATGTAGCCTGAGCTACAAAGAAACTTTGTGATAAATGGTGTGGTTTTCTGTAGCTCAGGCTACACGGTACCCCTTATCTTTGCCATCCATTTATGCATCAAGATCCGTGCAAACATATTTGTCTTTTTTGTTTCTCTCAAACGACACAACATATGAACTTCAAATTTTGCAGAACAACAATACATTCTAATTACAATATAGGAAAAAACTTTCAGATTTTTTCATGTATTTTAAATACTTGAAATAATATTTTTATTCAAAGAAAATCTCATTTTGTATATTTATGTCAGACCAAAAAATCTGAAAGTTTTTTCATACATTGATGTTCTAATGTTTGTTCGGTCTGCAAAGTTTGAAGTTCATATATTGTTTCATTTTCGAGAAACAAAAAAGAGAAATCTTCTTGTTATTAGTTAGTTGAAGAGTACGGATCTCAAAGCAAGACTGGAGGGTTGAGGATAAGAGGTTCCATGTAGCCTGAGCTACAAAGAAACTTTGTGATAAATGTGTAGGTTGTAGGAAAGATAAATCATAACACAAGAAAACTGTGGATACATGTATTGACTAATGTCATTAGGAGCGTGACCAGCAGCAAAAAAAATATCAAAGGGATAAGAGCATCTCCAGCCGCGCCCCCAACAGGCCTCCTCAGGCCACTTTTTCGGCGCCGGCGCCGAAAAAACGGCCCAGTCGCGCCCCAGGATGCCGAAAATCGCCGGTTCGGCCCTTTTTTCCGCCCGGCAGTCACAGGCTGAACCCGGCGCACTGGGGAGCAGTTGGGGCTCCGGCGCAAGGGAAAAGCGTGGCTGGCCCACACCATCATGGGAAAAGTCAAGGTTTTCTTCCCCGACTCGCCTCCCACCCCCCGCGCCCTCGGCCACCAGTAGCTATATCCCGGCGCCGCCCGCCGCCCTACACCGCTAGATAGCCATTCCCCGCTGGAAAAATAGCAGCGCTTCGCCGCGGCAGCCCCTCCAACAGCAGCTGGGCATTTTCGGCCGCTGTTTCCGGCCGCAGAGGCGCGGTTTAGCGACGGGTACACGCCCACCGAGCGCAAGGTGTTCGGCGATTTGCCTGCCTCAGCGATGGACTCGGATGACGAGGAAGCGCTGATAGAGCATCTATGGAGGCTGAAGGGCGACGCCGGGTGCGACGTGTGATGAAATATGAGTTTTTATTTGTTGAACTATATAATTTGTATTGAACTATTTGTTGTTGTACTATTTTTTTGAAGTATTTGATATTTTTGTGATGAAATATGTGATAAAAAATTTTATGTGCATAATTGAACGCCGAACAACGGCGAACCACGTCGAATATGGGCCTATTGTCGCCCATATGGGCCCTTTATTCGCCGAAATGGGGCTGAAAAGTGGGCCAATTTTGGCGCCTGGGGGCGAAACCGCCCCCAGCGCCGATTGCATCGCCGGCTCGCCCCCAGGGGGTGCTTTTTATGCGTCCTGGGGGGCCGAACAGCTGGAGATGCTCTAAGCCTGAACGATACAAAACAGAATTGAAATGCACTACATTTTCCAAACTTATACAAATACCAAAGCACATAATTAATCTGCTCATAAATATAAAAAGCAACAACCTGCTACATGCATAGATATTAAGGACCAAACTTGGCCATCGACAAGGAATTGACTCACAAGACATATAATGACATCAATGAGACCAAGGCATGTGTTTCAATCGCTTAAAGCATAGCATAGGGGCGAAAAAATTGGGGAAAAACAATGGTCAACAACTGAAAAGGGAATATCAAGTTCCAACCAAGTTTTTGGTTTCTTGTATTGAGAGTTTTAATGTATTGCACATTTGCACTATAAACTCAGAAATGGTCAGTATATCGACTCCGAGGATCTCAACTTCTACCCCACCTAGCACACAGAATTACCACCCTTACTCAGCTCAACTTCTCAAAAGGTCTCAACAGAATGCTTTACTAGGTAACTCGAGTATAAAAGAATAACATTGAGAGGTTGTGGATTCTTATTTACTGAAAATTCAAGAAAACACATCCTTGTGATTATTTGAATAGCCCATGAGCCCTAATCTCAACCCTCCCTCTTGCACATGCCTCCCAACTCATTAAATTAATTAGGTCTCTGCCTTTAGCTTTATCTCATTTTGGGTGTTCTGTATGACACAAAAAAGGAGTCAAATACTACCATAGCAAAACAAAATACAGAATGTCAAAATGACACCAACATAGAGTATATAGCAACATGTTAATATACACAGCATGATGTAGCAGCTATTGTGCTTTCTTGTTCAGTACACTATCATGGTAGAAGAAATTCAAGGAAGACTGAGCATACAAGAGACCCCATTATAGATCTCTGTAATACTGCAAAATGTATATGCAGCTGTCACCGTCTTATAGTGAGACACAAAATAATTACATTTAGCATTGTATGCATATTTCCTTCTGAAATACCTGCTATATCTCCATTCCATTAACTAAACATAGCAACTCTGGATAGAAACACGCCTTGCCATATAGCTTGAAAACTCAAATACATGCCTCATCTTAACCTTGACCCTGAAACATGCAACATAGGAGGTGAAAACGCATGTCTCAATTCAGATTATCAATGTCGCAAGCTCATGACAAACCAGGAAGAATCAAAACATAGCAACATACAATGTGATCAGCAAGAATTGTACCTCTTGCAGAAGTTTTTTATCGGAGGTTAGTTGTATGTTGAAGTGAGAATGAGGAACTTCACAACCAGACAAGATAACGCCCTTCATTTGACAGTCAGGCATACCAACCTTGAGCACCCTTTGAATATTCGTTCCCATGAACATGAACTGGTGTGTTCGTCGGGAACGTTCCCCGGTTGTGGGCGGAGATGTGCCTGGATTATGATCCTCCGCCTGTAAATAGAAATTTGTAACAAGAAACATATAGTCAATGCATCTGATGCAGGAGTACACTCCCTCTACTTGGAGCACGTCACATATCGCTGAGCACATAAATGAAGGTCTGGATAAACTCTCAAGTATAGTTGTGCCTACTTTCATGTCAGGAACCGTTGTCACCGTTTGCTTCTTGCATCGAAAACTCATATCTTCGGTCTGATGGTCAGTACTCACCGAGGTTGCAGCCGTACATATACCTACGACACAAGACGAAAGGAAAGACAATACTGTTGATATAATTACCATTGATATAGTAGGCTCGAAGTTAACGAACGAACCATCGTCGAGTGTGTTGGTTATGTTGCTCAAAGGGGTACGTTGCATACCCAAAAAGGAAGAAGCATGTGCTTGTGACACTTGCTCATGGTTAACTGTCTTCTTCGCTGCCGCCATCTTTTCTTTGATGTCGGCAGCATGAAGGGGCGGCGGGGCGTGAGCGGCGGCGAGAAGGGGTGGTGGCGGGGCCGAGCGGTTGGCGGCGGGTGTTGCCGAGCAGTTGGCGAGAAGGGGGCGTGCGGGCGGCGAGAAGCTGGAGAGAGATGAAGCGGTAGCGGGTTTCGTTAGCGATAATTTTCGTCAATAGAGATTTTAGGCCATTAGATTGTTGATTTATTTTTTAAGAAACATCTGTAACTTTATTCATGCTTATAACAATTACATGTACACTGATATTTGGACCTAACATCCAAGAAAATACAAAGTAACTCCTATGACTAAGAATTACAATGAAATCTCTTAAAAACATCTTCTTCACGGCGTTAATCTCTTATTGAAGAAATACTCCAAAGACTTCAGCAAAGAGGATGCAACTGGATCGGAGCAACGAGGTTGTCACTTCTTCACCCGTATGAACATTACCAATAATGATTTTTGAAAGCGCCTTGAGTCGCCCATCCAAAAAGATAGGAAGGCTTAATCGATAAACGTACTTGGGCCAGGGAAGATCCCTTAGAAGTGCAGGCCGTCGAATCACTATATATTCACCATGATGTCGATGAAAGATTTCACCTCCACAGAGAACCAGACCAATAAAAAAACTTGACACAACAATATAAACTCATCAGATCTGAATAATCGGATCTGCGAGGACAGAAAACTTTCTAATATCCTGGCACCACCAAAAGAACGAGAGGAAATTTATTCTCACAAAACTATAATAATCACTAGAGAATATTAGATCGTTGATTAGACAGCTAACATATGCTTAGTTGGATATGCCCTCTCGTGCTTTTCTAGGGATAGTAGATATCTAACCTATAGAACATTTTTCTATCATGAAAATTGTTTAAAATTTGTGAACATTTTTTAAAAATTCATTATATTTTCAAAATTCAGTGCTCTTAATATCCTTTTCACTGCAACCGATAATTTGAGAAAACCGAACATCTATACTCCTATATAGTGTACCATTATGAAGAGACATAGACCGTTGGATCTTTGTAATCCGACGGCTCGCACTCAATTGGTTTAGATAGAGGACTATGTGGCCTCTTATAGACCGTCAGATGGAGTGATCGGACGGCCCACAGTGGAGGGATTCACAGTGTGCACACCCTTCGCTGGCAGACTTCCACCGCAGTAGAGAGTACGTGCAGGTTCGTGAATCTTCCGCCGGACACAGCATCCTAGAAATCTCCGGTAGGCTCCCATGAGAGTGCTACCCTAGAGTACTACTACTGGCAAGCAATTCCACCATGCAAAAGTACTGCTACACGTGATGGGAGAGAGACGGAGAAGTGCATGCAGCAGTGCAGCCACGGTAAGGGCAAAATGTTAACTGAAGGGATTTTATTTAGTACAAATAATCATATGCTTAATACTACTATTCATTATCTTCTTTTTTTCAATTGATTGATCCGCCTGGTTATGAGATTACAAACACAAATAAAGTGAAAGCTTAATATATGTTGTAATCAAATAGCTATTACATTCTCTTATAAATTCATTTTACAAACATGATTCAAGTTTTTCCATTGTCTTCACTAATAATCCCTAAATCCACACGCAGTACATGAATTTTTTAATTTGGACTCATCACCCGCCGTGATATAGAAGCATTTATTAACCATTGATTTCAAGTGACCCAACGGCCCTGATTTTTGGAATTCGCTTGGTGCGGCTGCGCACGAAAACAAGTTGGACACGGTATTTCTTGGAGTTTTGTTGTTGATCAAAGTAAAAGTTCTATGCAAGAACTTTTGCGGCTGTTTTGTGAAGCACCCATCATGTAAAGTCATATGGCATGAAGCCACCAATGATGAGTTGACGATGTACAATTGTATGGTGTAAACTTGATTGTTGTTTGATCACAAAACATCACGTGCATAGCACGTACCATATACTGGCATTTCCTATTTGGCGCTGCAGGCGCCGGTTATAGCTGTTTCTGCAAACCGGCGCCTGCAGCGGCACTACCTGGGCTCAGCCCAACTTCTACTTTTCCTGTTTCTTAAACTCTAGATAAAACTGCAAAAAGGGAGCGCGAGCTAGGATTCGAACCTGCGTCACTGGTTACCAACTATTAACATTTAACCAACTCGACCACTTAACCAGATGTGATGAAATACATGTTTTCCTCAATTTATTTGTTCTTCTTTTTCCTTTTTTCTTTTTCTTTTGCTTTTTTCTCTATCCTTTTTTCACTTTCTTTTTTCTAAATTCGTAATTGTTTTCTTCAGATAGATGGACTTATTCTCTAAATCCAAGAACTAAATCTTTCGAAACTCATGGACTTTTTTCAAATTGATGAACCATTTTCAGAATAGAGGAACTTATTTTTCAAATTTGATGAACTATTTCTTAAAATCGATGAACTTTTTTTCGCAAAATCGATGAACTTTTTCTCAAAATCGATGAACTTTTTTCAATTTACGTGAACTTATTTTCAAAATTGATGAACTTTTTTCAATTTAGGTGAACTTTTTCATATTCGATGAAATTTTTTCAAATTCAATGAACTTTTTTCTCAAAATCGTGGATTTGTGTTTCAAATTTGATGAACCTTTTCAAAATCTATGAACTTTTTTGAAATTCAATGAACTTTTTTCAAAGTCGATGAACTTTTTTCAAATTGGTGAACTTTTTTTTCAAAGTTGATGAACTTTTTTGAAGTTGGTGAACTTTTTTTTCAAAGTCGATGAACTTCTTTGAAGTCGGTGAACTTTTTTTTCAAAGTCGATGAACTTTATTCAAATTCGTGAACTTTTGTTTCTATTTTTTATGAACTTTTTTTTTGAAATCGATGAGCGCTTTTCAACTTTGCTGAATTTTTTTCAAATCTGATGGACTTTTATTCAAATTCAGAAACTTTTTCCATTTGTGCGAACTTTTTTTCAATTCATGGTTTTTGTGAATGCCTTTTCAAATTTATGTTTTGTTTATTCAAATAATTTATAGCTGGTATATAATACTACTATATGTTTAATATTTGTACTAAAAGGAAGGTCCAAATAGAGTTGTTCCCTCCAAATGATAGCAAAGGTAGCCTGTCTTAGTGTTTAACGCACATGGCGTTTTAGTAAGCGGCCGAAGTTCGATTCCCATACTGGCCGAATAAACATGGATTTTTATTACTTCGCATTTTGCCTCTCAACTGGTTGCTGGACCGGCCCGCTGCGCGTCTCACGCGGGCGCCAGTAGCGCGAACTGGCGCCTGCAGCGCTGATTAGGAGCTCCCCCATATACTAGTATGTAATGAAAATCGCTTGTACTGGATTATATGGGCCAGCCAGTCCGGAGCGTCGATGTAGGCCAGCTACGGCCCAGTTTGTGTGTTCAGGCTACACATCTCTATGGGCTCAATTTTTATGTCGTCGTCTCACTCGCAGCAGCGCACACACACAACCTCGTGCGAACTCCCACACCGCCGCCGACGATCCCCGACGAGCTCCTGGTCGAGATTCTCCTCCGCCTTCCCACCCCAGAGGACCTCGTCCCTGCCTCCGCTGCCTGCGTCTCCTTCTGCTATCTCGTCGCCGACCGCGCCTTCCTCCGGCGCTTCCGCAAGCTCCACCCCGCGCCCCTCCTCGGCTTCCTCGACTACAGCGGCTTCCACCACGCGGTACCGCATCACCCCTCCGCCCCGGCCGCCCGCGCCGTTGCCAAAGCTGCCGACTTCGACTTCGAGTTCCTCCCCGGGTCTTCCTTGTGTTAGACTTTTAATCCCGTAGGATATACTAAACAGATCATAAGCCTAACAATTAGATCACCTAGTAGCACAGATCAGAGAGATGGATTAGGTTCTTACCACCAATGGAAGCAGCCATTGGTGTCGACGGTGCGAAGTCCCGTGCCTGCTCGATGCAGGCTTGATGCAGGCTCGGTGAAGTTGCTCGTTGCAGGTAGCGGCGTCCCTCCGGGCGCCACCGGCACTGCCCTGGGACAGGGGCAGAGCTTGGAGATGATCTTCCCGTCGTGCAGCGCTCCCCTAGATCGGTTAGGGTTTAGGGATGTGGGGAGTAGGAGTAAACCGTACGAGAACTGGTCTAGCGTAGGTGCCGGCTGCTCCCTCATCTTTTCATGTGCGCTGGCGACAGGGGACCAAAACCATAGTTGGTTAGGGTGCCCCCGATCAGGGCGCGTAAGTTGAGATCGAGGGGTACGAACGTTGGTTCGTGGCCTCCCTGTTTCTCTCTTTAACGTAACTTTATTTCTGGTCTTTTATTTTCGTTTTGGCCCATTGGGCCTCTAGATCAATACCAACATTCTCCCCCTTGATCGTTAGGCTCAATGACTTTTGTCCATTCTCCATAGGAATAATATACCAAAGTAAGGTGTTACAACAGACGATGAAAAGCCATTGAACCTCAATATTCATAGCACACATCCTATTTCGAAAAGGAAACATTTTACTTATTGGGAGTGGTTTATATTAGCGGTCCCATAATTCCAAAATCAAGAGGCTTCCAATAATCCCATGCCGGCTACATGCTCACGAAATATATTGGATGGTAAGCCTTTAGTAAGCGGATCCGCAAGCATACGTGTCGTACTGATATGCTTAACATTAATAGTTTGATCCTTGATTCTATGTTGAACAACATGGTACTTTAGGTCAATGTGTCTGGCAGCAGCACTTGACTTGTTATTATTCGCATAGAAAACTGCGGGTTCATTATCGCAATACAATGTCAGTGGTTTGGAAATGCTGTCAACCACTTGAAGTCCGGGAATGAAATTCTTTAGGAATACAGCCTGCCCGGTGGCCTCAAAACATGCTAGATATTATGCCATCATCGTAGACGAGGCAACTATCTTTTGCTTGGAGCTTTTCCACGATATGGCTCCTCCAGCGAGTGTGAATATATAACCTGACGTGGATTTCATACTATCCACACACCCGGCAAGATCAGAGTCTGAATAACCAATAACTTCCAGGTTATCGGACTTTTTATATGTAAGCATGAAATTTTTAGTACCTTGCATATAACGCAAGACTTTCTTTGCGGCCTTCCAGTGGTCCGGTCCTGGATTAGATTGAAATCTGCCAAGCATCCCGGTTACAAAAGCTAAGTCAGGGCGTGTACATACTTGAGCATACATGATGCTTCCGACAGCTGAAGCATAAGGAACCGACTTCATCTGATCAGTTTCATTTTGGTTCCTCGGACATTGGAATGTCCCAAACTTATCGCCCTTAACTATGGGGGCAGGTGAGGAAGAGCACTTATGCATATTGAATTTCTTTAGTACTCTCTCAAAGTATGCCCTTTGCGATAGTCCTAATGTTCCTTTGGACCTATCTCGATGAATCTCGATGTCAAGGACATACGAGGCTTCACCGAGATCCTTCATGTCAAATTTTGATGACAGAAATCTCTTGGTCTCATGCAGCATATCTTTATCGCTGCAAGCCAATAGAATATCATCCACATATAGGACTAAAAATGTGAACCTACTGCCTTTAAATTTAACATATATGCAGTTGTCCACTTCATTCTCTTTAAAACCAAAAGTTCTAATAATCTCGTCGAACTTTAGGTACCACTGCCTTGAAGCTTGCCCCAAGCCATATATGGATTTCTTTAAACGACATGCCATGTGTTCTTTTCCTTCCACGACAAAACCTTCAGGTTGAGTCATGTAAACTTCTTCTTTTAAGTCACCATTCAGAAAATGCCGTCTTGACATCCATTTGATGCAGCTCCAAATCATAATGAGCTACAAGTGCCATGACAATTCTGAAAGAATCTTTGGATGACACAGGCGAGAAGGTCTCCTTATAATCGATTCCTTCTTTTTGTGTAAAACCTTTTGCTACAAGTCTCGCTTTGAACCTTTCGACGTTTCCTTTGGAATCATATTTGGTTTTGTAGACCCACTTGCAGCCTACCCTTTTGGCTCCATCAGGAACTTCTACTAAGTCCCAAACATCATTCGAGCTCATAGATTTCAATTCGTCTTCCATGGCTACCAACCATTTGGATGAGTCTTCACTTTTAGTGGCTTCTTTATATGAGGTCGGATCTTGTGCCTTCCCTATGTCATTTTCATCCCCACACATGAAAGTGACATAATCGCTAGAGATGGCCTTTTTCTTTTCCCGTTGTGATCTTCTTGTAGGCTCATTAGTATGTGCATTTTCTCTTGCCCGAGAAGGTTGAGGATCATCATTTGGCTAAGGATCCTCATCATGCTGAGGATATTCATTATGCTGAGGCTCCTCGTCGGATTGAGGATCCACTTCAGGTTCAGGATCACCAGTAGGTGTCTCGTGCATATTAGGCATAGGGATTAAGTTCTGTTGGATAGTCGGGGATGGAACGTACACCCGCTTCTCCTCAAGATCAATCGCCCTAACCTCAGTGACTTCATTATCCTCAAAAAACACCGCTTGCCTGGTTTCCACAAACTTGGTGGTATGACCTGGGCAATAAAAGCGATATCCTTTTCCTCTATGAGGATACCCAATGAAAAAACAACTAACTGTCTTCGGGTCCAATTTCTTAATATGTGGATTGAATACTTTAGCTTCAGCTGGGCAGCCCCACACTCGTAAGTAATTCAAGCTTGGTTTCTTTCCCGCCCACATCTCGTAAGGTGTGCTCGGTGCTGACTTAGTTGAAGCAAGATTTAGGATGTGTGCAGCTGTTTTCAATGCCTCCATCCAAAAGCTAACTGGTAAGTTCGCATGACTAAGCATGCTACGTACCATATCCATAAGAGTGCAGTTGCGACGCTCAGCTACGCCATTTTGCTGAGGTTCACCAGGCATTGAATATTGGGCAATTATTCCATTTTCAGCAAGATATTTTGCAAACGGTCCTGGAATTTGCCCATAAGGAGCATGGGTGCCATAATATTCTCCCCCGCGGTCAGACGGTACTACTTTGATCTTTAGGTTGAGTTGATTTTCAACCTTGGCTTTATAAATCTTAAATTTATCCAAAGCTTCGGATCGATCACGTATGGGGTAAATGTAGCCATAGCGAGAGAAATTGTCTGTGAAGGTAATGAAAGAATCAAAACCATCCATAGACTTTACGTTAAAAGGTCCGCATATGTCAGTATGAATAAGTTCAAGGACCGATGTGGCTCTTACTGCTTCTTTCTTAATTGTTTTCATATATTTTCCCTTAATACAGTCAATACAATTGCCCGCATCAGAGAAATCTAGCGGATGAAGTATTTCTTCTTTAATCAATCGTTCCATTCTCCCCCTCGAAATGTGGCCCAAGCGACGATGCCACAATTTCGAAGAAGGATTGATACTTCTCCCATTCTTTTTATGATTGCGTTCATTCATATTTATTTCGCAGAGATTCAGACACATAGGATAACCGGAAAGATTTAACATATAAAGTTTGCCTCGTCGGACGGCGAGACCAACATCCTTATTACAATACTTTAAAAAACATTGTTTCTCCCCAAAGGTACAATGAATTCCAAAATCATTTAAACATGAAACTGAAATTAAATTCCTACTCAAAGTAGGCACATAAAGAACGTCCTTGAGCTGAAGTAGGAAACCAGTGTGCAACTTCAAGGTGAGGGAGCCCACGGCTTCAACTTCAGCCTCCTTCCCATTCGCGACATTAAGTCTTCTTGTTCCCTTTAGGGTGTGGCTTATATGGAATCCCTGCAAAGAATTCGCGACATGAACAGTCGCACCTGAGTCAATCCACCATGTAGATTTAGAAAAATCAACATATAGAGATTCATCTACAAGAGTGATCTCATCCTTACCCTTTTTATTCAGCCACTTAAGAAAACCTGGACAGTCCGCCTTGAAATGATTTGGCTGCTTGCAAAAATTGCAAAGTCTTTCTCCAGCGGCATTTGTAAGATTAACTGAAGTAGCCGTTGAAGGTGCGGGACGTGAACAACTTGCCTCGTTGCATTGCTTAGGCTTTGGAGGATTCTTTTTGAAATACTGCTTTTTGTTGGGCACATTATTGTTATGAGCATGGTTTTCATGCTTCCTCTTTGCAGAGTTAACATGGAGAGCTTGATCTTTCTGCTCACTCTTCATTCTCTCTTCCTCCTGAACGCAATGTGCAATGAGTTCAGATAGTTTCCATTTGGTTTCAAGAGAGTTATAGTTTATCTTGAATGGATTGAATTGTGAGGGTAGTGACCTAAAAACTAGGAGCACCAGAAGCTCTTCGTTCAAGTCACACTTCATGGTTTTAAGCTTTGCCGCGGCATTGCTCATACTTAAGATGTGCTCCCTCACATTTCCATGCCCGTCATATTTTGCAAGCAGCTTGTGCAAAAGCTCATCTACATACACTTTCTCTGAGCCCTTAAATTGTTCTTCCACCGATTTCAAATATTCAGCGGCACTTTCATTGGCAGGAATTGCCCCTTTAATCTCAGTCGAGATGGAGAAGTTCATAATTAGGAGCGCCATTCTGTTTGACCTCTCCCACTTCTCAACTTTAGTATCATAATCTTTCTTAAGCTCAGCATACCCAGTGGCACCCTTTGCAGGTTCCACTGGTTTACTTTCCCTCAGTGCGAGGTCAACCTCATGCCATCCGAGGTGCAAAAGCAACGAGTCCTTCCACGATTGGAAGTTATTCCCAGTAAGTGGCTCGATCTCGAGGCCACGAGAACCGGAAGCTGTCATGATTTCGAAATATCATAAGTAAAGGAAAAGAACATCATAATTAAATTAAATTGCACAAAAATTAACGTACGTTGGTTCGATCAATTTTCATGCACAAATCAACTCCAAATTATATCACCGTTGGGCAGAAAATAATAAGGAATTAACGGAGTGATTCAAAAAATGTAAAACAACGTTGGTCTGTATTACAAAATTGATCATATTAATCTCATGTGTAATATCAATTTTCCAACATTAATAATTCACCATTTATTGATATTACAATGGGATGAACATAAATGTGCCATAAAATGACACAGACATTAATTCATAAAAGTTTTCTAAATAAAATTTCTCGTTGGTTCCATTTCATTCAGAAAACTAAACCATAATTTTCAGAATCATTTTTCTGGCAATTTTCTATTTATAACAGTGCAAGAACATTTTAGGAATAATCATAATACGGAAATATACTGAATAAATAGAAAACGCACAGAAACTTCAATTTTAGCCCAAAACCCCACGGCAATCCATTGTGCAGTCGGCCCAGCAGCGAATAAGGTCATAATAATTAAAAAAAACTGTCCGTGCTAGGCCAAAACAACTTGGGCCAAGGCCCGGCTGCGAATACAGCCTGTTAAGCGGCCGAAGGCCTGCCCTGAGCTTCTCGTCGTTCTCAGCCGTCCGATCGATCTGACGGCTGTGATCGTTCCGCTCAGAACAAAATTGGCAGGGTCAAACCCTAGTCCTCATTTCCCCATCTCCTCCCGATTTTTTCGCTCCAGAGAGTGAGAGAGCGACCACGCGATGGCGCCGGCGAGACGCGCTCATACAAGAGGACACGGCGGCGTGAGGCCCGCCGGACGTGGCGACGCGAGGTTCGCCGGCCATGGCGACGCGGCAGCTTCGCTCGCCGAAGCAGCGTGCAAAAGGACTTCGTCCCGCGCGCTCCTCCGTCGAGCGTAGCTCTGGTGACGTGATGGCGCAGCGGTGCCGGCGGCTGCCGGCGCAAGCCTTTTGGTGGCGACGGCGACGTGCTGAGCGCAGGGTGCCCTGCCACGCGCACGTCCATGGGCGCAACCATCGATGGCTGTTGCAGGCACTGCTTTTCGCGCGCCGTCCGGGAGACGACGGCGTCGCCGGCGTCGGGATCCAGAAGGGGAGCACCGGCGCGGCGTCATGAGGTAAGCCCCGACCCATTTTGCCTCTTAATTTCAACATTTTGCCTCTGTTTTGAGGATTTCACAAATGGGAAAAAAACTAGGGTTCCAAAATTGGGGAATTTCTAGAGTTAGGGTTCGGCTGACTTTAACTTCCCAATTCATCATGTTCTAAATGCTAACAGGAACTAAAACCAGTGCTTGTTGACAAAACTTGAAGCGGAAACGTGGCATAATAAATTAAGAGAACATGATTGATCATAACCATTGGTTAATTAGCACAAATCCGTAGCAAATTAGACTTTAACTGAAACCACTTAACCCTAGATATGGACATTCACTTTAATCAGAGGAGATTGGCTATAACCTTTAATCTTTAACCTTTAACAGTGATCATCTGGGCTTAATTTGCGCACTTTAATGTAACCAGAAGATCAATAGGGATCTAATCTAGGCTTAACCTTGTTCAAGATACCATTGTTAGACTTTTAATCCCGTAGGATATACTAAACAGATCGTAAGCGTAACAATTAGATCACCTAGTAGCACAGATAGAGAGATGGATTAGGTTCTTACCACCAATGGAAGCAGCCATTGGTGTCGACGGTGCGAAGTCCCATGCCTGCTCGATGCAGGCTCGATGAAGTTGCTCGTTGCAGGTAGCGGCGTCCCTCCGGGCGCCACCGGCACTGCCCTGGGACAGAGGCAGAGCTTGGAGATGATCTTCCCGTCGTGCAGCGCTCCCCCAGATCGGTTAGGGTTTAGGGATGTGGGGAGCAGGAGTAAACCGTACGAGAACCGGTCTAGCGTAGGTGCCGGCTGCTCTCCAATCTTTTCATGTGCGCTGGCGACAGGGGACCAAAACCATAGTTGGTTAGGGTGCCCCCGATCAGGGTGCGTAAGTTGAGATCGAGGGATACGAACGTTGGTTCGTAGCCTCCCTATTTCTCCCTTTAACGTAACTTTATTTCTGGTCTTTTATTTTCGTTTTGACCCATTGGGCCTCTAGATCAATACCAACACCTTGGACTGGTCCGTGCGGGAGGTCCGCGACGGCCGCGTCCTGCTCGACAGACCCTCCCGCCACGACGAGCTCGGATCCGTCTTCAAGGAGATGGTGGTGTGCGACCCCATGCACCGGCAGTATCTCCTGCTCCCCCCGCTCCCCGGCGACCTAGCCATTTCGATTGTTGTCGGACTAGCGACTGAAGGGCCGTGCTTCGGGGAATCCTTCCTCGCCCCTCCTGGCGATGAAGAGGAGGCGGCTGCTACTACTGAGGAGGGGACGTCATTCAGAGTGATCTGGATGATGCTGCTCAAAACTAAGCCGATGGCCGCTGTTTTCTCTTCCTCCACAGGGCAATGGCGAGCCATTACATGCCTGAGCCACATCGACTCGTTACCTGGCTTTTTGTTATCGACGTGGAAGTTTTGGTTCGTGTCGCGCCATTACGCACATGGTTGCTTCTACTGGGTTTCAGGTACCAGTGAAAAATTGCTCGTGCTTGACATCCGGACAATGGAGTTCTCCATGGTTGACCACCCACCCTGTCCCAGATTTTCGGGCGATGATGTCGCCATCGTTGAGGCAGGCCAAGGCATGACTGTGATGTTTGTGCCTAAACCTGACACAGGTCGCCGTTTTTATACCGTTTGGCGAAAGAATGGTGGGAGTTCCACTCAGTGGCAGATGGAGAATGAGCCATTCTTGCTGGATTCTGGGTCCTTGATCAAGGGTGCTGTGGGTAGGCACTTGCTCCTATATTATGTCGGAAGCTCGTCAGTCAAGCAAGGTTGTTACACGCGGGACGTCGACACATTTCAGTTTGAGAGGGTGTGTGGTTCATGTCCTGACTCGTCAGAAGCATATTGCAACTTACCACCATCGTTATTATCGTCGCCGACAGTGTCAAGTGGTAAACATTCTGTTGCATGCTAGTTACCTTCTTCCTTTCATAGTTATCACTATCACATAAATTGTCTGATGCTTGCTAGTTTATTATTGTGCTCAGTAATCATTATTTGCAAGGTTCAGTGGTTCTTCCCTTTTGTGCTTGTGACAAAGCTGATCAAGCTATTTTTCTGTTTTATTTGCCATCTTATGCCATCTTGTACACTAGGAGTAACTTTTTAGATGCATCATAAAACCGTAAAAGAGCACCGGATTGTTCAATACCTTTTGGTCCATTACATCTGAAAACATTGTCAGTGGGCAATTTCCTTTCGTCATGTCCTGCATAAATGAAGCTCTTTTCAAATTCAAAGTCATCAAGTCAATCCATACCACCTACTGAAATTGAGTGTACTTGTCGCATAGAACTACTTTGTACAATTCTGAATTTTGGTCTCATTTTCTGCATATCTTTTTATCTCCTTAGAAATCTCAAATTGTTAGAAGGTAGGATGTGGCCCACCCAGAATTTTGAGAAAACAATTTCTATCATATACTATTTTGCCTATTTCGGCCCAAAAATAGCTGACTAATTAGGCCAACAGCCCACCTCTCTTCCAGTCATCCCCTTTCCTTCGTCATGTGAGCTAGAGAGACCTAACTCTACTTGTTGTCTCCTCCCAGCTTCCCGCTCTGGCCCCTCTCCACTCCCAGGATGCCGTTGGCTCCCCGTCGCCCTTCGCTCCAACAACCGCCGAGGCTTCCGGCTCCCGCGATCCTGCCCTCTTCTCCAGCGACCGCCAAGGCGTCGACCGGTGTGCTACCAAGCCACCGGTGCGCTGGCCACCAGCGTCATCCCACAAGGTGAGCCTCCTCCCTCCTGTCCAGTGTGATTTCTAAATGTGTGATGGACATGGCTGATGAATGTAGGCATTTGGACTTTCAGAGAGCTCCTGTGAGCATTGCGAACAGACTCAGCAGAGCATAATCAAGATATTTATGTTATCTTTTACCAAATATTGTATGGCACTTGGATTAGGTTGAAAATAATAATTGTAGTGCACACCCTCCATTTCATTGCTGGGTCTGCCACTGTCTGTCAAAACCCAACCTTTTACATTTTTCCTTGTTGGCGGTGCACTTTTGTGGTTCATGCTGTCATTAGTCTGTCAAATTGATATCTCTTTGGTATTGAATTCTGATCATTATACAATGAAGATATCGTCTTTGATAAGCATGCTGTTGCAATGGAACCTTTGACTCTTCTGCCCGATTGCCATTGCTGCTTTTTATTTGCAAATGTTGTTTTGGTTTCTTTTCTCCTTTAATCATCGTCCTCGCTTTTATGTGTATGCTCCCTTTAATTTCCTTCCCAACTGCACCCTTCCTTTGAAACATGGAAACGCACAAATTGAAATTTCCCTGGTTGTAGCGTGATTGAGCTTGACTGTACTAGTATATAGTGGCGGAGCTATGTTGGGGCCATCCCATGTTGTGGCCCGCCCAACAATTGAAAATTTATACACAATACATATATCCATGAGGCCTTAGAACACATGCCCACTGGTTAGTTTCTTCTCTTTCGTCCGCCCAGCCCGCCCAGAACTGAGCTTCAAGCTCTGCCAGTGCTAGTATCATCAACAACATTTTTTTTACTGAACTTGGTTGAAATTTGTGAGTACTCTATTGCTGGATTTGATATCAGGTTCTCTTCATAGGTTTCTGCAACTTCCTTAAATCTCAATCACATTACTAAGCTTTTTAATTGACATTAATCATTCTCATCTGAAGGTCATTTCATATATAACCTAGTTGCTACAGACTAATAATTGTGCACCATCAAAGAGAGTAGTAAGTTCAGCCTTAGTAGTTTGCAACATTAGATGAAAATGTCAGAGAGCTCCTGTGAGCATTGCGAACAGACTCAGCAGAGCATAATCAAGATATTTATGTTATCTTTTACCAAATATTGTATGGCACTTGGATTAGGTTGAAAATAATAATTGTAGTGCACACCCTCCATTTCATTGCTGGGTCTGCCACTGTCTGTCAAAACCCAACCTTTTACATTTTTCCTTGTTGGCGGTGCACTTTTGTGGTTCATGCTGTCATTAGTCTGTCAAATTGATATCTCTTTGGTATTGAATTCTGATCATTATACAATGAAGATATCGTCTTTGATAAGCATGCTGTTGCAATGGAACCTTTGACTCTTCTGCCCGATTGCCATTGCTGCTTTTTATTTGCAAATGTTGTTTTGGTTTCTTTTCTCCTTTAATCATCGTCCTCGCTTTTATGTGTATGCTCCCTTTAATTTCCTTCCCAACTGCACCCTTCCTTTGAAACATGGAAACGCACAAATTGAAATTTCCCTGGTTGTAGCGTGATTGAGCTTGACTGTACTAGTATATAGTGGCGGAGCTATGTTGGGGCCATCCCATGTTGTGGCCCGCCCAACAATTGAAAATTTATACACAATACATATATCCATGAGGCCTTAGAACACATGCCCACTGGTTAGTTTCTTCTCTTTCGTCCGCCCAGCCCGCCCAGAACTGAGCTTCAAGCTCTGCCAGTGCTAGTATCATCAACAACATTTTTTTTACTGAACTTGGTTGAAATTTGTGAGTACTCTATTGCTGGATTTGATATCAGGTTCTCTTCATAGGTTTCTGCAACTTCCTTAAATCTCAATCACATTACTAAGCTTTTTAATTGACATTAATCATTCTCATCTGAAGGTCATTTCATATATAACCTAGTTGCTACAGACTAATAATTGTGCACCATCAAAGAGAGTAGTAAGTTCAGCCTTAGTAGTTTGCAACATTAGATGAAAATGTCAGAGAGCTCCTGTGAGCATTGCGAACAGACTCAGCAGAGCATAATCAAGATATTTATGTTATCTTTTACCAAATATTGTATGGCACTTGGATTAGGTTGAAAATAATAATTGTAGTGCACACCCTCCATTTCATTGCTGGGTCTGCCACTGTCTGTCAAAACCCAACCTTTTACATTTTTCCTTGTTGGCGGTGCACTTTTGTGGTTCATGCTGTCATTAGTCTGTCAAATTGATATCTCTTTGGTATTGAATTCTGATCATTATACAATGAAGATATCGTCTTTGATAAGCATGCTGTTGCAATGGAACCTTTGACTCTTCTGCCCGATTGCCATTGCTGCTTTTTATTTGCAAATGTTGTTTTGGTTTCTTTTCTCCTTTAATCATCGTCCTCGCTTTTATGTGTATGCTCCCTTTAATTTCCTTCCCAACTGCACCCTTCCTTTGAAACATGGAAACGCACAAATTGAAATTTCCCTGGTTGTAGCGTGATTGAGCTTGACTGTACTAGTATATAGTGGCGGAGCTATGTTGGGGCCATCCCATGTTGTGGCCCGCCCAACAATTGAAAATTTATACACAATACATATATCCATGAGGCCTTAGAACACATGCCCACTGGTTAGTTTCTTCTCTTTCGTCCGCCCAGCCCGCCCAGAACTGAGCTTCAAGCTCTGCCAGTGCTAGTATCATCAACAACATTTTTTTTACTGAACTTGGTTGAAATTTGTGAGTACTCTATTGCTGGATTTGATATCAGGTTCTCTTCATAGGTTTCTGCAACTTCCTTAAATCTCAATCACATTACTAAGCTTTTTAATTGACATTAATCATTCTCATCTGAAGGTCATTTCATATATAACCTAGTTGCTACAGACTAATAATTGTGCACCATCAAAGAGAGTAGTAAGTTCAGCCTTAGTAGTTTGCAACATTAGATGAAAATGTCAGACAACCGAAAATTAGCAATAGCTCTATTTAATGGTGTATCCTTCTTCATGCAGGCACACGCCATGCTGATGCCCAGGGAATGGGGGATGATGTGCTGGTGCGTGAACTACGAGAAGCTGACTCTGGAGGCGTGCAAGGACCTGTTGTCGCAGCAGATGCCCAAGCTCTGAATCCCTTGTTTGTCGTCGAAGGTCAGACAACCATTCTCATCTGTAGTCCACTCCATATATAACTTTAACTACAGACTAATTGTTGTGCATCGTAAAAGAGAGTAGGCTCAGCCTTAGTAGTGTACAACATTGAGTTAATTATACAGAAATACCACAATTCGGGCATCACATGCAGATTGGTACTATGATTGCTAATTTTTGTGTGTCAGTACCAACATTGGTCCAAGTTTTTGCAAAAAAGGCTGATTTATACGTATTGACAGTGTATCTGACCGTTGGAGCCCGTCTGTCAGGTGCCGACGTGGCATATTTTTTGCAGAAAACCCCTTGACTTTATATGTAATCACATAAATGCTCATTTTTTCGCAAAAAAACCGCCATGTTTTCGATGAATCGAACAAACAAATAACCGAAACGGAAAAACGCGCCTGCGGCGATTCGAACCCGCGACCTGCAGGTGTGCTCCTGGGCGCGCTAGCCACTACGCCACAGCATGGCCATCGACGTGATCCAGGCGAAAGATGATGTTTTGTAAAATATTGCAGGTTTTGCTTGGCCCAGCTGCCGGCCCAGCGTGTGCGTGCTAGTATAATAAATCTTTCGCCTGGATCACGTCAACGGCGATGCTGTGGCGTAGTGGCTAGCGCGCCCGGGAGCACACCTGCAGGTCGCGGGTTCGAATCGCCCTCGGGCGCGTGCGAACGAAAACAAATCCCTCTCAATGGTGGTTTTTTTGCGAAATAATGGGCATTTACGGTCAGGTCAGATACACTGTCAATACGTATAAATCAGCCTTTTAGCCTTTTTTGCAAAAACTTGAATCAATGTTGGTACTGACACGCAAAAATTAGCAATCGTGATACCAATCTGCATGTGATGCCTGAATTATGGTACTTCTGTGTAATTAACTCTACACATTAAGTGAAAGTGTCAGACAACAAAAATCAGCAATAGCTCCATTTAATGGTGTATCCTTCTACATGTGGGGACATGCCTTGCTGATGTCCAGGGAGCAGGGGAGACTGAACTACGAGAGGCTGATTTTCGTAAAATATTGCAGGCTTTGCTTGGCCCAGCTGCCGGCCCAGCGTGTGCGTGCTAGTATAATACGAATTTCGCCTGTATCAGGTCAACAGTGACGCTGTGGTGTAGTGGCTAGCATGTGTAGCCAAAAAATCCCTCTCAATGGCGGTTTTTCTGCGAAAAAATGGGCATTTATGTGATTACATATAAAGCCATAGGGTTTTCTGCAAAAAATATGCCACGTCGGCACCTGCCAGACGGGCCCCAACGGTCAGATACACTGTCAATATGTTTAAAAATTAGCAATCGTGGTACCAATCTGCACGTGATGCCCAAATTGTGGTACTTCTGTGTAATTAACTCTACAACATTAAGTGAAAGTGTCAGACAACAAAAATCATCAATAGCTCCATTTAATGGTGTATCCTTCTGCATGTGGGGACATGCCATGCTGATGTCCAGGGAGCAGGGGAGACTCAACTACGAGAGGCTGACCCTGGAGGCTTGCAAGGACCTGTTGTTGCAGCGGCCGCCCAAGCTCCGAACCCCTTGTTTGTCATCGAAGGTCAGACATCCATTCTCATCTGAAATTCACTTCACATATGACCTAGCAACAGATTAACAAGTAAAATTGTCAGACAACCGAAAATTAACAATAGCTTCATTCAATGGTGCATCCTTGTGCATGCAGGCACACGCCATGCTGACGTCCATGGAGTGGGGGGTGATGTGTTGGTGCCTGAAGTACGAGAAGCTGACCGTGGAGGTGTGCAAGGACCCGTTGTGGCAGCGGACGCCCAAGCTCCAAACCCATTGTTTGTTGTGGAAGGTCAGACGACCATTCTCATGTGAAGGTCACTTCATATATAACCTACCTACAGACTAATAGTTGCATACCATAAAGAGAGTAAGCTCAGCCTTAGTGGTGTGCAACATCAAGTGAAATTGTCAGACAACCGAACATTAGAAATATCTCCATTCAATGGTGTATCCTTGTGCATGCAGGCACATGATTATTAGCAATGGTCACATGAAACTCATACCCCCATCACAAATCCTGATGCACCTTTTGGGCCAACTGTTAAGTGAAAAATGTGAGACAACTGAAAATTAGCAATAGCTCCATTTTAATGGTGTCACTTTGTGGAATGCAGGCACACCTCATGCTGATGTTGTCCAGGGAGCGGGGGTCGATGTGCCGGTGCCTGAACTACAAGAAGCTGACCCTGAAGCGACGCAAGGATCTGTTGTCGCAGCTTCTGCCCGAGCTCCAGACCCCTTGTTGGTCGTCGACAACGATGACGATGCTGAGGCGGGTCACGGTGAGGCAAGGAGGAGGCGGCGCTGGGGTTGGGGCTGGGGCTGCGGAGGTTGCAGAGCCGGGTAAGCGAGGTGGAGAGGGCGGCGTGCGAGGAGGCGAGGGGCCGGAGTATGTGGCAGGATGGTAGCTAGATGGAGTGAGCAAGAGTGACTCCATCCTTTTTGTAAAGCTTATTTGCTTGATCTGTGCCGTGATGGTCCCTGGTTGCTCTTGTTCTGTGCAACTGTCTCTGGATGACTGATCGACAGTGCAGTTTTTTCCTTTCTTTTGGGAGGCAACAATTAGCATTGTCGATTTTGTTGTTGTCTCAACTCAGTCAGCCGTTTGTTTCGAGGGGATGAGCCGAGTTACTTACAGGCCATGGTGGAGTTACTTACACGTTAGGTGGATCAGGGCAGTGAAACGGAGATGGCTGACCTTTAGTTTATCGTTGCATCCATGCCTCAGTGAAGTTTCTGTTCGATAGTCTGTTACAATTTTCACAAGGCGATCCCGCAATCTTGTCAAAGGGTGGACAATTGTGATCCCGCAATCTGTCAAAGGGTGGATAATAATAAGTAAGTAAATATTTGAACCAGGAAAGGAAGGGGTTCTTGGAAGCAATTGGGGTGCGTTGTCGGCTTTGTAGGGGATGAGCATGGTAAAAGTATCTCTAGTGGATCCCGGAAAAACATGTCCCGCAAAACCAGTTTAGTGGTTGTTTGGAAAACTAGTACTCCCTCCGTCCGGAAAAGGTTGTCCCAAGCTTGTTCCTCAAGTGGATGTATCTAGTACTAACTCGGTGCTAGGTATATTCATTTGAGGGACAAGTCTTTTCGGACGGAGGAAGTATTTAGAATAAGTTTTAGCAAAACCAGTTTTAAGTTGTTATTTTGTTAAAACTGATCTATAGAATACTTTGTTTGGACGTGGCTGACTTCTCTCGACGGCGCAATATCACAATCGAGCTTTGATGCTGCTTCGGGTCATGCACCGCGCCCAGCACGTCAACAATGGTACAGTTCCTGCGGCTCCCGACGGCGCCAGCATTGACACTGACCAAGGCACGCTCGACCGCGCCATGGCCGCCAACTTTTGGGGCACTGCTTGGCCAGGTGTGCGCGGCCGCGTGAGAGCTCGGTCACCATGGCGTGCGCGTCAACCTCATGTACCAAGTGGCGTGCCATGCCGCCGAGCTGCGTCGCGGAGGACGTGAGCGTCGAGCAGATGGAGGCCTTGGCGGAAGGTCCTGCGCGCGGCCGACGTCATGAGGTCCTTCTGTTCCTCAAGTCCGAGACCAGCCCGGGTTCGTCAACAGCCTTACAGCCACAACCACATCTTGGACGGCGACACCACCGTTGTCACCCCCAACCCATGCTCAAGCCCCCGTTTAGAGGAGGACGCCACGGACGAAGGTGGTCTTGTCAGCCAGCTGATGGTGATAACGTGGGCTTGCCGATGGCGTCGGCGTTCTGGATTTGCACCACCTCGTCGAGGTTCTTGTTGGCCGTCGTCTACCTAGCGAGCAGCAGCCGTGACACTCACACCGACACCTGGAATCGGCTGACCTTGCCATAATTTACTGTGCGCCACCGTCGCCGGGAGCAGCCGCCACGGCACCTGGAACGGCCGACTCTGTGGTGATAGATGCGCAGGGCTGACCTTGCGGCAATAGATGCACTGGACGCTACCCACCGGCGTCTAATGGAAGGTAGAGCCCTTTCCGATTGAAACGAAGGATTTGCGATCAAGGCCAGTGCTACAAATCAGTCGGCTGATACCAGCGTGGGATCAGCCGCCTCCCTAGCCATCCGATTGGCATGATTAGGACCATTAGATGAAAACACCAACCTGCTCTTTTCTTTCACGTCTCATGATTTTCTTTTCAACTCGCTCATTCCACACATCCGATGCAACTAGACACCAACGTAGCAGCCTCCCATGGCCTTGCATGCTGCAGCACAACACCCTCTGCGCTGTTAATGGCAGCATGTTCAGAAGTGAAATGACAGTCGCTGCTGCAGCAACGCGAGCTGCTTCAAAGACCAACGGTGAAGTGACTGCTATGTACGAGGGATAATGCACTGCAAGCCAAGACGACGGTGTTGTGAGGGGCGGTCTGGCTGCTACGGGCGTCACTATGAGGCTGCGGGCAGTGCTGCAATGCCGGATGGTGGTCTCTGTGACATCGTATTGCTTCAGCGACCACGGCGATGCTATGAGGCTTGCTGCGATGGCCACGGATCCACGGTGATGACGCGACCACATGCTTCAAATGTCTATGGTGTACTTCGACAGCAACGATGATGTTGCGACGGCATCCCGACTGCTTCGATGATGCTGCGATGACGACATGTTCGAACACCCGTGGTGCGCTTCGATGGCCGCAACAATGATTTGACGACATGCTTCGATGGTCACAGTGATGCTACGAGGCGTGATGCGTCGACCACGGCGATGACGCAATGACATCTCGACTGCTTCGATGATGTTGCGACGCCACGACGTTGGCACAGCGACATGTTTCGAACACTCCACTGTGTGCTTTGACTGCCGCGGCAATGCTTCGACGACCGTGGTGATGCTACGAGGCTTGCTTCGATGAATGCGGCGATGACACAACGTCATTCTTCTATCGCCCGTGTTGTGCTTCGACGACCGCGGCGATGGTGCAACGTCATTCTTCTATTGCCTGTGTTATGCTTCGACGACCGTGATGATGTTGTGATTTGATAGCCGCGGTGATCCTGTGACGGCGGTCTTCGAACAATGATGGGGAGGTTGCAACGTGATGCTTCCACAACCGCGAGTCCGCGACGTTGGTACGCCCGACTGCTTCGATGATGCTGCAATGACGTGTTTCATGGCCGTGGCAGTGTTGCGATGACCGGCATGGCTGCTCCGATCATGTTGCGACGTCCACGGTGATGCGGCAATGGCAGCCGGCTGCTCCGATGTTGTCGCGATGGCATGCTTCGAAGACGGCGGCAGTGTCAAGGACCCTACTCCGACCATTAGCCACCTTGTTCGATGGGAGTTTGCTAGTACCATATGAAACCAACGGCCATGACCAGCGTCGAGAAAGATGGTGTTCAAGTATTTGAACCATCACTTGTGTCGTTACCTAGCAAAGCACTGTGTGTGTGCCTGTGTGGTACGTGTAAAAAGATCGTTTGAAATAGGCAGTCGATGGACTTGGCTGCCTTCGTGCGTGTGGGAGACAGGGCGCTCGTGCCACACGATCGTGTGAGATCGGACGGCGTCGGACGCGGTTACAAACACAAGAAATCATCCAATTTATTTAAAACGTTTTCCATTTTTTAAACGTCACGTATCTCTTTCCTAATTAGCTCGATACCGACCCCGGACAAAGGGAGAGGAACTAAACTTAATCTCATCGAGGCCAGGCGACCCGCTCCCCCCCCCCCCCCCCGCTCCCCCCCGCTCTAGGGTTCCTCCCTCCCCCCCCCCCCCCCCGCCGCAGCCACCGACCGCCCCCGCCCCCCTCCCCCCTCTCCCTTCCCCCGGTTCTGCTCCGTGCCGCCTCCCCGGGAGGTAGCCGGGGCGGCGCGAGCCCCGCCCCCCCTTCGGCCATCCCCGTCTCCCCTTCCCTCCCTGTCGCCGCCGACGGGCGCCCCCGGCGCGGGCCGGGTGGTGTTGGCGGCGGCGGGGCTGGCCTGTCCCCGCGCGCGCGGCTCCCTGCCCGGGGCATGGGGGCGGCGGCGGTGCTCCTCGGCTTGATGACGGCCCGGCGTCCCGGCAGCGGCGGCCGGCGGCTCGCGCGGTGGTGGTGTGGCCCCTTGGCGGCGCGACAGCGTGGTGGCGCAGGTTGGCCGGTGGCGCGCCCCCGGCCCAGATCTGGGCCCGCGGGCCCCATCTGGGTCCTAGCGGGCCGGCTCCCGGCGTGGCTTGGTCGTCGTGTGTGTGGTGAGGAGGTGGAGCAGCTCGGACGGGGGGCAGCGACGCCGACAGTGTGCCAGCTGCGACGCTGAGGCGGCAGCTGTCCGGGCCTCTGAGGGCCCGGCCGGGCCTGTGGGTCCACGGGCCCGGTAGGCTCCTGCTTTGGCGTCCGGTCGGCTACCGTCGTGGACGGTGGAGGTGGGCCCTCCAGTATGCTGACGGTGCTGCTGCCCTAGTCCCGGCTCCCCTTCTTCGTTGGGCAGGCCATCTTCGCGGTGCCGTGGTGAGACGGCGTGGGAAGCTTCGTGTCCGTGTTGGCGAAGGGTGGTGGTCGGTTTGGTGGCGAGCTCCGGAGTGCCAGAGGTAGAGGATGGGATCGGGAGAAAACCCTGTTGGCTTGGCTGACACCAACGCGGTGGCGCCTGAGGGTACCACCGGACCTTCCTGAAGGGCGTCGGGGCTACCCTTCCCCTCTTCTCACCGCGTACCGGGGGAAACCCTTGGCAGCAGCGTCGTCATCGTCGCGTCCCTTCTTGGAGGTGTTGATTGGTACCGGCGCTTCGGAGTCTCGGTGCTTGGGGGATGATTTCCGGTGGGCGCAGCGGTCGCGAGGCTTCGTCGTTTTTGTTGATCCGCCGTTATCGGCATTTGTTTCTTTTCTTTTTTCCCTTTTTTTCTTTTGGGCGTGTTTGTGCTGCTTCCACCCCAGCACCTATCGTTGGTTGTATCGGATGGTTGCTTTGTAATACAAAATGGGGGAACCCTTTTTCTTAATTAGCTCGATACCGTTTTTTCATGAGAAAAAAAGATCGCGCACGTACAAATCCTACACCTATCCCTTTCCTTTTTTTGAACGCGGCTTCTCTTTCCTAACTACCTCAATCAAGTTTGTTCTCAAAAGAAAGGGAAAAGTTTGGCTACAGCCGGCGGATCACACGCGGGCGTCCGCAGCCTCGTTCGTGTGACGCATGTCTTGCGGGGCTCACCTAACATTATCTTTTATGGTTTTGCAAGTGAGCCCTTGTTGCAGTTCTTTCACCGCAACAACTCATATGTTGCAGGATCAGGATCTGGAACCCTCGAGCACAGTTGCCTCCCGCATTCCACCCAGGCTCCCGTTCTTTCTCTAATTTGTGCAGCATCATTTATGTTGCAAAAGTCTTTCCGCAACATCATCTATGTTGCACAAAAGTGAAGACAAAAAAACTTCAACACTTGAATGTTTCAGCAACATGAACTCGGTTGCAAAGAGGGTTCTGCAACACTGACTTTGTTGCAATAATGAGGACATGTTAGACCGGTGGTTGGACTAGATCTCACGGCTGCTGTGGGGGCGGATCTTTTCGGATTATCCGCCGGCGGACGCGTAGCGCTGCCCAGAAAGAAAAAGAAAACTTGATCACAAAAAAACATCACACACGTACAAATCCCACACTTATCTCTTTTCATTTTTGAGCGCCACCTATCACTTTCCTAAGAGCATCTATAGTCGGGCGCCTTAAACCTGCCTCATACGCCCCAGTGGATCGCTTGGTCACTATCCGATCCCGAAATTTTGACCCAGACGGGCGCCTCAAACGGGCCTCAAATGCCCGGGCTGACCGGCACGCCTCGGATCCGGCCCAAATATGTGCCGGATATGGGGGCGTTCAGGCACGCCCGAGCACGCCCGCCATGCCGGACCCGATAGCCGACCCCCCGCAAATTGCACCAAATCCACCCCTAGACTTGCCGGATCCATTTGCTATCTCCTCTCTTCTTCCTCCTCTGTGTCGTCCGTCTCGGACCTCCATCGTCGTGTGCGCTCCGCAGCCGTCCTAGCCTCTGCACCGTCAGCTCCGGCTGAGCAGTCCTCTCTCCAGTCCTCGCCGCGGGGACGTCGTCGCCGGCCCGGATGCCACCGCGGTACGTCCGGCAACTCTCTTGCTCCGAGTTGAGCTTGATGTGTTCGACACATTGTATGACCGGATTTTTTGTGATTTTATTAGGGGAAACGATAGATTCCGATGCTTCGTCGGACGAGGAGTATGAACCGACGGAGCTTGATTAAATGATTCAAGATGAGTTCTTCAATTCCTAGGATTCGAACGAAGAAGTGGACATGATCATGCTCATGAGCATGCAAGAGGAAATGGACCGGCAAGTGGAGCATATTCTCAACTTCAAGGGCTGAATCAAAGGGAGAAGAGTGATCAACCGAGATAGGGAGTCCGGAGCAAAGCTACTTCATAGGGACTATTTTGCTCCCAAGCCTTCTTTCCAGGATGATCCATGTTTTTGTCGTTGTTTTCGCATGCGAAAACCATTATTTTTGCGCATTGTGGAGGGAGTGGAGGAACACGACGACTACTTCAAGCTCACAAGGGATTGCTGCGGACAATTCTCTTTCTTTGCCAAGCAGAAGTGCACGACTGCTCTGAGAATGCTTGCACTTGGTACTGCTGCAGATGCCGTTGGTGAGATGGTCAAGATGGGGGAGGACACATGTCTGAAGACTATTGTCAAGTTTACCCGCACCATGGTGGAGGTGTTTGGACCTGAGTATCTCAGAGAACCAAATGCGCAGAACACGGAGAAGTTGTTGGCCAAAAAGTTATCCAATTATTATTAAACTAGTTTGCAAAAAAAATCACATGCTAAAAGTTTCTGTGGATTTGTTTACCAGTAATACACTAGAAACTATTGTTTTGATATTTGTCACAGTGTTTGGGTTAGAATTATCTAACATGATATCTAATGGCAGTTAAATTTATATGAACACATTCGCATACATCATACAATTCAAATTTAGCAGAAGCAAAAAAGAATCATTGACATACATTTCAATTATATAAACTTCACATTATTAATACTATTTAGCAACATTTCATGTGGTTAATTAGGATAGATAAATAATAGAAAAGTATGCCCATCAAAACTATATTATGGTACATTACAAAACTACGATAATTTACAATTTATTTAAATAAGTATAAAAATTTAGCATAAAATGCCCATTCGTGCTACAACGGGCCCAATTTCGTTATACGATCGTGTCCCGCTCTGCCGCGCTCACCTCTCTCCATACAAGGGTCGTCTCCTTGGCTGCGCACTTCTTCTTCCGTTCCTCTTCCACGCCCTAAAATCCTCCTATTTCACGGTATCTAGAATTGTTTAGAATCCGTTTGAGAAAGTGTGGGAGTTGCGACCAAGTCATGTCAAGATACTTGAGTAGGAGACGGCCACTGAGCCGTCGTCCCGCTGGTGGAGAGCGCGACCAAGGAACACAATGAAGGTGGCGCAATGACCATGCTCTCTGACTCCCCTATAATTCACCATGAGTTGATAGCTCCAGCTCCAGGTCCGAAAGTGCAGCATCAACACATGCTAACAGAGACAGAGTCCTCCCTTCATCTAGCTCCAGCTCCAGAAGCGCAGCGGCATCAACAGGCCCCAGAAGGTTTCATGGACATTTGGGCAGACAACGAGGCTAGTGGGTATCAATGTCTGAAAAAATTGCTAGGAGATGCAAACTGCAAGTGGTATGTCGCAGTTGATGCTGAATTTTGCATGAAGGAGATCCGTGGGGAGCGCCACAGTCTCTTGATGGTCACTATGAGCAGACCCGAAGGATCGTCAACGAGGACGACCTGGTTCAAGTGGGATTTGCGCTCGCCGACTCCAAGTACGGGCTCGATCCACACTCTTTCTCGATATTTCAGCAATATCCTCTTTGACTACACGGCAAGGAGCTCTACCAGCAAAAACATCAGATTCCTAAGAGATCAGGCAAAGCTAAACCTTGACGATCATGCCAGCAAAAGCATCGGTGTCAGAAATTTCATCGATGGTATCAACAACACCCTTTGCATATTGGGAAACAGAAACATTACATGGATCACATTTCAAGGATATTTAGATTTTGGTTACATTATTAGGGCAGTCAAGGATACTTCTGTTCTGATAGCATCCCGAACATAGTTCATCCAATTGGCAAAGGGGTATTTCCTAAGCAGCTATGATCTAAAACTTCTCCTCAGTCTTGGAATTCGCTGTCAAAAGACCAGCCGAAGCGTGCGCGAGAGTGCGAGTCTGAAGGGGTTGTCTTAAGTCTGTGGATCAGGGCAGTGAGATGGAGACAACTGACCTTTTTGTATATCGTTGCATCCATGCCTCAGTGAAGTTTCTATCTGTTACAATTTTCACAAGGTGGTCCCGGAATCTGTCAAAGGGTGGATAATAAGTAAATACTTCAACCATGAAGGGAAGGGGTTATTGGAAGCAATTGAGGTGCCTGCTCGGAGATGCACGAGGTTTTGGATATTGCCTTACGAGATTGTAATCCCTAACATTTGAGTAATAAAAGAGTTAGTTCGCAAAAAAAAAGAGCATCTCTAGCCATCCCGAGAAAACACATCTCGCAGAACCAGTTTACGGTGACCACAAAAATTGGTTTGCGGTACCTCTCTTTCTTTTTTAATGTTTGCGGCACTTCTCTTTCTTTTTTAATTTTGTAAACGTATCTCTTTCCTAATTAGCTCAATCGTGTTTTTTTCCTGAGAAAAAAAAGATCACACACGCATAAATCCCACACCCCTATCTAATTTTTTTTTGAAAGTGGCTTTTTTCTTCCCTAGCTACCTCAATCAAGTTTGTCCTCAAAAGAAGAAGAAAAACTCAATCACAAAAAAAAAAACCCATCACGCAGGTACAAATCCCACACATCTCTTTCCTATTTTGAGCGCCACCTATCACTTTCCTAACTAGCTCAATCAACTTTATCCTAAAAAAGACTTCTGCAACGTGGATATGATGGATCATCCCGCAAAAAAAGGATTATATGATAGATCTTCTGCAACCATGACGGCCTTCTGCAATCGTCGCCTAGGTTGCACTCATTTCCCCACGTTTCCATGGTCAGCTGGTACAATCGTGAGTATTCATCGCCTTCATGGCTCGACCTCGCACGTCTCCTCCTTCGGTCTTTTCCCTTCAATAACAAGCTAGAGTGTTCTTACTGCTTATCTATATTTCCCATCACAGTGGGCGTGGGCGCTGCGCCACTCACAAAAAATTCTGCTGCCCGTTACTCCGTTAGCGAAGGCAAACAACCAGGACTCGTTGTGGACGAAGCAGCCCAAGGTAATATCGTTCCTCTCTTCCAGATTTCTCTAACCTAAACCCATGATTGATCTTTCCACCACCAGAGGCCATATTTATGTGATTAAGGCTATCATGCTGGTGGCTCGGAAGATAGGGAAGCCCGTATATATATATATATATGCGGGTATCGTGTTGATAGTAGCCCCTCTCTCCTGTGAGGAGTGTATATTTAGTTTTAAAATTTGTTCACAAGAGAGTCTTTTATCTTTTCAATGCACCTTAAAATAGAAAAACATATTTCTCTCTCATTATACGGTAATCAAGACCAATAACATTCTACACATTGTCTTCTTAATTTCTACTCCCTTCGTTTATAAATATAAATATTTGTAGAAGTTTTCACTGTAGACTCATACGGAGCAAAATGAGTAAATCTACACTCTAAAATGCATCTATATACATCCGTATGTAGTTCATAGTGAAATTTCTGCAAAGACTTAAATCTTTGTCCATTTTGTACCAAACGATAAGAAAACAATTTCATGCCAAACTATACCTCCTCGCCGCCGCCCCTCGAGTCTCCTCCTCCTCTCCCCCTCCTCGCTGCCGTCCATAGCGCCGCCGGGCGAAGCCTGGCCTGCTGGGCGGCGGCGGGGCTTCTCCCCATCCTCTCCGTCTTGGCTGGCGCGGGACAGTGGGATCCAGAGGAACGCCGGGCGAATGTGGGGTCCAGCGGCGCGGCGCAGCGGTGGCGACCTGCGTGTCGTGAGGTGGTGGCTGCGTTGGCCTGACCGGTGGTCGCGGGTGCCGCCGGATCCAGATCGAATCCATCTGGATCCTTTCTTCGGACTCCATTGGCCGCCGCGGGGTGGTGATGATCGTCATTGGCCATGTCGGATCGTTGGATTCGGCGTCTGGAGATCTATAAGGAGTTCTTCTCGATCCTCCTTTCTGGTGGGTTGAGCCCCATGGCTCTTTCATCTTCGTGGGTCTCGGATCGTGGCTTGCCGGATCCGGAGTACACGGAGGTTTGGTGGCATAGGATGAGGACCGGAGGAAACTTTGGTCGGCGTGTTCGGCCCGGCATCGGCGACGTCACTTGACGCCGTTACCCTTCCTGGAGGCGAAGCCGAGGTCCCCCCTATCCACCCCGAACCCCTCCCGGACGAAAGTCCAAAATTCAGTCTGGATTGGGCGGCGGCGGCGTCCTGCACGTCGTATCCTCCATGGAGGCGCCGTCTTGGGAGGAACTGTTGTTCGGGGGAGAGATGTTGTGGATGGTGGACTCTGAAAGAATTGGTGGAAGCGTATATCTCTCTGGCAGGGACGCGTACGTGTTATATAGCATAGGATTACAGGGTTTGGTCGGTGGTTATGAGTCTTGACCTCTACTCCAAGTCATACACAAGATAAGGAGATAAAGATCATCCTAGCCTAACCACCGGCCTAGTTACAACAAGATACACGCACACAATAATGTTACAAGTTGTCACGACCTTTACAAGCATATCGTCTAACATCCTCCCTCAATCTCAACATGTCAAGGTTTAGATTGTTCTTGAAGGCTTGAAGCTGTCGGACTTGAAGTGGTTTAGTGAAACCATCAGCAACCTGATCTCCGGTTGGAATAAACTTTATCTCTAGTAACTTGTGAGCAACTCTTTCTTGAACAAAATGGAAATCAATCTCTATGTGTTTAGTCCTTGCATGAAACACAGGATTTGCAGAGAGATACGTTGCTCCGAGGTTATCACACCACAAATATGACACATGTGGTCTATAAATACCCAACTCATCAAGTAATGTTTCAACCCACATTACCTCAGCTGTTGCATTTGCCAATGACTTATATTCTGCTTTTGTACTAGAACGTGGGACAGTAGCTTGTTTCTTGGCAGTCCATGATATAAGATTAGATCCAAGAAAAACAGCAAAACCCCCTGTTGACCTCCTGTCATCTGGACACCCCGCCCAGTCTGCATCAGAAAAGGCACTCACTGTTGTTGAGGGAGACTTACATATTGTTAGTCCAATTCCAGTACTACCTTGAATATATCTCAATATTCTTTTTACAGCTGTCCAATGAGAAGAGGTAGGTGCATGCAGAAACTGACAAACCTTGTTGACAGAAAAGGATATATCAGGTCTTGTCAGTGTTAGATATTGAAGTGCCCCAACTATGCTTCGATACCTGGTTCCCTCTTCTGGACTTAACAATTTCCCTTCATATAGTGATAGTTTTTCAGTGGTTGACATAGGTGTGCTTGACAGTTTACAATCCTTCATTCCCACACGCTTTAGTATGTCCAAGGCATACTTTTCTTGTGTGAGCAAGATGCCATCTTTTATCTTCTTTACTTCAATACCTAGGAAGTAATGAAGCTCTCCCAAATCTTTGAGTGCAAAGTCACTTTTTAAGTTCTTTAACAGTTCTTCAACATAAACATGATCACCTTTCCTTTCCTGAAGAAAAACAGAGAAGTATCTCCTTTTGATGTACGGAAGCCAAATTATTGCAGTTTCAAGCTCAACCTTGAGTACCATGCTCTGGGTGCTTGTTTCAAACCATATAAAGCCTTGTCCAATTTACACACATGATGCGGTTTGGAGCCATCCTCAAAACCAGGTGGTTGTCGCATATAGACCTCTTCCTCGAGAACGCCATGTAAGAACGCATTCTGTACATCCAATTGGCGAAGACTCCATCCCCTGGAAACAACAATAGATAGAACAAGTCTAATAGTAGCAGCTTTTACAACTGGACTAAAGGTGTCCTCATAATCAATGTCGTAGCGTTGTTTAAAACCTTTAGCTACTAACCTAGCCTTGTACCTATCTATTGTTCCATCAGCTTTCTTTTTAATTTTATACACCCACTTGCAATCTATAATATTCCTCCCTGGCTTATAAGGAACTAGATGCCAAGTCTAATTTTTCATTAGTGCATCAAATTCACTATTCATAGCATTCTTCCATTTTTCATTGCGTAAAGCTTCTAGCACATTCTCTGGCTCACCAGTAGCAGCAAAGCCCGTAAACATAAAGTTCTTGTTATACCTGACTGTCCCATCTTTGGGCACCAATGGTTTTGTAATACCTCGTTGTGACCGAGACACCCGTGTGGTTGTAGTATTGGGTTGAGTTGTTGCCGCAGAAGATCCAGCAGCATGCACAGGAGATCCACCTCGTACCGTCGCAGGCGAATCCCCTTCAGCAGACGCGCAGTCCCCCGTCCTCGGATCCACCGCACGTGGGGCAGAGGAGGGTGCCCCATGAGGAGGCGACACTTGGCCGGGGACCCGCGGGACGCTGTCGGCTTCATCATTGTGTCGCGCGTTGGGTGTCCCGCAGCAAGCTGACTCGTGCCATCTGTTGCGTGGTGACAACTGCAGGTCAGCCCCGCGCGAGGCCCTGCTCGACCGCTCCACTGCATCTGGTGGCGTGTCGTGCGCGGGTGGGCTGGCACCTGACGGCGTCAGAGGATCAACCCTGGGATCCGCACCAGTAGCAGGAGGCCCGCCTGCACCGAATCTCTCGGGATCAGCGCTGTCAGCCAGATCGTCCTCGTGTCCAGCGCCAGTGCAAATCTGGTTCTGCATAAAATCATACGGCGGAACAACAATTTTTTGACTGCTCCCATTAGTAGCATCAGGATAACTATTAGCCAAATGATCATCTACACATTTTTCTCCCCCGTGATCAGTTAGATTTAAAAGCTCTGGAGACAAAAGAAGGATTTCGGCCCGAAGGTGAGCACCGGCGTTTGGGTGCAAGGTGGCGAAGGGAAACACTGCCTCATCAAAGACTACATCTCTGGAGATATAAAAACTCGTCCGGTGGATATGTCAAGACACTTAAACCCCTTGTGAAGATTACTGTAGCCTAAAAAGGCACACTGTTTCAAACGGAATTTGAGTTTATGGGCATTGTATGGACGTAAGTTCGGCCAACAAGCACACCCAAAGACACGTAGATATGAGTAGTTGGGTTTCTCGTGGCATAACTTTTGAAAAGGTGTTTGAAAGTTGATAACTTTACTTGGTAGTCTGTTGATGAGATAGGTAGCTGTAATGAAGGCCTCGTCCCAAAATTTTAGAGGCATGCATGCTTGGGCTAGAAGAGAGAGTCCAACCTTGACAATATGTCGATGTTTACATTCTGCTGACCCGTTTTGCTGGTGTGCGTGGGGACAAGAAAGATGATGAGATATGCCAACCTTAGTGAAAAAGGAATTTAGTTTCACATATTCTCCACCCCAGTCGGTTTGGAGGGCAAGAATTTTACGATCAAATTGTCTCTCAACAAGGTTTTGGAAGTCATGAAATTTTTGAAAAACTTCTGACTTATGTTTGATTAGGTAGATCCATGTGAACTTACTGAAATCATCGATGAAGCTCACATAGTATTTCTTCCTACCTACGGATTCAACTGCTGGTCCCCACACATCAGAAAAGATAAGTTCCAAAGGAAATTTTGATTCACTTATTGATTTTGGATAAGGCAACTGATGGCTTTTGCCTCGTTGACAGGAATCACAAACAAATTCATCAACTAACTTAACACACGGAAGCTTATTGTGGCTAATTATTTTGCTAACAATTGAAGATGAAGGATGCCCTAGGCGCCGGTGCCACCTATCCGATGAGGGGGTGGCACTGAGCACATGCTTCTTGGCTCCTCGTTCCATGTGTTTGACAGGGTATAATCCTCTCCTACCCCTGCCTTGCAGCAGAACTCTCTTCGATCCCCGATCCTTTACAAAAAAAGAATGAGGGTGAATTTCAACAAATGTATCGTTGTCAATGGCAAGACGGCTAGCAGAGATAAGACTCTTGTCTGCCTCGGGCACATGTAAGACATCATTAAGGAGAAGATCACGTTCGGGGGTAGAAATATGAGATTGACCAATATGGGCTATAGTCATACATGAACCACTCGCCGTGTGTATCTGATCTTCTCCAGTGTACCGGTCTCGAACCGTGAGCTTCTCTAGGTCACCTGTGATGTGGTTTGTAGCACCACTGTCCAGGTACCAGTTGGTGTCGACTCCGTACCGAGGAGCCGCCATGTTTGCCGAGCGCTCCTCTCCCCCTTGGTACGAGGAGTCATAGCGCTTCCAGCATTTCCATGCCAGGTGCCCTATCTTGCCGCAGATCTGACAGGCCGGCTTGGCAAAGGGATTGTTGGAGTAGTTCCCACTGCCGCCACCGTTGCCGCTGTTGCCCCCATTCCTACGGTTTGGTGGGTTGGGTGACTTGGGGAAGTTGCGGCGGGCGCGGTCACCACCGCCGCCAGCCTGTTGTTGGGGAAGTTCCGGCCACGGTCACCACCGTCGCCGTTGTTCTTGTTGAAGCGGCCGCGAGTCGCGGCGTTTGCAGATGACTAAGAGGATCCGCCGTGCAGACTCATGCGAGTCTCGAAGCTCAGCAGCTGTGAGTACAGCTCCGGGACGGTGACTGGTTCGACCCTGTAGGACATGGCCGAGACCACCGGGTCGAACTCCTCATCCAGTCCAGCGAGGATGTGAGAAACGACATCTTCTTCATCAACCTTCTTCCCTGAAGCCATTAGTTCATCACACAAAGCTCTAATCTTACCAACGTAATCAGTGATGCCGTTGTTGCCCTTCTGGAGGTTCGCCAACGCGATCCGGACGTTGACCGTCCTTGCACGCGTGTGTGAGGCCAGCATGCCTTGCACCGTGTTCCACAGCTCGGCTGCGGTGTGGCACGTAGCCACCTGAATTGCCCTCTCACGCAGGAGCGAGGTCAGCAGATAGGAGAACACCTGTTGATCCCTCGCATACCACGTGGAAAACTCCGGGTTGGGAGCTTTGGACTTGGTCTTGCCGTCGTCGCTGGTGGCCTCAATGGTCTGGGGCGGCACCACCTGCTCGACGTCGAGGAACTCCACCATCCGAGCCCCCCTGATCGCCGACAGGACGGTGGCGCGCCATAGAGCTTCGTTCCCTCTCATAAGTTTCTCTGTTGCGGCGTGCACAAATGGAGAGGAGGGGAAGGAAGTGGAAGAGCTTGCCATGGATGATGTCGAGGCCTGCTTTGATTACCATGAAAGAATTGGTGGAAGCGTATATCTCTCTAGCAGGGACGCGTACGTGTTATATAGCATAGGATTATAGGGTTTGGCCGGTGGTTATGAGTCTTGACCTCTACTCCAAGTCATACACAAGATAAGGAGATAAAGATCATCCTAGCCTAACCACCGGCCTAGTTACAACAAGGTACACCCACACAATAATGTTACAAGTTGTCACGACCTTTACAAGCCTATCGTCTAACAGGCTTCGAGTAGCTCCAGCAGTGGCGATGGTGTGGAGGTTGCCAGGTGGTGTGGCGTTGTATCTACCGCGTCATTGACGACGAGTGGTGGCAGCATGGTGCAGCTGCATATCGACGACTGATGCGCCTGGATGGGCGAGTGTAGGGTGGTCGAGCTGTCTGGCGCCATGGTGGCATCGACGGCAGGCCTGGCAAGGTCTGTGCGTCAGTACCTGCTCTGGAGATGGATCGGTGGAAGAAGGCGACGACAGCCTCGGTGAGTGCGCCGGACCGGCGTGTGACACAATCCCGGTTTGTGGCTAGGATGGGGCATCCGGCATTAGATGTTAGGATTTGGTGCGATGTCTGTATGGTATTAGGCTCGGACATTCGGCACCACTGCATTAAGGGGGTAGGAGTAGCGACAGATGTTGCCTAGATGGTGGCTTCAGGCTTACTGATGTACTATTTTGTAAGGTTTTTTGTGCTTAATAATTAATAAAGTGGCCGTATGCATCGTCCAGATGCAGAGGTTGGGGGTGCATCCTCCTTTTCTAAAAAAAAGGAATGGAGAGAGTATATGCACTTGGCTCATTGGGGGCTGGGAGAGTAATGATGGCTTGCACCTTTCCAATTACTTTTTTTTATATTTCACTCCATAATTTGTCCTAAAAAAATTATATGCACACTTTTCACTAGACGAAGGGATTTGGAAGATTGAGAAGCACTGTTTACGGCGAGCAAGTAAACTATTAATTTATAAGTAATTATTACGTACCACGGCGACAAGCATCCATCTGTTTGGGACCAAGAGAATAAGTTTCCAAGGATATGTCATCTATTATTCACCAATTGAGATATGCTATCTATGACATGACTAATTTATGCCAGTGCAGTTTACAAAATAATTGGTCCCGATGTTGGTCAATCCATGCATGAATAGGTCGGTTGTAATCTACTCTCCATGAACTTTAATGTGTCTTTGTCTAAGGCTAGTCATAGTGAGGCTGGTCATAGTGGGGAGTAACTTAGACTAGTAACATGTATATGTTACTAGGCTATGTTACTACCTCTATAGTGGGTAGTAACATATATGTAGTGTCATGCATCACTTCATTTATTACTTCATAGACTCATTTAGCATTGGGAACCGCTAGGTGATGGTAACATATTATGTTACTCTATTTGTTTCTCTCCTCATTAACTACTTGACACATCATCACTTATGCTTATGTGGCATCTATGTTACTACTTATGTTACTTCCACTATGACCAGCCTGAGAGTAACTTAGCTAGTAACATAGCGCATTTTGAAAAAATTCTGCTTATGTGGCAAGCAATTAATGAGAGGTGGTAACATAATATGTTACTGTAACATAACACTTTCCAAGATAAAATAAGTCTACGAGTTAATAAATAAAGGCATCTATGATACTACTAGTATATTACTTTGCATTATGAAGATAATAACTTAGACTAGTGACATATGCATAACACTAGTCTAAGTTATTCCTCACTATGACCAGCCTAATGGTTCATCATAGATTTCAGGCTATTTGATCAGGCCTTGCTGGCACGGCAAGCGTGGCGACTCTTGGAGCGACCGGACTCTCTTTGTGCCACGGTGCTCAAGGCAAGGTACTACCCTAACGGCTCGCCGGTTGATATGGTTTTTGCATGCAACGCTTCATCCTCATGGCATGCGACACAATATGGCTTGGAGTTACTTCGGAAAAGACTCATTGGGCGAGTAGGGAATGGCAAGCCCATCCGGGTTTGGTGAGACCCTTGGATACCCAGGCCGAACTCATGAGCAGGAGAAGGCAAGCACACAAGTAGCTGCATGCTCAGATTAGTGGAAGACCATCGGATCGGTGGACCAAGCCTCCAAATGGGTGGAACAAGCTCAATGTGGATGGTGCTTTCGCTATGGAGACGAGCACAGGTGGTTGCTGGCATGATCCCGCGGGCGAAGCTCGCGTGGAGCGGGCGGCGGCGGGGACTCTTCCTCGCGCTGGTGGTCGCTGCGAATGGGGGATCTCGTGGTGGCGGGCGTCGGCTGGTGTCAGCGAGCAACCTCCGGCTCCGGCGCGGAGGCGTTGCTCCTGCTGCGGTTGACGCGGAGGCGTCCTGCGGTGGTCCGGCGTCTCGGCGGTGGCAGCGGGGCTTGGGCGGCTTGATGGGGCGACGGGCCCGATCTGGCAGCATGGATCTGGCGGCTGGTGGTGTTCCAGCGGCTCCTGGCAGCGTTGGTCTGGCGGGTGGTCGTGCTGCCGGTGGCTCCTGGCAGTTTGGCGACGACTCCCTGGTGGTGCTGCGGCTGCGGCGGGTTGCGCGGGCTTCGGCCCGGTAGCGCTGCTCGGTGAGATGGGGCGGGGTGGCGCCCCCCCCCTCCCTGCCAGGTGCTGTGGTTCTGGCCGGCTTGCTAGCCCGGCGTGGCTAGCGGCATGGTGGGGACGGCGTGGCGGAGACTGCCGGGGCGGCGGCCCCGGATTTGGTGGAAGCGGCTTCGGCTAGGGGGTGGTGCGTGCGCCTGGGTGTGGTGGGTCCGGGGATCCCACGGCCAGTGCAGGGTCGACCTCGGCAGGATGGGGTTTGTTGGCTGAGCAGGTGCGTGCAGGTGGTGGTTGAGCATCTCCAGGAGAAATTCTATGTCCGGCCTTTGCCGGATCCGGCGACGGCGACGTCCGGGGGCGTCGTGCTCTTTCTTGGAAGCGTTGCTATTGTGCGGTGCTCCTCCCCCCCTCCCCGCGGCCTTGTCTCCGGAGGGAAACCTCAAATCTTCGGGATCGGGCGATGAAGGCGCCTTCACGTCTTCTTCCTCCTTGGGGGCATCGTCTCGGAGCCGGCCACAACCTGGAGACCAGTGGATGGCGGCATCTTCGCCGCGTGGTTGCGGCATCTTCGCCGTGTGGTTTGCGGCATCTTCGCCGCGTAGTTTGCTGAGGCGGCCATTTCGGGGACGCTAATTTCTGTTTGGCAACGGTGATGGCGTCGAGAGGAGCTTTGGTCGCGGCTCGGGCTTCGGTAGTCGGATCTTCCCGGCGTGTCCGAGGTGCTCTTCCGTTGGTTGCTTGATTGCTTTGAAGTCGGAGCTGTGCTGGAGTGTGTCCATGCGGTGACGATGACAGGCGCTCGGTGGTCAGTTACGGAGGGCACGGTCGGTGCAAGTCCTGCATATTTCCCTTGTGATGATCGTCGTCAGAGTCGAAGCTGTCGGTTGTTCGCGCGTGTGGCCTTCTGTTGGCATGTCCCGCATGGTTTCTGTGCAGCTATTGTAGCTTTGTGATCCCATGTTGATGGCCAGGTTGGCCGGTGGTACCCATATTATGTGGGTTGGATTGTATCGGTTTTAGCCCGATTTTCCGTCAATTAATCGGGTAATTCTCTTCTTCTTAATCAACGAAAATGGCAAGTCTTTTGCCTCGGTTCAAAAAAAAAAAGGATGGAGCAATCGTCTTTGCGTCGAACCGCCACCTGCATAATTGTACTAGCCTGGTTGAAGTGGAACTGGCGGCGTGCATGAAAGGAATTGCCCTGGCCTATGAGTGGAGCAGCAAGCCATTCATCGTCGAGTCAGATTCTCAAGTGGTAGTCAACATGATCAAGCAGATGGAGAGTGACCGATCACCAAGGGCGGCCATCATCGGCGAAATAAAGAGTTTACTCGCGCAGGGTACAGAATTTTTGGTCATCCATGTGCGTCGTGGTTGTAATAACTAGATGATGCCCCACACGTTGTTGCGGAAATATTTTGCAATATTTCAACGAGGTTTTAGTTATGGAACATGAATATTTGAAAAAATAATTGACGAAAGTATATCAGAATTAAATGTAAATAGCATAATAGAATGGCATTGTACATGCATGCATGTTTGCATTTCAAAGTGGATTTTTAATATGCATAGTTGCATGTTGAGGTGAGCCTTTTTCTATGTATGTTGAATGATGAGGTGGCATGCTTGCATGTTGAAAGAAATATCTTAGTGGAGACTAGCTATTTAGATATAGAAGATGTTGCTCATCATTGCTTAGCTCAGATGGGGCATCATCACATGCGCATGACTGTTTGGCTTAGATCTGGACCAAATGAGGTTGAATTGCTACACCACCATGATAGTAATCCTCAAGGTTAAGCAATAAAAATCTCATTCTCTCGCGAAAAAAACCCATCATAGATTTAGTTGGCAATATATATGTTTATCTCTTGTGTCTGCACTCCCAAACGGGAGTCATCGTTCGTTCGTTCGTTTACTTAGCTCCCATGGATCGATAGCATCCATTAGCACCAGTTTTCTTCCAGCCCCTCCCGCATAAAAAAGAAAGAACCTCGATAAGGACCGAACGTTCGGTCTGGGCAGGTGCCAGGCCGAACCAAACGTTCGATCTGGGAGGGCGATCTACCGAACAAAATCGTTCGATGCGGAAACGCTCCAGCCCGAACCCCTCCTTCAGGAGAAACCTTTTTTCTTTTTTTGAGAATCCCTTCACGAGCAACCTTGTCGATAGGTCCAGGTTAAAGAAAGTGGGCCAAAAAAAAGGCCCAGCGTAAGCACATCGAGACCCCGGGGATTAAAAAGCTAGCAATTACACATAGACTAGCAAATCAAAAATAGAAAAATGCCATGGCAAAATTTACACTACTCTTTCATGACAAAGATGCTATTATTCACATGGAAAAAATTAGTTTAATTTGCCATGAAAAAATTTACTCTATTTTTTTCATGGCAAAAAATACTTTTATTCTCATGGCAATTTTTAGTTTAATTTGCCATGGCAAAAATTACTCTATTTTTGCCATGGCAAAAATACTTTTTACTCACATGGAAAATTTTAGTTTAATTTGCCATGGCAAAAAATACTTTTATTGAAATGACAACTTTTAGTTTAATTTGCCATGGCAAAAACACTTTTATTCGCATGGCAAATTTTAGTTTAATTTGCCATGGCAAAATTTGCTCTATTTTTGCCATGGCGAAAACTACAGGACAAAAATACTTGTATTCACATGGGAAATTTTAGATTAATTTGCCATGGCAAAAATTACTCTATTTTTCCATGGCAAAAATACTTTTATTCACATGGGAAATTTGAGATTAATTTGCCATGGCAAAAATTACTCTATTTTGCCATGGCAAAAATACTTTTATTCACATGGCAAGTTTTAGTTTAATTTGCAATGGAAAAAATTTACTCTATTTTTGCCATTGCAAATTTTAGTTTAATTTGTCATGGCAAATTTTAGTTTGATTTGCCATGGAAAAATTTACTCTATTTTTGCCATGGCAAAAACATACTTTTATTCACATGGTAAAAAAAATCTTTGGCAAAAACATACTTTTATTCACATGGTAAAAAAAAATCTTTGCCATGGCAAAACAATACTTTTATTTCACATGGCAAATTTTAACTTGATTTGCCATGGCTAAGTTAACTCTATTTTTTTGCCATGGCAAGAATAGTTTTATGCACATGGCAAATTTTAGTTTGATTTGCCATGACAAAATGTGCTCTATCTTTGCCAGGGTGAAACTATTTAATAAACACATATGGTCTCTATAAAAAAAGGGAGAAGTATATTTTTTGTCCCTCAACTTTTTCGGAAGTATAGAAATTGTCCCTCGACTTTGAAACCGGCAAACCTTAGTCCCTCAACTTGTTAAACCGGATAAGTTTGGTCCCTTGTACCACTTTAAGTGGTTTTCATCCGACGTGGACACGGTTTTGACTAAAAACATGACACGTCGTCCGGGCTAGACTGCCACACCACGAACAGCGACTGCACTGTATGTCGTGTACATGCTCGGCCATGGTGGCCTGGCTCACGGGGTGCTGGCCTTCCCCATGCTCGCCATCCAGGTCATTCGGCCAGCACGGGCAGGGGAGCAGGCGCTATGGCGGTCGAGCTTTACGTACCAGCAAAGCTGGCTTAATTTGGATGCTCACGTGAAATCTAATTAGATGATCGCCGGCAAGACACGCACGTACGTACATGATGTTGACCCCTTTCCGGCGAGAACATGCTGTTAGAATATAGAGTTGTAATCTCAACCTCCTTCCTTCTCTTGTATTCTATCCAAATTTTTTCTGTCATAACCTTGTACGTCAAGTCAGGCTTCGGCCACGCATCAATATAAACTACCACGCGGCTCCCTCGATGGAGTAGGAACGCTTCATATCTTTCATGGTAATCAGAGCCACCTCTTCTCATACATCTAGCCACAATCCAAAACCCTAGAAACCACACATCATCGTCTCCATGGCTTCCTCCGCCGGCGTCCCCCTCAACCTTGGATCACCGCCGTCTGAGAAGCTCGCAAGAGGTAATTTCATCCTCTGGAAGACGCAGGTCCTCCCAGCCCTGCGAGGCGCGCAGGTGACGGGGCTCCTGGACAACACCGATGCCGCTCCACCCAAGATGGTGGAGATCACGAAGGCAGACAAGACCACGGCCCTAGAGCCGAATCCCCTATACGGACCCTGGATCGCCAAAGATCAGCAGGTTCTATCATACCTTCTCAATTCCATGTCTCCAGAAATTCTTGCACAAGTTGTTGGGAAAGATTCCACCTTTGAGCTCTGGACGACGGTGACAAATCTCTTCGCCTCACAATTTCAGTCTCGGATTACTAATCTGAGAATCGCCATCACCAATACCAAGAAGGGCTCGATGTCAAGCTCGGCGTATATGGCGAAGATGAAAAGTCTTGGGGATGAACTAGCTGCTGCAGGTCGTCCCGTATCTGATCCGAAGATGGTGGACTATATTCTGGCCGGACTGGACCGCGACTACGACCCCGTGGTGGCGGCGATCGGCGCTGTCAAAAACATCATCACAGCCGACGATCTTTTTGCCTAGATTGCTGCCTTTGATCAAAGGATGGAGATGCTAGGCGACTCATCTTCAGGCGGGTTCTATTCATCCGCTAATGCGGTCTACAGAGGCCGTGGCCAGTCCCGTGGCAGATCTCGCGGGCGTGGAGGAAGAGGCCGTGGCCGTGGTGATCGTGGTGACCGCGGTGACCGACAGTCGTCTTCCTCCAATGGAGGCGGCGGATTCAGAGGCCGTCCTCGACAGCAACAGCAACAGCAGGCTCGTGAGCAACAGCATGACTATCCAGAATGTCAGATATGCTACAAACACCATCCAGGAGGTGCACGAGTTTGCTGGTGGCGTTATGAAGAAAACGACCAGGAAGAAAAGCAAGCGCATGCAGCCTCCTATGGCGTGGACACCAACTGGTACGCCGACAGTGCAGCAACAAACCACATCACAGGTGAACTTGACAAGTTGACGATGCGGGAGAAGTACAATGGAGGCGACCAAATTCGCACGGCAAGCGGTTCTGGTATGGATATCACACACATTGGCAGTTCAATTGTTAAAACCCCCGTGAAAAATTTACACTTGACCAATGTCTTGCATGTTCCTCAAACCTCTAAAAATCTTGTTTCCGTTCATCGATTCACTCTTGATAACAATGTTCTTATTGAGTTCTATCCTTATTTTTTCTTGGTTAAGGACTTGAAAACAAGGAGAGTCATTCTTAGAGGACGGTGCGTGGGAGGACTCTACCCACTCATATCATCATCATCATCATCATCTTCATGGTCCAATAAACAAGCAAATATTGTCACCAAGCTATCTACATCAAGGTGGCATAGTCGTTTAGGTCATCCATCTTCAGTCATAGTTAGATATGTTCTTAGCAAAAATAAACTCTCTTATGAGCCTAGTAGTGAGTTAGTTTGTGATCCGTGTCAACAAGAAAAAAGTCATCAATTACCTTACCCAATTTCTACTAGTGTGTCTACTGCCCCTTTACAACTTATCTTTTCAGATGTATGGGGGCCAGCTCCTATTTCAGTTGGTAGATTTTCCTATTATGTAAGTTTTATTGATGACTATAGTAAATTTACTTGGATTTATCTGTTGAAAAAGCGATCTGATGTATTCCAAGTTTTCCTCAATTTCCAAAATCTTGTTGAACGCAAACTGAACTCTAAAATCATTGCTATGCAAAGTGACTGGGATGGTGAGTATGAAAAACTAAATTCTTTCTTTCAAAAGCTTGGCATATCACACCATGTATCTTGTCCTCATGCTCACCAACAAAATGGATCCGCTGAAAGAAAGCACCATCACATAGTTGATATGGGGCTTGCCTTGTTAGCAAATGCTTCCATGCCGCTTAAATTTTGGGATGAAGCATTCTTAACTGCTACATATCTCATCAACTTGCTTCCAAGTAAAGTTATCAAATTTGAAACACCCATAACACGACTTCTTGGTGTCACACCCAACTATACATCTCTTCGTATTTTTGGTTGTGCCTGTTGGCCCAATCTTAGGCCTTACAACACACGCAAACTCGCTTTCCGCTCAAAACGGTGTGTCTTTTTAGGCTATAGCCCCATGCATAAAGGGGTTAAGTGCCTTGATGTTCCTACTGGTCGGGTGTATATATCCAGAGATGTTGTATTTGATGAGTCCGTGTTTCCCTTTGCATCCCTTCATCCTAATGCTGGTGCACTTCTCCGCAAAGAAATTCTTCTTCTTCCTTCACATCTTCGGTCTTTTGATCATGGGGGCGACAACAATTGTACTAACCAATGTGATGATATTCCTGCTGGTACTAGTCTTTCTCTTATGCCTGTGCAGGTCCCTGGAGAAAACGGTGCTCAAAATGACCAAGATCTCGAAAATATGGCTGGTTTTGATCCTATATTTCATGCTGAGGAAGGAGACGAAGCTGGCACAGATGACGAAGAAGATCTGGCGGCGCCTGCCACCCCTGCACGCGCGCAGATCTCGGATCACGCGACCGCATCCGCCTCGGATCAAGCCCCTGATGGCTCCAGTCCTGGATCCAGGGCGGGCCACTCCCGTGCTGCCGCGTCAGCTTCAGGCGGGACCAGCAGCGGGGCCAAATCCCCCTCGCCCCGCGCGCCAGCGTCAGACGGGACCAGCGGCGGGACCAGATCCTCTCCGCATCACGCGCGCCGCCAGTCACGGTCGGGTGGCGGATCCTCTGCGCTAGTGCCTGCAGGAGGGGCAGCCACACCAGAAGCCACAGGATCCCCTGCGCATATGACGACAAATCAGTCCACTGCATCAGCAGATTCTCCTGGATCTTCTGTGGCAAGTATACCAGCGGTGCAGCGAGATGTTTCTTCACGTGTTATGACCCGGCTACAGAAAGGTATACGGAATCCTAAAATTAGGAAAGATGGAACTATACCATATGGAATGTTGTGTATTTCAGGAGAACCAACATCGTTGAAGAATGCACTTGATGATCCTAAATGGAAAAAGGCAATGGATGAGGAGTATTCTGCGCTCATGAGGAATAAGACTTGGCATCTTGTACCAAATCAGAGAGGTAAAAATATTATTGATTGCAAATGGGTGTATAGAATTAAGAAGAAGGCAGATGGCTCCATTGACAGATATAAGGCACGTCTAGTTGCAAAGAGCTTTAAGCAACGTTATGGCATTGACTATGAGGACACCTTTAGTCCCGTTGTGAAAGCTGCAACTATCAGACTTGTGTTAGCTATTGCTGTATCCAGAGGATGGAGTTTAAGGCAGCTAGATGTACAGAATGCGTTTCTGCACGGTGTTCTAGAAGAGGAAGTGTTTATGAGACAACCACCTGGGTATGAGAGTAAGAAATTGCCACAGTATGTCTGCAAGCTTGATAAAGCACTCTATGGTCTAAAGCAAGCACACAGAGCATGGTATTCCAGATTGAGCTCACAGTTAAAATATCTTGGCTTTGTTGCTTCCAAGGCTGACACATCCTTGTTTATTTATAACAAGGCAGGAGTAGTCATTTTTGTGCTTATATATGTTGATGATATCATAGTTGCAAGTTCTTCACAAAATGCTACTAATGCTCTTTTGCATGATTTGAGCTCAGAGTTTGCCTTGAAGGACCTAGGTGATTTGCATTTCTTCTTGGGTATTGAAGTCAAGAAAACTCAAGATGGTATTATGTTAAATCAGGAAAAATATATTCTTGAGCTTCTGTCTCGCATGGGGATGAAAAATTGCAAGCCAATGTCTACACCTTTATCCTCCTCAGAAAGTCTCTCAGCATATGAGGGTGAGCCACTTCAAGAGGAGGAGAGTACAAGGTATAGGAGTACTGTAGGAGCACTACAATATTTAACTCTCACACGTCCAGATATCTCATTTGCTGTCAATAAGGTTTGTCAATATCTTCATGCACCTACTTCTGCATATTGGTCAGCTGTCAAGAGGATTGTGAGATATGTGAAACATACTATGGGAATAGGACTTCATTTCAAACGGTCTAATTCTTCTCTTGTGAGTGCATTCTCTGATGCTGACTGGGCAGGATGTAGTGATGACAGAAGATCAACTGGAGGTTTTGCAGTGTTCTTTGGATCTAATCTTATCTCCTGGAGTGCTAGAAAGCAAGCTACTGTGTCACGCTCAAGTACAGAAGCTGAATACAAGTCTTTGGCTAATGCAACTGCTGAGATCATTTGGGTTGAATCACTTCTTGAGGAATTGGGAATCAAGAAGAATCGTATCTCATGTTTATGGTGTGATAATTTGGGAGCAACATATCTGTCTGCAAATCCAGTGTTCCATGCCAGGACAAAGCACATAGAAATTGATTTTTACTTTGTACGAGAAAGGGTTGCGGCAAGGAAACTTGAGATTCGATTTATTCCTTCTAAGGATCAAGTGGCTGACGGTTTTACAAAAGCACTACCAGCAAGACCATTTGAAGAATTCAAGAGTAATCTTAACTTAGGTTAGTTGAGATTAAGGGAGGGTGTTAGAATATAGAGTTGTAATCTCAACCTCCTTCCTTCTCTTGTATTCTACCCAAACTCTTTCTGTCATAACCTTGTACGTCAAGCCAGGCTTCGGCCACGCATCAATATAAACTACCACGCGGCTCCCTCGATGGAGTAGGAACGCTTCATATCTTTCACATGCGAGTAACACACGCACGGGGAATTGCGGTTGAGCCGTGCTGGTGATGCTCGACACGCGACGCCACAGTCTACAGACGGCAGCGAACGCGGCTTGGTCACGGTCATTGTCGCCGACGCGCCGCATCCACGAGTCCTGGTCGAAGGCGGCATCTGCGGGCGCGCTTGGAAAAGGAGCAGAAGGTCCCATGGTTCGCACTGACCAGCGGCGAGAAGGCAACGAGCATCGGCGAGAGCACGCACAGACTATCGCGTAGCACTTGACGCCGCCGATGTCTGCGCGGGCGTGCTTTCGCGCAGTGTCGTACAGGTGCAGGACGTGCACGGCCGTGCTTGCTTGCTGGCAGCTCCACAAGGCTGAGCATCACCAGCACCATGTCACATGCAACTCCGACGCCTGGTCGTCGGGGACAAGGTGCCCCAGCATCCTGTGGCCGCTGCACAGGGACGCCTCCCTCTTCCTACAGTACAAGACGATGAACACCGACCCAGCAATGGCAGGGCTGATCATGCTCCCCACTAAGCATGGCGCTGAACAAACCCGAACAACGTGTCAAGTTTTTAGTCAAAATTGTGTCCACATTAGACGTAAACCACCCTAAACGGTATGAGGGACTGAAGTTATCTGGTTTAAAAAGTTGAGGGACTAAAATTATCTGGTTTGAGAAATTGAGGAACTAAGTTTGACTGGTTTTGAAGTTGAAGGACAATTTCTATACTTTCGAAAGAGTTAAAGGATGGAAAAATATACTTCTCCCATAAAAGAATGCGAATGCCAAATTGTTTGGTTCAAGGAGCTGTTGTCATGCATACAAGCAGAAGAAAGATGAGCTGATTGAAAAGCTACTGACATACACTCTTTCCATGTTGTAGAACAAAGTTGTTTTCCAAATTGTGATTGCCGGAACAATACAAAAAGCACAAAAATCAAACAAGCTGCAAAGTTCTAGCTAACATTAATTTCAGAAAATTGCCATGTCGAATATACAAAAATTGTCATGGCATTTTTACAAAAGAATTTCCACGGTTTATTGAGAACATCTATAAATTGCCATGGAAATAGTACAAGCAGCTTTAGAAATATGGCAAAACATATTATGTTTTCTTGGCATGGCAATGGAAACATGATTTCGACATGGCAACATATTATGATGTTTTGCCATGGTAAGAAATAATTTAGATTTTGGATAGCAGCAAAAGTTGAGGCGACATGGCAACATATTTTGTGTTTACATGGCAAAAACATATTTGACTTGCCATCAACTATAATTTCTAAAAATTGCCATGGAAAATTGGTCAATTAGCATCACATCAAAGTAAAAAAGTTCCTGCAATCCATGAATGACTGGGAAAATGAATCATACAAAAAAATGCATCATATGGATTGAGCTAAACAAGGTGAATCATCATCAGTGCTGAGCTAGTGACATAAAAACTGAACCTGTCCTTCAACTGATAGGTCATGTGCAGCGGACGAGTTCCTGGGCGCCCGACCGGTTGAAGAAGACGAGGAGGATGGTCGCGTCACCCATGGGCAGCACCTGGTCGCCGTGCTAGGAGAAGATGTGGTCGTGGAGGGCGCCGCGACGCAGGATGGCGCCGTCGCCTCCGGGCGAACGCGCAGCGTATGAGTTCCCCGGTGTACGATAAGCCGGGGAAGACGAGGAGCAGGGTCCCGTCGCCCATGGACGCCGTGCTCAGAGAAGATATCGTGTCCCCAACAACACATCGGGTTCTTGCGCCGCCACTGCTGCACTCTACATCCGCCTCCAAGGTCTCGAAGATCTGCCCCTTCAATCGCTGCCCAGCCCATGGAGAGAGGACAGTCTCTCGATTCCAGGGCTCTGGGCTCTAGGGGTACCCATTACCACACGATTTCGCGCCTCCCTATACTGGTCGCCGTCGTCGTCGCTTGAGCGTCGACTAGTATGTCCACTATCCATTGTTTCCATTCTCATCCTCCTGTTGTCCGCTTTTGATGTGTTAGACCGATGATCTTTGATGTTTTACAGAAGCTACCGGAGTGACAAGCTATGCCAACAGCCTCAGGCCGTCAGTATAGGCGAGAAACCGTTGGCAGCCGTCAGCATAGCCTCGTCGCCGTAGAATATGTCGGCGTATTCCAGAGGGGCCGTCGGCATAGTCATATATGCTGACGGTTTTTGTACGGCCGTCGGCAAAGAAGCATCTGCGAGCCCCACGTGGCCAGGGGTGGATCCATATGGGGTCAAGGGTGTACCCAAATATTTTGGCAAGAGATTTTTATATATGATTTATACTAGATGCATGTATAAAAAGTGGTGTGGTTTGTGCAATAAACATCATCTCAGATTCATATAAACTGTTCTCAAACCTTCGGTCCAACAATCACGAATATCTTGATTTCCTTAATACCAATTACCATCGATGCTTTTTCACCGTCTCGTGAGTTGCATTAACACCCTATTACTGTCACCAACCCTACATGAACTATGGTTTTAATGACGCCTTGTTTTTGGCCATGACATATTTTATGATTGTGTAGAAAATAATCTTCATTTTTTTACTTTTTTCTATAGGGTACTGTCATTATTCTTTGGAAGAAAGTTCTTACTAGCTACATGAACCTTTTAGATATTGCACTGCAAAAAAAAAACATTTTTTGAACAGCCAATTTTCAAATCCTGGATCCGCCACTGAACGTGGCAACCCTATGCCGACGGTATAGCTCGGAACTATGCCAACGGCAAAGCCGTGCCACGTGAATGAATTTCTTGATTTCTTAAGGCCTTACAGAAGCACATGGATTTTGATATACAAACATAGTCAGCTAGGGTAACCCAATGTGTAGGAGGCTTTGGGCCAAACGCTACATGAGACAACTGATTTGAAGCAACATGATCTCTTGCTCGATTCTCTCTGCTCCGGCACAAAACACACACGTACAGAACAGTAGCCAGCTGATTTGATTCTCACCGTTGGCCGGAACATGTGTTGTACGTGTCGTCAGAAGAGGACACTACCAAGGAGGTGTTGGGGAGCACTCTCTCACCGGACTGGAGGTAGACTGGAGGTAGAAGAAGAAGAGAGACACACAGGTGTTGGTTTTGTGTCCACGAACGCCCCGGCCGCACGTACAGCCGCTTTCTTTCCAGAGCACAAACTATCCGTACAAACACACACTCGTGCCGCGGCTTTGTAGTCCACAGCAGCGCAGCGCCAACGTTCCCATGCGCACGTACGCACGAACGCATAGCTATCTCCGATGCATGCAATTGATCCGCCCGGCACGCGCACGACGCGGCCAGCTCCACCGGTTGCTGCTAACAGCCTGCTAACCACCTAGCTAGCTAACTCACACCACCACGCCACACACGCACGCCATGAGCACACACACGCACGCCCGCCTACGGCCGTGACCCAGTGTTAGGGCATCTCAAGGATTCATCTCCAATTTCATGGCGAATTCGAATTCAGGAGGGATGTTTGGGAGAAGAAGGAGAGGAGACCCTCCTTACAAGCTCGCACGCACACGCTACCTAGCCGTTTGCCAGCCGCCACTCGAATCTTATCATTTACAGATATGAGTACAACTCTTACCGGGCCCATTCTGGGCCGGCGAGCCGAGCCGGTTGGCGAGGCTGTCTTCTGGGCCGGCTTGAGGTTTGAACATGGTCTTGGCGCTCGTTCGGTTCGTTGACACCCAACCCGCGGACTCGACCTGGCGCACCGACGCCGGTCGCACCGCCACGGATCCAACCTAGCGCAACCGACGCCGGTCGCCACTGTGCTCCGTCGCGGCTTATTCCCAACAGGAGGAACCCCTCACGGGCAGCGCTGAGCAGGCGGTCCTGGTGATGATGTCCCGTCCGGTTCATCTCGATCGAAGCTGACGTGAGGACCCTGCCCTCATGGACCATGCATGCTGACAGGAAGTCAGGAACAGACCAAGGGAAAGAGTTGTCGGCGGTGGTGGTCGTTGTCATGGGGAGAGAGATGTAGGATATTGTCTCCGGCTGGACAAGTGTCAGCGTGTTGTAGAAGAGCTCCTCCAATCTGTGGTGGTGGCAGTAGTCGATCTTGTTCAGGCGTGAGTGGAGATGTATCACAAGATGTTCGGCACGGCTAACTGCCTGGACACTATCCCAATGATGCAGCTGCTACTCATGTCCTGCTTCTGGTCGGTGAGATCGACCCGATCCCGACAAAAACGGATGGCCAAGTATGAGGGGTACCGACGCTGACACTTCCTCGCATCTTTTCGCGCGCTGCAGGTAGTGTAGGCGCGTCTGCAGCCACTCCGCGTTCTTCTCATCCCAGCCGCTGACGGCTTAGAGAACTCCAGGTCGAGCATTGCATGTGTAAGTAAGAGCATTGCATTCATGTAAATCTTGCTTTCATGTATGTTTGTATTGCATTCATGTATGTTACTTCCTCACATTATGGGACCGAGGGAGTACAATTTTGTATGTGTAAGTAAGAGCATTGCATTCATGTAAATGTTGCTTTATTTGCTTCGGCTATTTGCTCTGAAAACATGATTGTGCAGGTTTGAGATTTTTGTTGGTACAGGTTCTTGATCATGCTCTTTACCTGCAGGTTTGAAATTTTGTTGGTATAGGTTTGGGATGGTCAATGTAGTTTAGCAAGGAAATGGTGCAAGTGCTCTTCTGGTGGAAGATGAAGCTTTGTTGGGTTGGGGCAATTCTTATGTACTCTCTCCGTCCCAAAATAAGTGACTCAACTTTACACTAGTTTTGGGACGGAGGGAGTAGATATTAAGGGAAAATAAATTCTAGAACAATATACCTTCGTAGACCATACAGTATAAGGATGGCAGTCACATAGTACATGGAGTATTTTATGGCTTACGATGTCCTGAGTACAGCCACGGTTTTCAGTTTCCGCAACTTGCAACAATGAGCCTTGGCGGTTTTGTGATGACTTGAGTTGGTGCGTGAATCCATAATGTATCTATACTTCATGCTTATGGTGAATCATTTCTATGGCATTGGATACGCCAGTGGAAGAGGTCACTAGGCACTAGCATGTTTCACTATTTTGATTACAAACTAAAGCTTGTTCATGTATGAAGAATGGGTGCATTGATCTCACTTTTATTATGGTGCGTACATCATGTAGATGCACACAAGTTCATATTGTAGTTCTACAACATAAGAGGTATTAGCCTTGTTTTTTTTTCTAGCAGTTGCAGATATGTTATTGGAAATTCATGCCTTTACACAAGTATATTTGTACACTGCAACATTTAGCAAGACTGCATGCTATTTATATGGCACCTTTTATATCCTTTTTTTATTGAAAATGAAGTGATTGATGGCAGAAAGAGAGAGAGAGCGGGTTGGTCACAAGTTAGGGAGCTGGATCTGTCACTAATTGAGATGGCAAACATGGATTGTAGTTGGTGGAGAAAGAAGATCTTGAGTGATTTATTGATTAAAAAAATAGACTGTAAATATGCATGAGAAATCTATAGGTATACGATAACTTAATTAATCTTCATACTAATTATATATATTGCTTGTGCAGGATGATTATGGGTTGAGAAATATTGTTTTTATTATACTTGCTGAAGTACCGTGCAAACGAAGCTAAAGACAACATTCCTGACCTTGTACAGGAATATCTTAAGCGCATCAAGTAGACCTTAGCTTGTAACACACAATCATCTGGATCATTGCTCTCTATGTATACTTCATCGAGTTACATTGTAGGTGAAGTGGATTTCAATTATTTTTCAATTCTTGCGGGCTGTCTTTTCAATACATCCGAAATATGATATACATTATATGTCTAATCAGAAAAATCTATACATGTGAAATTTGATATGCATTGTACTCATAGATGTAGTCGGAAAAAATAAATTAAAAGCCCGTGACAACGCACAGGTGTTCTGCTAGTATTAATTAGTATCACTCTTCCAATATGCCTTTCGAGATCCAAGTACTTACATACCTTCCGGTGTGCTTCATGCAAGTTACATGCGCTCCGGGATAAGACTTCTACTCTATGGTTTTGAATAATTGTAGGTTGCTTCGTTGTTACTGATGGAAATGGCCTTAAGGAGTGTTGTGTTTAAAACCTTTGACCCATCCGCTTAATGGTCAATACATTTTGTAGCCTTTCTGGTTCAACAAGTGTCACTAAATAATTTATATGTTGGCCATGCAGAATGTTCACATATACTGTATTTGTTTGATTCTAAAAAAAATGTTTCAGAGCTGAAGAAGATGCACCAGTGGATAAATGATAAATTTCTCGTTTACAAATAATATGTATTGTTCCTACATTCTTGGCATGTGATTTGCTATGTCTTAGTTTATATCTTACAACGCAATAATTTTACAGTGCTAAGGCACTTATTTCCGAACAATAATTCCTGCAAGACACCTGATTGAAATGATGATGTCTTTTTCTTAGGTTTTCTTTTGAAACATTGCGGGAGTGTGAAGCAGGCACTCAGCGTGTGGAAGGTAATGGTACTATAAGGTGCTTTTGTCGACTTTAAGAGTACTAAAAGGTGCTTTTGTCGACTTTAACAATACTAAAAGGTGCTTTTGTTGACTTTACCTTCTTATTCTATGATTGTTCTTATTGTACAAACTATGTTTCATAAACAACCATTGGTGTCAGAAAAATTCAATACAATCTATCTATGTTAAGATAATCGGTTGCCTTATATTTAATTTTGCATTTCAGGCAGACCTCTGTTACTTCATCTTTTTAGGTGATGCATAAAGTTGTAAACTTGCTATTTAAGATCGGTCTTCAACCATTGTATATGCTGATGTTCTCTAAAACTCAGCATATAAAACCTACCAATGTCAACTATTATATCTGATAGAATATATAATTCATTAGTTGGCCACATCCTAGATCCTAAAAATTTGGCCTACAAGGTTGTTTTACTACTCTAAAAATCACCCACTATACTCACCTGTTTTAGTGAGCATATTATCTTAAGTTCTATTGAAGGCTCGTGTCATGAGAAAATAAGCAAGGTCTTCTTTTAGATTTGCCTCATTATCTTAACAAAGTTATTTCTAATATTTTAGATGAGGAAAGAAGTTCTTGATGGGTGTATCTTTGCATTATTTTTTATGTTCAAGTTAGAATTTTATTCTTCTCGGTTGAATCTTAGGTAATTTGCTCTCCTTGCATTCATGCAACAAATTTATAGTGATATGCTATGATCTACCAGTCAAAACGACATGCAACTATATCTATATTGTTTTCTTGACCACAAATTTTGAATGTATGATTAAGAGATTGTTGTTTTGTGTACCTACGTGATAGGAATGTTTCTTGATTCAATATTTTATAAAATAAAATACAAAAAATGAAATGATAAGTTATCGTGGTATGTAAGAGTATCTTTGAAGGATATGGTGTTTGTACTAAAGTATAGTGCTTTAAGTTATAAAACTTCTTCTTGCATGATGAGGTTGTTAGCGATATCATGGCCATATCCACTTTATCAACATGTTTTACATGTGTCGCATTTAGAGCGTTTCATGGAATAGTTATTTTAGTTGTTGTATAGGAATCGATTTCCTATCATCATCCTCATTGGCAACTTTTGATAGGATTTGTGGAACTACATGTCACTTATGAGACGTGTTGGGTCAATATCTACGCATGATTAGTACTTTCTTATTTGACTTTGGCAACCCTTCATAAACCTGTAGTAGGTATATCCTTGCTTTGCTATGTTATGCACCAATATTTTTTCGTTTATGCAATATCATTTCTAATTATGTATTAAGTTTTTTTTACTAAGAATATGGAAGTACAAGCCACGATGTATTTTCACTAGAAAATAATTGTGATGTTGTGCTTTTGGCAGCATTACTAAAATGATCAATCGTCAAGGTAGGCTTAATTATTTATGGATACAAATAGTATCCAAAAGGGTAAAGTATACATTGGTTTTGCAGATAATATAAAAAATACATTTATGTTAGTCCAGAAACATAAAATATATTAATATGTTTCACTTACTATACTAAACACCATCCCGTTAGAATTTTATTAAGCATAGTGATACGTCCATTTTGCATCATGCTTTTATATTGATATTTATCGTATTATGAGCTGTTATTACACATTATGTCACAATACTTATGCATTTTCTCTCTTATTTTTACAAGGTTTACACAAAAAGGGAGAATGCTGGCAGCTGGAATTCTGGGCTGGAAAAGGAGCAAATATTAGAGACCTATTCTGCACAACTCCAAAAGTCCTGAAACTCCACGGAAGTTATTTTTGGGAATTATAAAAAATACCGAGCGAAGAAAATACCAGAGGGGGCCCACACCCTAGCCACGAGGGTGGGGGCGCGCCCCCTGCCTCATGGGGCCCATGGCAGGCCTCTGATGTCCATCTTCTGCTATATGAAGTTTTTTACCCTGGAAAAAATTATAAGCAAGCTTGCAGGATGAAACTCCGCCGCCACGAGGCAAAACCTTGGCGGAACCAATCTAGGGCTCTGGCGGAGCTGTTCTGCCGGGGAAACGTCCCTCCGGGAGGGGGAAATCATCACCATCGTTGTCGATGTCAAAACCGGCGGATCTCGGGTAGTGGGTCCCGAACTGTGCGTCTAGGCCGGATGGTAACAGGAGGCAGGGAACATGATGTTTTACCCAGGTTAGGGCCCTCTTGATGGAGGTAAAACCCTACGTCCTGCTTGATTAATATTGATGATATGGGTAGTACAAGAGTAGATCTACCACGAGATCAAGGAAGCTAAACCCTAGAAGCTAGCCTATGGTATGATTGTTGTATATGGAGTTGATTGCCTACGGACTACAACCCTCCAGTTTATATAGACACCGGATAGGGTTAGGGTTACATAGAGTCGGTTACAATGGTAGGAGATCTTGAATATCCGCATCGCCAAGCTTGCCTTCCATGCCAAGGAAAGTCCCATCCGGACACGGGACGAAGTCTTCAATCTTGTATCTTCATAGTCCAGGAGTCCGGCTGAAGGTATAGTCCGGCTACCCGAACACCCCCTAATCCAGGACTCCCTCAGTAGCCCCTGAACCAGGCTTCAATGACGACGAGTCCGGCGCGCAAATTGTCTTCGGCATTGCAAGGCGTGTTCCTCCTCCAAGTCCTTCATAGAAGATTGTAAACACCAAGAGTAGTGTCCGCTCTGCAAAATAAGCTTCCACATATTGCCGTAGAGAGAATAATATTAACACAAATCAAATCTGCTGACATATTCCGCAATGCGTCATCACACTACGGCCAAGTCCTTTACTCAAATCGATTTCACCTTTCCACCTCAGCGTGTTTTGCGAGGCAGTTTCCTTGGCACATCTTGTCAAAGCAGAGATCGTGTGCCCCCCTTTTACGGGATTCTCATCAATACGGACGTGGGTAACCCAATCGTGCCCGTTAGCATGTTTTCTCGATTAAAGGTGAGTCCCAAACGGTTACGGGGAGGGCTCCTAGTATTCAACCTCTTATAAAGAGACCAAGGCCTTACTCCTTTTTGCAATCTCAAGCGAGTTCGCTCGTCGCCTCGAGTTCCAACACCCTAGGCTCCAGATTCCAGGCGCTTCGGACCTTCGACAATGTCCGGTCCTAACCTTCAAGGCCGATGGATGCCCTCCTCCGTCACGGAGGAGGACGTGCTAAAGTTGAGAGAGGCTAAGTTCTTGACCGCCAAAATTTCGCACAGGTTGCCTGCTCAAAGGCAGGCTATCCCCAGTCCCCAGCCTGGTGAGATCGTAGTGTTCGTGTCTCACTTCCTTCGGGGGTTAGGCTTCTCGATGGATCCCTTTGTGAGGGGACTACTGTTTTATTATGGGCTGGAATTTCATGACTTAGCTCCGAAGTCCATCCTCCATATCTCTTCGTTTATCGTTGTATGCGAAGCGTTCCTCCGTGTTACCCCTCACTTCGGATTATGGCTCAAGACTTTCAAAGTGGAGCCGAAGATGATCAAGGGACGGCACGCAGAGTGCGGAGGCGCTGTTATAAGCAAAAATGCTGATGCTCCATGGCCCGAGGGCTCTTTTCAAGAGGAGCTAGGCCTGTGGCAACGAGAGTGGTTTTATATCACCACTCCCCGGAGCACCAAGTGGGTGGCGCTTCCTGCCTTTCGCTCGGGTCCCCCACCACGGCTAGCGTCATGGGTTAACAGAGGGTTAGATTGGGGTTTGCCCAAAGACGTGCCCTTGTTACAGGGCCGCATTAAGGATCTCTTGGAAGGAGACCTCAGCCTGGTCAAGGTGACGTAGGTCATGTTGATTCGCCGAATATTGCCAGACAAACGTTGCTCCCTTCGCCTGTGGGAGTTTAACCCAGAGGGACCGCGAGCTCTCCAGAATTTCATGGGCGCAACGCCCACGGAGATGTATAAGTTGTTCTTCGGATCACAAGGGATGTGTCCGAATTTAAACGAGGACGCAGGCCTAAGCTGCAATCGCCCGGATACTCAAGTAAGCAACCTTGTGCCCGGACCTTCTATCCGTATAATTGTCATAAACTTGCCCTTAAAAGAGCCGTCCTTTCAAACAGGAGTGGATAGCGAAGGCAAAGCTAATCAGGTGTCCGGCTCCCCTTCCTGAAACTAGGCCGGATCCCGTGCTAGTCAGGATGCTGGAGATAATGCCTTTGGAGGGAGAGGACAAGGAAGCTATGGCCTCCTCGAAGGAGGCTGCTCCGAAGGGAGGAACCGACAATTCCTTTCCTAAGGGGAAGAAGAGAGCCGCCTCTTACGACCCGGAAACCATGGCCTCGAAGCGGGGGAGAAAATCCTCGTCAGAGGGTCCGGCGCCAGGGAGTTCCTCGGCCGGACTACGCCCTCAAGGGGATCAGCCCTCCAGCGAGCCGTAAGTAGAGAAAGATTTTCCTTTTGAGGGATGAGGGAAATCCTTGATTTATATCTGAGAAGATTAACCAAAATTTTACCTTGTAGCTCGGACCTCAGCCCTTCTCAGCAGAGCTCGTCTTCGGGGGATCTCCTTCCGGAGATGATGGAGAGCGGGACGCCTCCCCCTGCCGTGCCGCCTAGCGAGGCGGGCGACCCTGAGGTGTCGTCTCGGAGGGTTTCTCCGAATCCAGCAGGGGCGGAAGATAGCTATGTGGCCCCCCGAGGTTCTCTGCGTCCGGCCTTCGAAAGAGGTCGTGGGACAAGTCCGGCACCGTCTGGTGCTCGGCCGGAGGAGCTAAAGATTCTGCTGGGGCGAGCTTCTATCTCGGAGGAGCACCGTGCATTGATGGGCACGGTGATTGAAAGGATCTCATCCGCAGAGAGCGGATTGCATGAGGCCGTCAAAAGTTTACTGACGGGTTTTGAGGTACATTAGATAATGTACACTTTTGTCAGTTGCGCATGAATAAGATGCACCCTGTGTAGATAGTAGCCCCTGAGACTCTGCGCGTCGTCAAGAAATGACGGCACGCGGAAGATCATAATCCCAAGTCTAAGATGTCGCCTTTGAATGTAGGCGGCAGGGTGTCCGGAATCGAGCCGAACTGATGATTTTGCCGAACTAAAGCGGCAACTGGACGTGGCAGATGCCGACATCGCGCTTGTCAGCAAGCGGCTTGATGAGGCTCAAGGTATGTAATTCCTCGGGCGGCATCAGGTAAGAAGAGTTTTATGCCAGTGTCTTACGATGTGTGTGCTTGACGCAGATGGTGCGGCCGCCGTGGAGAGTCTTAGGGCAGAACTTGCCCGAGCTAAAGAACAAGCCAGAGAAAGTGATGTGGCTGCCAAGAAAGCCCTTGAAGAGCTGAGAGCCGAACAGGCTGCTCATTGCCGAAGCAAGGAAGAGATGGCCGAGATGGCCGAAAAGTTAAAGAGTGCTGCATACCGTTGTAGACTTCTTGAGAAAGAAGACCAGGCAAAACAGACGGACTTAGAGAAGGCCGTTGCCAATGCCAAGGACGCGCGCTCTACGATGAGAGCTGCGAAGGAGGAGCTGCGTCAGGCCGAACAGATTGCGGCTGGAAAGCCCTTTATGCTGCGAAGGAAATTTTGCGATCCGAAGTTTGCTCCGTTGGACCGGATGTGGAGTGTGGAGGATACCTATCTGGATTTGGCAGCGAGTGCTGCTGATGCGACCGAACACTTTCGAGATCAGAAAGATCGCGAAGTGGAAAAGCTTTTCTGGTCGCAGTTTCACAATCCAGAGCGTCCACTGGCAGTGGACGATCGTTTGGCTCAATGGGCCGAACTGAATAGGTTGTCCGGACTCGCCATGAAGTACGTCATGGGTCATCTGTGGCCGGGGAGATCGGAGCCGAAGAGTTATTTCAGCTTGGTGCAGCAATTCCTTGATGCGGTGCCGCGTATTAATGCAATGAAGAGGTCAGCATGCATAGAGGGCGCAAGGATGGCTCTTGCCCATGTCAAGACATACTGGGCAGAGATGGAGACCACCGTTGTTGCGTCCCGAGATTCGGACAAAAGCCGAGTACCCTCCGAGCACTATTTTCAGGAAGTCCTTGAAGGCGCTCGTGTAATAGAGACGCAGTGCTCGAAAGATGCTATGTTATGATAGCATATGTAATTATAAAGTAATATTTTGATAAACTGTAGTGGCCTTTTTATACTTGTGCCTTCAAGTATTGGGAACACCTCCTGTGAGGCCGTTTTAAGATATATATGTATATATAATCTGAAAGATGGCAGTCATTGGCTTCAGCCCCCACGCACATAGTGTGGGGGTGCTCGCAGAAGACGCATTTTCACACTTAACCCAACGTCTTGGTCCTACAAAGGAGGTGATAGCGCAGCGGGCCAGGCAACCGGACTATAATGCTTTAACACTTTCACTTAGCCATAGGAGCTTGACAGTGAGACTATTTAGGTAGCCCTTGGTAGCGACTGCGCTCGCCCGAGTTCGGGGGGCGTATGTGCCTGACCAGGAAGCGACCCTTCGTTAAAGCGGAGGAATCTGATAGATTCCGATAGGTCGTCAAGTGGCTGACCAGTCTCACGCTACATCATGACAGTCAGTTTTTGGCTTTCTCTACTGAGGTGCTCGCCCGGCCGAACCGGGGCACAATCGCAGTAGTTCTCCTGGTGCTACCTTAGCCGATAGAGCGGAACATAAGGTAGCCGAACTCAGGAGCCGGGCAACCCAACATTTGACCAAAGACATGATTCGGAGCTGATGCATATAATGCCAAAACTCGCGACGCCGAACACTCCCTAAGGTGTTCGGTCTTTATGAGTGTGGGCGAAACAACACTCTTTATTAAAAAAGCCCCTAGTGTCCGGGTACGTGCAAAAATTCTGACGTGGCCACATGGCAAGACGCCAGCCTCCTCCTTTGGTTATATCAGAAAAAACCAGGGGATGTGTATCAACGAGAGACAGTAAAAAAGGTTTACGCAGGGTCTTAATCTAAAAAGAATCCTTTAGAACGGGTCCCTACTGCACGTCCGCGCCTATGTCTCCGTTGTGCCGTATCATGGACGGGTGCTGCACGACGTTCATCTGTAAAAGAGAGGAACTGAGTTGAAAACGGGTCGTGTCGAAAAAGTTAAAAATAAACAAAGTATAAAGTAATATATATAAGATTGAGCTTTATTGTCTCTTATTGTATATGCGTGGAGCCCCTAGTGCGGGGTTATATGGCCACTAGGCCTGCATCAATGATGAATTTGCACCGAACTCGTCTATCCACGTTCGTGGTCTTGAATGACCTATTTCGAAGTTTTTTGGCCGGTGAGGCCATTTTGCTGTGGGGCTGTCAAGGCGGCCGCATAGTCCTCCCCTTGGGGAGGCGCACTTTAGTGCTTCCCTTTCAAAGAGATGATGCCTCGTGGACCGGGCATCTTAAGCGTAAGGGATGCATAATACGGTATTGCGTTAAAGCGAGCGAAAGCTTCGCGTCCCAGTAGTGCTTGATAGTGACTTGAGAACGGGACGATATGGAAGGTCAGCTTTTCGCGGCGGAAGTTATCGGCAGAGCCGAATATAACTTCGAGCCGGAGAAAACCCATACAATGGGTGTCCGGACCAGGTGTTACCCCTTGAAAGGAGGTTTTGCTGCGGCAGATTCTTGCTGGGTTTATCCCCATGTGATGGATTGTATCCTGATATATCAGGTTTAGTCCACTGCCGCCATCCATAAGGACATTTGAAAACCGGAGTCCACCAATTATTGGATCGAGTATCAAGGCAGTCCGGCCTGCATTCTTGATATTTCTAGAATAATCTAGCTGATCGAAGATGATTGGTTTTGACAACCAGTGGTGGGACCCTTTGGGGATAGGCCGTGTGGTGTGTACCTTTATGGGCGCCGCACGTTTTGTTATGTGAAGTAAGTTCACTGTTTTTACTTCTTGTGGGAAGTTCTTTTGTTTCCTGGTGCTCTGCTTTTGGGGTTCGTCCTCGTCTTCGCTTGGTGTGTCGAGCCCCTTGTGTTCGGCATTGAGTCTGCCGGATTGTTTGAAAACCCAACAATCTCTGTGGGTATGGTTAGCAGGCTTCTCGGGAGTACTGTGTATCTGACGTATCCTGTCCAGGATTTTATTTAAGTTGGATGGATCGTCCCTGTTATCCTGGAGGGGTGGTTTTGTCTGATTTTGTCGTGAACCTTTGAATCCGGCATTGACTGTCGTGCTCTTCGGACTTTTGTCCTTAGTCCAGCGACGGTCCTTGTTGCGTTGCAGTTTTCTGTTTCCATCCCTAGTTTCGGATGTACTTGGGTCGCTGGGGCTGCACCTTGCCAACCAGCTGTCCTCCCCTGCATAAAAGTGGGTCATGAGGCTTGTTAGTGTGGCCATTGTTCTTGGCTTTTCTTGGCCGAGGTGTCTGGAGAGCCATTCGTCTCGGACGTTATGCCTGAAAGCTGCTAAGGCTTCGGTGACCGGACAGTCGACTATCTGATTCTTTTTAGTGAGGAATCTATTCCAGAACTGCCGAGCTGATTCTTCGGGTTGTTGAGTTATGTGACTAAGATCGTCTGCATCCGGAGGGTGGACATAGGTCCCTTGAAAGTTTGCTCGGAAAGCATCCTCGAGCTCTTCCCAGCTTCCAATTGTGTTTTCAGGAAGGCTTTTAAGCCAATGCGGGGCTGGCCCTTTAAGCTTAAGGGGTAAATATTTTATGGCGTGGAGATCATCTCCTCTAGCCATGTGTATGTGGAGGATATAATCCTCGATCCAGACTCCAGGGTCTATTGTTCCATCATATGCCGCTATGTTTACGGGTTTGAATCCCTCTGGAAATTCATAGTCCAGGACCTCATCAGTGAAGCATAGGGGGTGTGCGGCACCCCTGTATTTGGGTGTGCCGGATTCTGATGATGGCTTTATTGCATTGCTTGCGAGAGCTTGCTTTCTTGGCCCATAAATGGACCTAACTGGTCCATGATGCGAATCCTTAAGTGGGTCGCATGCCGATTTAGGTGCAGCGCCGCTTGCCGCTTTATGGGGTCGTCTATCCGACCTTGTGGCTTTCTCATTTTTTGAATGTGAGGGCTCTAGGGCCTCTTTGTCGAATTCAGGCAATAGCTTTCTTTTCGGATAGCTTTTAGTGCGGCGACTGTCGCCGTATTTATCTGCGGTATTGATTACTTTGCTCCATCTAATCCGGAGTGCATCCTCCGCTGTTTTTAGCTTCCGCTTCTGCTTTTTTAGGCTGCGTGTAGTTGCAACGAGCCTCTCGTGGAGATTCTTCTGCTCCATAGGTTTATCCGGCGTGAGATCGTCCGGAATGCCGTTTTCGCCGGAGGAGGGATGTTCGGTTTCTATATCCGTGTTGCCCTGTTCGGACGGTTGCTCTAAGGCCTGCTCGTCGTCTACCGGCTCGTCCTTCTCTATGGCTGGGTTTTTATCGAGGCGGGGCTTGGGTCGGTGTTTACGCCGACGCTTTGATTGCTTTTCGGGGGGTCGATCTCCCGTTCCATCCCCTTTTTCCTCGTTGTCGCTTCCTTTAGGGGTATCCACCATGTACACATCGTGAGATGAGGTGGCTGTCCAATGTCCTATGGGCGTTGGTTCATCGATATCTCCTGCATCGTCATCCATGTTGTCGATGTCTCCGGAGTCAAAGTTGATCACGTCGTTTAAATTGTCAACAGTGGCTACCAAGTGGCTGGTGGGTGGGCTTTGAATTTCTTCATCGTCCGTATCCCATCCTCACTGACCGCAGTTCGGCCAGGGCTCTCCTGATAAAGAGAGAGACTTGAGAGAATTCAGGATATTGCCAAAAGGCGAGTGCTGAAAGATGTCTGCGGCGGTGAACTCCATTATCGGCGCCCAATCGGATTCGATTGGCAGGGGTGCGGGGGGTTCAGAGTCCGGAGAGGAGTCCGGATCCTCGGAGTCATGGATCATGCAGAGCGCGGGGCTAGCGTTCGGCTCGATCGCCTTTGAGATCGAAGCCCCCGAGGTGACGTCCAACCGCTCATCCTCGATTGGCGCAATAGGCTCCGAGTTAGGGGTCGGAACCGATGCGTGTGCGGCCTCCAGGACACTGTCCGGAGGCAGAGCTAGATCATGCCCCTCGAGATAGTGCGGCGCGCTTGGCCGTGGCTCGAACTCGTTGAAGATCAAGTCTCCGCGGATGTCAGTCGTGTAGTTTAAGCTTCCAAACCTGACTTGATGGCCAGGGGCGTAGCTTTCGATCTGCTTCAGGTGGCCAAGCGAATTGGCCTGCAGAGCGAAGCCGCTGAAGATGAAGATCTGTCCGGGGAGAAAAGTCTCACCCTGGACCGTATCGTTGTTGATGATCAAAGGAGCCATCGGGCCTAAAGGCGACGACACAGAGGAACTCTCAATGAAAGCACCAATGTCGGTGTCAAAACCGGCGGATCTCGGGTAGTGGGTCCCGAACTGTGCGTCTAGGCCGGATGGTAACAGGAGGCAGGGAACACGATGTTTTACCCAGGTTCGGGCCCTCTTGATGGAGGTAAAACCCTACGTCCTGCTTGATTAATATTGATGATATGGGTAGTACAAGAGTAGATCTACCACGAGATCAAGGAGGCTAAACCCTAGAAGCTAGCCTATGGTATGATTGTTGTATATGGAGTTGATTGCCTACGGACTACAACCCTCCGGTTTATATAGACACCGGATAGGGTTAGGGTTACATAGAGTCGGTTACAATGGTAGGAGATCTTGAATATCCGCATCGCCAAGCTTGCCTTCCACGCCAAGGAAGGTCCCATCCGGACACGGGACGAAGTCTTCAATCTTGTATCTTCATAGTCCAGGAGTCCGGCTGAAGGTATAGTCCGGTTACCCGAACACCCCCTAATCCAGGACTCCCTCAATCGTCATCACCAACGATCCTCTCATCGGGAGGGGGTCAATCTCCATCAACATCTTCACCAGCACCATCTCCTCTCAAACCCTAGTTCATCTCTTGTATCCAATCTTTGTCCCAAAGCCTCAGATTGGTACCTGTGGGTTGCTAGTAGTGTTAATTACTCCTTGTAGTTGATGCTAGTTGGTTTATTCTGTGGAAGATTATATGTTCAGATCCTTAATGCATATTAATACCCCTATGATTATGAACATGAATATGATTTGTGAGTAGTTACGTTTGTTCCTGAGGACATGGGAGAAGTCTTGCTATTAGTAGTCGTGTGAATTTGGTATTCGTTTGATATTTTGATGAGATGTATGTTGTCTCTCCTCTAGTGGTGTCATGTGAACGTCGACTACATGACACGTCACCATTGTTTGGGCCTAGAGGAAGGCATTGGGAAGTAATAAGTAGATGAAATTGCTAGAGTGATAGAAGCTTAAACCCGAGTTTATGTGTTGCTTTGTAAGGGGCTGATTTGGATCCATATGTTTCATGCTATGGTTAGGTTTACCTTAATACTTCTTTTGTAGTTGCGGATGCTTGCAATAGGAGTTAATCATAAGTGGGATGCTTGTCCAAGTAAGGGCAGCACCCAAGCACCGGTCCACCCACATATCAAATTATCAAAGTACCGAACGCGAATCATATGAGCGTGATGAAAACTAGCTTGACGATAATTCCCATGTGTCCTCGGGAGCGTTTTTCTCTATGTAAGAAATTGTCCAGGCTTGTCCTTTGCTACAAAAAGGATTGGGCCACCTTGATGCACCTTATTTACTTTTGTTACTTGTTGCTCGTTACCAATTACCTTATCACAAAACTATTTGTCACCGATAATTTCAATGCTTGCAGAGAATACCTTACTGAAAACTGCTTGTCATTTCCTTCTGCTCCTCGTTGGGTTCGACACTCTTACTTATCGAAAGGACTACGATAGATCCCCTACACTTGTGGGTCATCAAGACTCTTTTCTGGCGCCGTTGCCAGGGAGTGAAGCGCCTTTGGTAAGTGGAACTTGGTAAGGAAAAATTTATATAGTGTGCTGAAATTTACTATCACTTGCTACTATGGAAAGTAATCCTTTGAGGGGCTTGTTCGGGGTATCTTCACCCCGTCCAGTAGAGCAAAGAGTTGCTCCTCAACCTACTGAACCTACTGAAAATGTTTACTTTGAAATTCCTTCGGGTATGATAGAGAAACTGCTAGCTAATCCTTTTGCAGGAGATAGAACATTGCATCCCGATTTACATTTAATCTATGTGGATGAAGTTTGTGGATTATTTAAGCTTGCAGGTATGCCCGATGATGTTATCAAGAAGAAGGTATTCCCTTTATCTTTGAAGGGAGAGGCATTGACATGGTACAGGCTATGTGATGATATGTAATCATGGAACCACAAACGATTGAAATTGGAATTTCATCAGAAGTTTTATCCTATGCATCTTGTTCATCGTGATCGTAATTATATATATAATTTTTGGCCTCGTGAAGGAGAAAGCATCGCTAAAGCTTGGGGAGGCTTAAGTCAATGTTATATTGATGCCCCAATCATGAGCTCTCAAGATAAATGATTATTCCAAAAAATTATGCTCAGCTTTCTGACAACAATCGCACCATGCTCGATACTTCTTGTATTGGTTCTTTTATGATGAAGACTATTGAATTCAAATGGGATTTATTGGAGAGAATTAAACGCAACTCTGAAGATTGGGACCTCGACGAAGGTAAGGAGTCAGGTATAACACCTAAGTTTGATTGTGTTAAATCCTTTATGGATACCGATGTTTTCCGTAAGTTTAGCACTAAATATGAACTTGACTCTGAGATAGTAGCTTCTTTCTGTGAATCATTTGCTACTCATGTTGATCTCCCTAAGGAGAAGTGGTTTAAATATCATCCTCCCATTGAAGTAAAAGTAGTTGAACCTATTAAAGTTGAAGAAACGACTATCACTTATAATGATCCTATTGTTCCTACTGCTTATGTTGAGAAACCACCTTTCCCTGTTAGAATAAAGGATCATGCTAAAGCTTCAACTGTTGTCAACAAAAGTAATATTAGGACACACAAACCTCCTGAGCAAATTAAAGTTGAACCTAATATTGCTATGGTTAAAGATCTCTTGGCTGATAATATTGATGAGCATGTTATTTACTTCTGTGATGAAGCTGCTAGAATTGCTAAACCCGATGCTAAAGATAAACATAGGCCTGTTGTAGGCATGCCTGTTATTTCTGTTAAAATAGGACATCATTGTTATCATGGCTTATGTGGTGTGGGTGCTAGTGCTAGTGCTATACCTCATTCTTTATACGAAGAAATTATGCATGATATTGCACCCCCTGAGATAGAAGATATTGATGTTACAATTAAGATTGCCAATAGAGATACTATATCACCGACCGGGATTGTTAGAGATGTCGAAGTCTTGTGTGGGAAGGTTAAATATCCTGCTGATTTTTTTGTTCTTGGTTCCCCACAAGATAGCTTTTGTCCCATTATATTCTGTAGACCCTTCTTGAACACTGTTAATGCTAGGATAAACTGCGAAAAGGATATTGTTACTATTGGTTTGGGTGATATGTCTCATGAGTTTAACTTTGATAAATTTCGTAGACAACCTCGTGACGAGGAATTGCCTAGTAAAGATGAAATTATTGGTCTTGCTTCTATTGCTGTGCCTCCTAATGATCCTTTAGAACAATATTTGCTTGACCATGAAAATGATATGTTTATGAATGAAAGAAGGGAAATAGATGAAGTATTCTTTAAACAGGGACCTATTTTGAAACACAATTTGCCAGTTGAAATCCTAGGGGATCCTCCTCCACCCAAGGGTGATCCCATGTTTGAGCTTAAACCATTACCTGATACTCTCAAATATGCTTATCTTGATGAAAAGAAGATATATCCTGTTATTATTAGTGCTAACCTTTCAGAGAAGGAGGAAGAAAAATTATTGAAAACTCTGAAGAAGCATCGTGCTGCTATTGGATATACTCTTGATGATCTTAGGGGCATTAGTCCCACCCTATGCCAACACAAAATAAATTTGGAGAAAGACGCCAAACCAGTTATTGATCACCAATGACGGCTAAATCCTAAGATGAAAGAAGTGGTAAGAAAGGAAATATTTAAGCTCCTGGAGGCAGGTATAATCTATCCCATAGCTGATAGTAAGTGGGTAAGTCCTCTCCATTGTGTCCCGAAGAAGGGAGGTATTACTGTCATTCCTAATGATAAAGATGAATTGATCCCGCAAAGAATTATCAGAAGTTATAGGATGGTAATTGATTTCGGCAAATTAAATAAAGCTACTAAAAAGGATCATTACCCTTTGCCTTTTATTGATCAAATTCTAGAAAGATTATCCAAACATACACATTTTTGCTTTCCACATGGCTATTCCAATTTCTCTCAAATACCTGTGTTTGCGGATGATCAAGAAAAGACCACTTTTACTTGCCCTTTCGGTACTTTTGCTTATAGACGTATGTCTTTTGGTTTATGTAATGCACCTGCTACCTTTCAAAGATGCATGATGGTTATATTCTCTGATTTTTGTGAAAAGATTTGTGAGGTTTTCATGGATGATTTCTTCATTTATGGATCCTCTTTTGATGATTGCTTGAGCAACCTTGATCGAGTTTATAGAGATGTGAAGAAACTAATCTTGTATTGAATTGAGAGAAGTGCCACTTTATGGTTAATGAAGGCATTTTCTTGGGGCATATGAAAGAGGTATTGAAGTTGATAAAGCTAAGGTTGATGCTATTGAGAAGATGCCGTGTCCCAAGGACATCAAAGGTATAAGAAGTTTCCTTGGTCATGCTGGTTTTTATAGGAGGTTCATTAAGGACTTCTCAAAAATTTCTCGGCCTCTGACTAATCTATTACAAAAAGATATACCTTTTGTCTTTGATGATGATTGCGTAGAAGCATTTGAAATACTTAAGAAAGATTTGATTTCTGCACCTATCGTTCAGCCACCAGATTGGAATTTGCCTTTTGAAATTATGTGTGATGCTAGTGATTATGTTGTAGGTGTTGTTTTAGGGAAAAGAGTTGATAAGAAATTGAACCTTATCCAGTATGCTAGTAAAACTCTAGACAGTGCCCAAAGAAATTATGCTACTACTGAAAAAGAATTTTTAGTTGTTGTATTTGCTTGTGATAAGTTCAGGCCTTATATTGTTGATTCCAAAGTAACTATTCACACTGATCATGCTACTATTAAATATCTTATGGAAAAGAAAGATGCTAAACCTAGACTTATTAGATGGGTTCTTGATAACTCACAAGTATAGGGGATCGCAACAGTTTTCGAGGGTAGAGTATTCAACCCAAATTTATTGATTCGACACAAGGGGAGCCAAAGAATATTCTCAAGTATTAGCAGCTGAGTTGTCAATTCAACCACACTTGGAAACTTAATATCTGCAGCAAAGTGTTTAGTAGCAAAGTAATATGATAGTGGTGATAACGGTAGCAGAAGGTAACATTAGTAAAAGCAATGTTTTTGGTATTTTGTAGTGATGATAGCAATAGCAACGGAAAAGTAAATAAGCGAAGCATAATATATGGAAAGCTCGTAGGAAATAGATCGGTGATGGAGAATTATGCTGGAAGCGGTTCATCATGTAACAGTCATAACCTAGGGTGACACAGAACTAGCTCCAGTTCATTGATATAATGTAGGCATGTATTCCGAACATAGTCATACGTGCTTATGGAAAAGAACCTGCATGACATCTTTTGTCCTACCCTCCCGTGGTAGTGGGGTCCTTACGGAAACTAAGGGATATTAAGGCCTCCTTTTAATGGAGAACCGGAATAGAGCATTAACACATAGTGAATACATGAACTCCTCAAACTACGGTCATAACCGGTAAGTATCCGGATTATTGTCATTTCGGGGTTAACGGATCATAACACATAATAGGTGATTATAGACTTGCAAGATAGGATCAAGAACACTCATATATTGATGAAACCATAATAGGTTCAGATCTGAAATCATGGCACTCGGGCCCTAGTGACAAGCATTAAGCATAGCAAAGTCATAGCAACATCAATCTCAGAACATAGTGGACACTAGGGATCAAACCCTAACAAAACTAACTCAATTACATGATAGATCCCATCCAACCCATCACCGTCCAGCAAGTCTATGATGGAATTACTCACGCACGGCGGTGAGCATCATGAAATTGGTCACGAAGGATGGTTGGTGATGACGATGGCGACGGATTCCCCTCTCCGGAGCCTCGAACAGACTCCAGATCAGCCCTCCCAAGAGGTTTTAGGGCTTGGCGGCGGCTCTGTATCGTAAAACGCGATGATTTCTTCTCCCTGATTTTTTCTCCCCGAAACTCAATATATGGAGGTGGAGTTGGAGTCGGAGAGGCAATAGGGGGCCCACGAGGTAGGGGGTGCGCCCTAGGGGGGCAGGCACGCCCCCCACCCTCGTGGCAAGGTGGTGGGCCCCCTGGCCTTCATCTTTGGCGGGTATTTTTCTTATTTTCTGAAAAGTGTCTCCGTGAAGTTTCAGGTCATTCCGAGAACGTTTGCTCCTACACATAAATAACACCATGGTAGTTCTGCTGAAAACATCGTCAGTCCGGGTTAGTTCCATTCAAATCGTGCAAGTTAGAGTCCAAAACAAGGGCAAAAGTGTTTGGAAAAGTAGATACATTGGAGACGTATCAACTCCCCCAAGCTTAAACCTTTGCTTGTCCTCAAGCAATTCAGTTGATAAACTGAAAGTGATAAAGAAAATCTTTTACAAACTCTGTTTGCTCTTTTTGTTGTAAATATGTAAAGCCAGCATTCAAGTTTTCAGCAGAGATTATTACTAACCACGTTCGCAATAACGCATAGGTCTCAAGTTTACTCATATCAATAGCATAATCAACTACCGAGCCATAATAATAAAACTCGGATGACAATATTTTCTCAAAACAATCATAATATGATATAACAAGGTGGTATCTCGCTAGCCCTTTCTGAGACTGCAAAACATAAATGCAGAGCACCTTTAAAGACCAAGGACTGACTAGACATTGTAATTCATGGTAAAAGAGATCTAGTCAAGTCATACTCAATGTAAACTAACAATAATGAATGCAAATGACAGCAGTGCTCTCCAACTGGTGCTTTTTAATAAGAGGATGATGACTCGGCATAAAAGTAAATAGATAGGCACTTCGCAGAGGGAAGCAGGGATTTGTAGAGGTGCCAGAGATCGGTTTTGAAGCAGAGGTGAATAATATTTTGAGCGGTATACTTTCATTGTCAACATAACAACCAAGAGATGGCGATATCTTCCATGCTACACACATTATAGGCGGTTCCCAAATAGAATGGTAAAGTTTATACTCCCCCTTCCACCACAAGCATCAATCCATGGCTTGCTCGAAACAACGAGTGCCTCCAACTAACAAGAGTCCCGGGGGAGTTTTGTTTGCAATTATTTTGATTTAGTTTGCATAAAGCATGGGACTGGGCATCCCGGTGACTAGCCATTTATCTCATGAGTGAGGAGCGGAGTCCACTCCTCTTGAGAATAACCCGCCTAACATGGAAGATACAGACATCCCTAGTTGATACATGAGCTATTCGAGCATACAAAACAGGATATTTATTTGAAGGTTTAGAGTTTGGCACATACAAATTTACTTGGAACGGCAGGTAGATACCGTATATAGGTAGGTATAGTGGACTCATGTGGAATAACTTTGGGGTTTAAGGAGTTGGATGCACAAGCAGTATTCCCGCTTAGTACAGGTGAAGGCTAGCAAAAGACTGGGAAGCGACCAGCTAGAGAGCGACAACAGTCATGAACATGCATTAAAATTAATCAACATCGAATGCAAGCATGAGTAGGATATAATCCACCATGAACATAAATATCGTGAAGGCTATGTTGATTTTGTTTCAACTACATGCGTGAACATGTGCCAAGTCAAGTCACTTAAATCATTCAGAGGAGGATACCACCCTATCATACCACATCATAACCATCTCAATAGCATGTTGGCACGCAAGGTAAACCATTATAACTCATAGCTAATCAAGCATGGCACAAGAAACTATGATCTCTAGTTGTCATTGCAAACATGTTTATTCATAATAGGCTGAATCAGGAACGATGAACTAATCATATTTACAAAAACAAAAGAGGTCGAGTTCATACCAGCTTTTCTCATCTCAGCCAGTCCATCATATATCATCATAATTGCCCTTCACTTGCATGACCGAACGATGTGAATAATAATAATACTGCACGTGCATTGGACTAAGCTGGAATCTGCAAGCATTCAATAAACATGAGAAGACAAGGCAATATGGGCTCTTTTGTCAGATCAACAATAATGCGTATAAGAGCCTCTTCAACAATTTAATTATGGTCTTCTCCTATCGACCCCCAAAGAAAAGAAAAGAAATAAAACTATCTACACGGGAAAGCTCCCAACAAGCAAAAGAAGAACAGGAAATCTTTTTGGGTTTTCTTTTTAATTATTACTACAAGCATGGAAAGTAAACTAATTAAAAGCTACAACTAATTTTTTTTGTTTTTCCTAAGGTTTATTAAACACACAAGAAGAAAGCATAAAAAGGAAATTAAACTAGCATGGATGATACAATGAAAAAGTATGAGCACCGACATTTAGCAATGAGTGTGTGAACATGAATATAGTGTCGGTGGGAAATATGTACTCCCCCAAGCTTAGGATTTTGGCCTAAGTTGGTCTATGGCCACGGCTGGCCTGGCGGATATCCATAATAATAGTTATTGGGGTCGTACTGTGATGCAGCAGCTATCGCCTGCTGAGCTGCAGCATGGCGACGAGCAGCCTCCTCTCTCCTCTCGTACTCATCTGCCTCCTCTCTGGTAATAGCATATCCTCCTCTTGCCTAATAATCAAAGAAAGCATGAGCAGGGAGATTAATCCGGACAGCACGGCGTCTGTTAAAGATTAGTCGATACTGGAGAGGTGATTCGTTCCTCTCGACAAACTGGTGGTGTACCATAGCATTAAAATCCAGATAGGCAGGAGGTAATTCAATATCATCTTCGCGCACATCTATACCAAGAAAATTAGCTACGCGGGTTGCATAAATTCCACCAAAGAAATCTCCATTAAGTCTATTCAGATGCAACCTACGTGCAACAATGGCTCCCAAATTATATGATTTGTCTCCTAACACAGCACTCCTAAGAATACTGAGGTCAGGGACACACACGTGACATGCCTCATCTTTACCATTTATGCATCTACCTATGAAGAGAGCAAAATAATGTATGGCAGGAAAGTGAATGCTCCCTATGGTAGCTTGTGTAATATCTCTAGATTCTCCCACAGTTATATTAGCAAGAAAATCTCTAAATTCAGATTTGCGAGGATCCCTTATGCTACCCCATTGTGGAAGTTTGCATGCAGTGGTAAAATCCTCTAAGTCCATGGTATAAGATTTATCATAAAGATCAAACATGACAGTTGGAGAATTATGTGAAGTTGAAAATTCAAACCTCCTCACAAAGGAGCTAGTGAGCTCATGATACTTACTGCACTTCTCTTCCTCGAAGCTCACGAGATCAGCGTTACGCAAATATGCGTTGAATTCTTCTTTTATTCCTGCTCGATCCATAAAATTTTCAGAAGGCCACTCACAAGGACGCACTGGAGCGTCTCTCGGTGGCTCTTCGTCAGCATCACGCATTGCAAGCCTGGGTCCTTGCTTCTTGGAAGAACCACCTTGGAACATTTTCCTAAGCATTTTTCTAGCTCTGAAAATTTTTAGTAACTTCAAAATAAAAGTAAACCAAACTCAATAGTATTGATAGCAACTACTCCTACAAGTGCCTAGGGCCTATATCATGCATCAAAACTACTTTTGACCATATAAATTTGACATACAAGCTCAAGAACAGGGTCACTTATGTTGGGGAACATAGCAGAAATTCAAAATTTTCTACGCATCACCAAGATCAATCTATGGAGTAATCTAGCAACGAGGGGAAGGAGAGTGCATCTACATACCCTTGTAGATCGCTAAGCGGAAGCGTTCAAGTGAACGGGGTTGATGGAGTCATACTCGTCGTGATCCAAATCACCGATGATCCTAGTGCCGAACGGACGGCACCTCCGTGTTGAACACACGTACAGCCCGGTGACATCTCCTACGCCTTGATCCAGCAAGGGGAGAAGGAGAGGTTGGGAAGACTCCATCCAGCAGCAGCACGACGGCGTGGTGGTGGTGGAGGAGCGTGGTACTCCAGCAGGGCTTCGCCAAGCACCGCAAGAGACGAGGAGGGAGAGGGGTAGGGCTGCGCCAAGAAGGAGATGTTCTCATGTGTATGGCAGCCCAAAACCCCCACTATATATAGGGGAAAGGGAGGGGCTGCGCCCCCACCTAGGTTTCCACCCCTAGGGGTGGCGGCCAGCCCTAGATCCCATCTAGGGGGCGGCCAAGGGGGCGAGAGGGGGGCGCACCACTAGGTGGGCCTTAGGCCCATCTGAGCCTAGGGTTTCCCCTTTTTCCTTCTCTCTTCGCCTTGGGCCCTGGTGGGGGGTGCACCAGCCCACCTGGGGCTGGTCCCCTCTCACACTTGGCCCACGCAGCCCTCTGGGGCAGGTAGCCCCACCTAGTGGACCCCCGGGACCCTCCCGGTGGTCCCGGTACGTTACCGATAGCACCCGAAACTTTTCACGTGACCAAAACAGGACTTCCCATATATAAATCTTTACCTCCGGACCATTCCGGAACTCCTCGTGATGTCCGGGATCTCATCCGGGACTCCGAACAACATTTGGTAACCACGTATATCTATTCCCTATAACCCTAGCGTCATCGAACCTTAAGTGTGTAGACCCTACGGGTTCGGGAACCATGCAGACATGACCGAGACACCTCTCCGGCCAATAACCAACAGCGGGATCTGGATACCCATGTTGGCTCCCACATGTTCCACGATGATCTCATCGGATGAACCACGATGTCAAGGATTCAATCAATCCCGTATTCAATTCCCTTTGTCTAGCCGTACGATACTTGCCCGAGATTCGATCGTCGGTATCCCGATACCTTGTTCAATCTCGTTACTGGCAAGTCTCTTTACTCGTTCCGTAACACATCATCCCGTGATCAACTCCTTGATCACCTTGTGCACATTATGATGATGTCCTACCGAGTGGTCCCAGAGATACCTCTTTGTTTACACGGAGTGACAAATCCCAGTCTCGATTCGTGCCAACCCAACAGACACTTTTGGAGATACCTGTAGTGTACCTTTATAGCCACCCTGTTACTTTGTGATGTTTGGCACACCCAAAGCACTCCTACGGTATCCGGGAGTTGCACAATCTCATGGTCTAAGGAAATTACACTTGACATTAGAAAAGCTTTAGCATACGAACTACACGATCTTTGTGCTAGGCTTAGGATTGGGTCTTGTCCATCACATCATTCTCCTAATGATGTGATCCCGTTATCAACGACATCCAATGTCCATGGTCAGGAAATCGTAACCATCTATTGATCAACGAGCTAGTCAACTAGAGGCTTACTAGGGACATGTTGTTGTCTATGTATCCACACATGTATCTGAGTTTCCTATCAATACAATTCTAGCATGGATAATAAACGTTATCATGAACAAGGAAATATAATAATAATAATAACTAATTTATTATTGACTCTAGGGCATATTTCCAACAACTTAAGCAACACAAATTTGCAATGAATAAAGCACTAGAACAAAAACTAATTGGACCAATGGAGGAGTCACATACCAAGGAACAATCTCCCCAAGCAGTTTTGTGAGAGGTGCTTTGAGCAAGGAGATCGAAAATGGCAGCAAAACAAGCTTGAACTCGGGTTTGAGCTGGTTTTTCGTGTTTGGGGGAGGAAGAAGGAGTGTATGGGTGCAAGAATAAGTGGAGGAGGGCCACCGTGGGCCCACGAGGCAGTGGGGCGCGCCCTCCACCCTCGTGGCAAGGTGGTTGGCCCCCCTGGTGAGTTCTTTGTTCCATAAATCCTCAAATATTCTAGAAAAAAATCATATTTAATTTTCAGGGCATTTGGAAAACTTTTATTTTCGAGGTATTTTTATATTGCACGGATAATCAGATAACAAACAGAAACATATTTATTTTATCTTATTTAATGTAAATAACAGAAAGTAAAAGTGGGGTACAGGAGGTTGTGCCTTCTAGTTTCATCCATCTCATGATCATCAAAAGGAATCCACTAACAAGGTTGATCAAGTCTTGTTAACGAACTCATTCCGAATAACATGGAACCGGAGAAATTTCGAATAACACTATGTTACCTCAACGGGGATATGCACAACCCCAATAATAAGAATATCATATTTCTTCTTGACAGTAGGAAGAGGAAATTCAAAACCTCCAAATATAAGCAATGGAATTTTTCCAATAGAGTTGATACTATGAACTTGAGGTTGTTTCCTCAGAAAGTGTACTGTATGCTCATTACCATTAACATGAAAAGTGACATTGCCTTTAGTGCAATCAATAACAGCCCCTGCAGTATTCAAAAAGGGTCTTCCAAGAATAATAGACATACTATCGTCCTCGGGAATATCAAGAATAACAAAGTCCGTTAAAATAGTAACGTTTGCAACTACAATAGGCACATCCTCACAAAAACCGACAGGTATAGCAGTTGATTTATCAGCCATTTGCAAAGATATTTCAGTAGGTGTCAACTTATTCAAATCAAGTCTACGATACAAAGAGAGAGGCATAACACTAACACCGGCTCCAAGATCACATAAAGCAGTTTTAACATAGTTTCTTTTAATGGAGCATGGTATAGTGGGTACTCCTAGATCTCCAAGTTTCTTTGGTATTCCACCCTTAAAAGTATAATTAGCAAGCATGGTGGAAATTTCAGCTTCCGGTATCTTTCTTTTATTTGTAATTATATCTTTCATGTACTTAGCATAAGGATTGGTTTTGAGCATATCGGTTAATCGCATACGCAAAAAGATAGGTCTAATCATTTCAGAAAAGCGCTCAAAATCCTCATCATCCTTTTTCTTGGATGGTTTGGGAGGAAAGGGCATGGGTTTCTGAACCCATGGCTCTCTTTCTTTACCGTGTTTTCTAGCAACAAAGTCTTTCTTATCATAAGGTTGATTCTTTGATTGTGGGTTATCAAGATCAACAACAGGTTCAATTTCTATGTCATTATCATTACTAGGTTGAGCATCATCATGAACATTATCATTAACATTATCACTAGTTTCAGGTTCATTACCAGATAGAAATAGAAATATCATTTGGATTCTCAGGTGTTTCAACAATACGATCACTAGAAGCATGCAAAGTCCTATCATTTTTCTTTTTCTTCTTTTTAGAAGAGCTAGGTGCATCTAAATTATTTCTCTGAGAATCTTGCTCAATTCTTTTAGGATGGCCTTCAGGATACAAAGGTTCCTGAGTCATTCTACCACCTCTAGTCATAACTCTAACAGCATTATCATTATTCTTACTGTTCAATTCATTGAGCAAATCATTCTGAGCTTTAAGTACTTGTTCTACTTGAGTGGTAACCATAGAAGCATGTTTACTAATAAGTTTAAGTTCACCTTTAACATTAGCCATATAATCACCCAAGTGTCCAAGCATATTTGAATTGTATTTCAATTGTCTACCAAAATAAGCATTAAAATCTTCTTGCTTAGCCATAAATTTATCAAACTCATCTAAGCATGGGCTAGCAAATTTAGTAAATGGGATTACAGCTCTATCATATCTATAGAGAGAATTTACCTTTACTACCAGTGTCGGGTTATCAAGACCATGAGTTTCTTCAATAGGTAAAGGATTAAGATTATATGTTTCTTCAACAGGCGGTAAATTAAGACCATGTATTTCTTCAATAGGCGGTAAATTCTTAACATCTTCAGTTTTAATGCCATTTTCTTTCATAGATTTCTTTGCCTCTTGCATATCTTCAGGACTGAGAAATAGAATACCCCTCTTCTTTGGAGTTGGTTTAGGAATTGGCTCCGGAGGTGTCCAATTATTTTCATTTGTCAACATATTATTCAATAGAATTTTAGCTTCATCTGGTGTTCTTTCCCAGAAAACAGAACCAGCACAACTATCCAGGTAATCTCCGGAGGCATCGGTTAGTCCATTATAAAAGATATCAAGTATTTCATTTTTCTTAAGAGGATGATCAGGCAAAGCATTAAGTAATTGGAGAAGCCTCCCCCAAGCTTGTGGGAGACTCTCTTCTTCAATTTGCACAAAATTATATATATCCCTTAAAGCAGCTTGTTTCTTATGAGCAGGGAAATATTTAGCAGAGAAGTAATAAACCATATCCTGGGGATTACGCACACAACCAGGATCAAGAGAATTAAACCATATCTTAGCATCACCCTTTAATGAGAACGGAAATATTTTAAGGATATAAAAGTAGCGAGTTCTCTCATCTTTAGTGAACAGGGTGGCTATATCATTCAATTTAGTAAGATGTGCCACAACAGTTTCCTATTCATAACCATGAAAAGGATCAGATTCAACCAAAGTAATTATATCAGGATCAATAGAGAATTCATAATCCTTATCAGTAACAAAGATAGGTGAAGTAGCAAAAGCAGGGTCATGTTTCGTTCTAGCATTTAGAGATTGCTTACTCCATTTAGCTAATAATCTTTTAAGTTCAGTTCTATTTCTGCAAGCTAAAATGGCTAAAGAAGCATCTTGATCAAATACATAACCCTTAGGAATAGCAAGTGGTTCTTCATCATCACTTTCATCAGTATCATCAGATTCAATATTTTCAATTTCTCTAGCCCTAGCAAGTTGTTCATCAAGAAAATCACTAAGTGGCATAGTAGTATCAGACATAGAGGTAGTTTCATCATAAGTATCATGCATAGCAGAAGTGGCATCATCAATAACATGCGACATATCAGAACGAATAGCAGAAGCAGGTGTAGGTGTCGCAAACTTAGTCATAACAGAAGGTGAATCAACTGCAGAGCTAGATGGCAGTTCCTTACCTCCCCTCGTAGTTGAGAGATAGATCTTGGTTTTTGGATCCCTCAAGTTCTTCATAATGATAAGCAAATATATATCCCAAGTGACTCAAAGAATAGAGCTATGCTCCCCGGAAACGGCGCCAGAAAATGGTCTTGATAACCCACAAGTATAAGGGATCGCAACAGTTTTCGAGGGTAGAGTATTCAACCAAAATTTATTGATTCGACACAAGGGGAGCCAAAGAATATTCTCAAGTATTAGCAGCTGAGTTGTCAATTCAATGACACCTGGAAACTTAATATCTTCAGCAAAGTGTTTAGTAGCAAAGTAATATGATAGTGGTGATAACGGTAGCAAAAGGTAACATTAGTAAAAGCAATGTTTTTGGTATTTTGTAGTGATGATAGCAATAGCAACGGAAAAGTAAATAAGCCAAGCACAATATATGGAAAGCTCGTAGGCAATGGATCGGTGATGGAGAATTATGCTGGATGCGGTTCATCATGTAACAGTCATAACCTAGGGTGACACGGAACTAGCTCTAGTTCATTGATATAATTTAGGCATGTATTTGTTGGGGAACGTAGTAATTTCAAAAAAATTCCTACGCACACGCAAGATCATGGTGATGCATAGCAACAAGAGGGGAGAGTGTTGTCTATGTACCCTCGTAGACCAAAGCGGAAGCGTTGACGCAGCGTAGAGGAAGTAGTCGTACGTCTTCCCGGTCCAACCGATCCAAGCACCATTACTCTGGCACCTCCGAGTTCTTGGCACACGTTTAGATCGATGACGCTCCCGGGCTCCGATCCAGCAAAGCTTCGGGGAGGAGTCCTGTCAGCACGACAGCGTGGTGACGATCTTGATCTTCCTCTACGCAAGATCATGGTGATGCATAGCAACGAGAGGGGAGAGTGTTGTCTACGTACCCTCGTAGACCAAAGCGGAAGCGTTGATGCAGCGTAGAGGAAGTAGTCGTACGTCTTCCCGGTCCAACCGATCCAAGCACCATTACTCCGGCACCTCCGAGTTCTTGGCACACGTTTAGATCGATGACGCTCCCGGGCTCCGATCCAGCAAAGCTTCGGGGAGGAGTCCCGTCAACACGACGGCGTGGTGACGATCTTGATGTTCAACCATCGCAGGGCTTCGCCTAAGCACCGCTACAATATGACTGAGGTGGAATATGGTGGAGGGGGGCACCGCACACGGCTAAGGAACGATCACGAAGATCAACTTGTGTGTTCTAGGGTGCTCCCCTGCCCCCATATATAAAGGAGCCAAGGGGAGGGGGCGGCCGGCCAAGGAGGGCGCGCCAAGGGGGGAGTCCTACTCCCACCGGGAGTAGGACTCCCTTCTTTCCTAGTTGGAGAAGGAGAAGTGGGAAAGAGGAGGAAGAGGGAAAGGAAAGGGGTGGGGGGCGCCGCCCCCCTCTCCTTGTCCTATTCGGACTAGGGAGGGGAGGGGCACGCGGCCACCTCTTGCCTCCTTTCCTCTTCTCCCTTAGGGCCCATGTAGGCCCAATAACCCCTGGGGGGTTCCGGTAACCCCCCGGTACTCCAGTAAAATCCCGATTTCACCCGGAAGGATTCCGATATCCAAATATAGGCTTCTAATATATCGATATTTATGTCTCGACCATTTCGAGACTCCTCGTCATGTCCATGATCACATCCGGGACTCCGAACAACCTTTGGTACATCAAAATACATAAACTCATAATGAAACTATCATCGTAACGTTAAGCGTGCGGACCCTACTGTTCGAGAACAATGTAGACATGACCGAGACACGTCTCCGGTCAATAACCAATAGCGGAACCTGGATGCTCATATTGGTTCCTACATATTCTACGAAGATCTTTATCGGTCAGACCGCAAAACAACATACGTTGTTCCCTTTGTCATCGGTATGTTACTTGCCCGAGATTCGATCGTCGGTATCTCAATACCTAGTTCAATCTCATTACCGGCAAGTCTCTTTACTCGTTCCGTAATACATCATCTCACAATTAACTCATTAATTGTGATGCTTGCAAGGCTTGTGTGATGTGCATTACCGAGAGGGCCCAGAGATACCTCTCCGACAATCAGAGTGACAAATCCTAATCTCGAAATACGCCAACCCAACATGTACCTTTGGAGACACCTGTAGAGCACCTTTATAATCACCCAATTACATTATGACGTTTGGTAGCACACAAAGTGTTCCTCTGGCAAACGGGAGTTGCATAATCTCATAGTCATAGGAACATGTATAAGTCATGAAGAATGCAATAGCAACATACTAAACGATCGGGTGCTAAGCTAATGGAATGGGTCATGTCAATCAGATCATTCACCTAATGATGTGATCTCGTTAATCAAATAACAACTCTTTGTCCATGGTTAGGAAACATAACCATCTTTGATTAACGAGCTAGTCAAGTGGAGGCATACAAGTGACACTCTGTTTGTCTATGTATTCACACATGTATTATGTTTCCGGTTAATACAATTCTAGCATGAATAATAAACATATATCATGATATAAGGAAATAAATAATAACTTTATTATTGCCTCTAGGGCATATTTCCTTCAGTATTTCGAACATAGTCATACGTACTTATGGAAAAGAACTTGCATGACATCTTTTGTCCTACCCTCCCGTGGCAGCGGGGTCCTTACGGAAACTAAGGGATATTTAGGCCTCCTTTTAATAGAGAACTGGAACAAAGCATTAATACATAGTGAATACATGAACTCCTCAAACTACGGTCATCACTGATAAGTATCCCGATTATTGTCACTTTGGGGTTAACGGATCATAACACATAATAGGTGACTATAGACTTGCAAGATAGGATCAAGAACACTCATATATTGATGAAACCATAATAGGTTCAGATCTGAAATCATGGCACTCGGGCCCTAGTGACAAGCATTAAGCATAGCAAAGTCATAGCAACATCAATCTCAGAAAATAGTGGACACTAGGGATCAAACCCTAACAAAACTAACTCGATTACATGATAGATCCCATCCAACCCATTACCGTCCAGCAAGCCTACGATGGAATTACTCACGCACGGCGGTGAGCATCATGAAATTGGTGATGGAGGATGGTTGGTGATGACGATGGCAACAGATTCCCCTCTTCGGAGCCCCGAACGGACTCCAGATCAGCCCTCCCGAGAGGTTTTAGGGCTTGGCGGCGGCTCCGTATTGTAAAACGTGATGATTTCTTCTCCCTGATTTTTTTTCTCCCCGAAACTCAATATATGGAGGTGGAGTTGTAGTCGGAGAGGCAACAGGGGGCCCACAAGGTAGGGGGCGCGCCCTAGGGGGGCAGGCGCTCCCCCCACCCTCGTGGCAAGGTGGTGGCCCCTGGCCTTCATCTTTGGCAGGTATTTTTCTTATTTTCTGAAAAGTGTCTCCGTGAAGTTTCAGGTCATTCCGAGAACGTTTGCTCCAACACATAAATAACACCAAAACAAGGGCAAAAGTGTTTGGAAAAGTAGATACGTTGGAGACGTATCAGTTCTCTTGCTACAAGAATTTGATTTGCATATTATTGATAGAAAGGGAGCTGAGAACCCTGTTGCAGACAACTTGTCTAGGTTAGAGAATGTTCTTGATGACCCACTACCTATTGATGATAGCTTTCCTAATGAACAATTAGCTGTTATAAATGCTTCTCGTACTGCTCCTTGGTATGCTGATTATGCTAATTACATTGTTGCTAAATTCATACCACCTAGTTTCACATACCAGCAAAAGAAAAAAACTCTATGATTTAAGACATTGCTTCTGGGATGACCCACATCTTTATAAAGGAGTAGATGGTGTTATTAGACATTGTGTACCTGAGCATGAATAGGAGCAGATCCTACGCAAGTGTCACTCTGAGGCTTATCGAGGACACCACACTGGAGATAGAACTGCGCATAAGGTATTGCAATCCGGTTTTTATTGGCCTACTCTCTTCAAAGATGCACGTAAGTTTGTCTTGTCTTATGATGAATGTCAAAGAATTGGTAATATTAGTAGACGTTAAGAAATGCCTATGAATTATTCACTTGTTATTGAACCATTTGATGTTTGGGGCTTTGATTATATGGGACCGTTTCCTGCCTCTAATGGATATACACATATTTTAGTTATTGTTGATTATGTTACTAAGTGGGTAGAAGCTATTCCAACTAGTAGTGTTGATCATAACACTTCTATTAAAATGCTTAAAGAAGTTATTTTTCCGAGGTTTGGAGTCCCTAGATACTTAATGACTGATGGTGGTTCACATTTTATCCATGGTGCTTTCCGTAAAATGCTTGCTAAGTATGACGTTAATCATAGAATTGCATCTCCATACCACCCACAGTCTAGTGGTCAGGTAGAATTAAGAAATAGAGAGCTCAAATTAATTTTGCAAAAGACTGTTAATAGATCTAGAAATAATTGGTCTAAGAAACTTGATGATGCATTATGGGCTTATAGAACTGCATACAAAAATCCTATGGGTATGTCTCCATATAAAATGGTTTATGGAAAAGCATGTCATTTACCTCTCGAACTTGAACATAAGGCATATTGGGCTATTAAAGAGCTCAATTATGATTTCAAACTTGCCGGTGAGAAGAGGTTTTTGACATTAGCTCACTTGATGAATGGAGAACCCAGGCCTATGAGAATGCCAAACTGTTTAAAGAAAAAGTTAAAAGATGGCCTGGCAAAAGGATACAAAAGCGTGAGTTTAATGTAGGTGATTATGTGTTGCTATTCAACTCTCGTTTAAGATTTTTTGCAAGGAAACTTCTCTCTAAATGGGAAGGCCCTTACGTTATCGAGTAGGTCTATCATTCCGATGCCATAAAAATCAACAACTTCGAAGGCACGAATCCGAAGGTGGTGAACGGTCAAAGAATCAAACATTATATCTTAGGTAATCCCATAAATATTGAAACCAATATCATTGAAACCGTAACCCCGGAGGAATACATAAGGGACACTTTCTAGAACATTTTAGACTCCGAAAAGGAATAGGTATGTGGTACGGTAAGTAAACCGACTCCAAAATAGTTCTAATGGCGATTTTTCTCTGTTTTGGAATATTTAAGAAAATAGGAAAATAAGAAGCAGTCCGGGAAGGACACGAGGCTTCCACGAGGGTGGAGGGCGCGCCCCCTGCCTCGTGAGCACCTCGTGCGCTCTCCGGACTCCGTTTTCTTGCACGATACTTCTTTCGGTCGGTAAAAATTCATTATATAATCTGTTGGGGAACGTAGTAATTTCAAAAAAAAATCCTACGCACACGCAAGATCATGGTGATGCATAGCAACGAGAGGAGAGAGTGTGATCTACGTACCCTTGTAGATCGACAACGGAAGTGTTTGGTTGATGTAGTCGTACGTCTTTACGGTCCGACCGATCCAAGCACCATTACTCCGGCACCTCCGAGTTCTTGGCACACGTTCAGCTCGATGACGATCCCCGGGCTCCGATCCAGCAAAGCGTCGGGGAGGAGTTCCGTCAGCACGACGGCGTGGTGACGATCTTGATGTTCTACCGTCGCGGGGCTTCGCCTAAGCACCACTACAATATAACCGAGGTGGAATATGGTGGAGGGGGGCACCGCACACGGCTAAGGAACGATCACAAAGATCAACTTGTGTGTCCATGGGGTGCCCCATGCCTCAGTATATAAAGGATGGAGGAGGAGGAGGCCGGCCAAGGCTTGGTGCGGCCAGGATGTGGAGTCCTACTAGGACTCCAAGTCCTAGTAGGAGTCCACCAAGAGGGGAGGAAGGGAGAAGGAAGTGGAGGAGAAGGAAAGGTGGCCAGCCCCCTTTTCCCTAGTCCAATTCGGACTAGAGGGGGGGGCGCAGCAACCCCTTGGCCCTTTCTCCTCTTCCCACTAAAGCCCATCAAGGCCCATTGCTTCTCCCGTAACTACCCGGTACTCCGAAAAATACCCGAATCACTCGGAACCTTTCCGATGTCCCAATATAGTCGTCCAATATACCCGAATCACTCGGAACCTTTACGTCTCGACCATTTCGAGACTCCTCGTCATGTCCCCGATCTCATCCGGGACTCCGAACTCCTTCGGTACATCAAAACTCATAAACTCATAATATAACTGTCATCGAAACCTTAAGCGTGCGGACCCTACGGTTCGAGAACAATGTAGACATGACCGAGACACGTCTCTGGTCAATAACCAATAGCGGGACCTGGATGCCCATATTGGCTCCTACATATTCTACGAAGATCTTTATCGGTCAGACCGCATAACAACATACGTTGTTCCCTTTGTCATCGGTATGTTACTTGCCCGAGATTCGATCGTCGGTATCTTAATACCTAGTTCAATCTCGTTACCGGCAAGTCTCTTTACTCGTTCCGTAATACATCATCTCACAACTAACTCATTAGTTGCAATGCTTGCAAGGCTTATGTGATGTGCATTACCGAGAGGGCCCAGAGATACCTCTCCGACAATCGGAGTGACAAATCCTAATCTCGAAATACGCCAACCCAACATGTACCTTTGGAGACACCTGTAGAGCTCCTTTATAATCACCCAGTTACGTTGTGACGTTTGGTAGCACACAAAGTGTTCCTCCGGCAAACGGGAGTTGCATAATCTCATAGTCATAGGAACATGTATAAGTCATGAAGAAAGCAATAGCAACATACTAAACGATCGGGTGCTAAGCTAATGGAATGGGTCATGTCAATCACATCATTCTCCTAATGATGTGATCCCGTTAATCAAATAACAACTCTTTTGTTTATGGTTAGGAAACATAACCATCTTCGATTAACGAGCTAGTCAAGTAGAGGCATACTAGTGACACTTTGTTTGTCTATGTATTCACACAAGTATTATGTTTCCGGTTAATACAATTCTAGCATGAATAATAAACATTTATCATGATATAAGGAAATAAATAATAACTTTATTATTGCCTCTAGGGCATATTTCCTTCAGTCTCCCACTTGCACTAGAGTCAATAATCTAGTTCACATCGCCATGTGATTTAACAGCAATAGTTCACATCACCATGTGATTAACACCCATAGTTCACATCGATATGTGATCAACACCCAAAGGGTTTACTAGAGTCAGTAATCTAGTTCACATCGCTATGTGATTAACACCCAAAGAGTACTAAGGTGTGATCATGTTTTGCTTGTGAGATAATTTTAGTCAACGGGTCTGTCACATTCAGATCCGTAAGTATTTTGCGAATTTCTATGTCAACAATGCTCTGCACGGAGCTACTCTAGCTTATTGCTCCCACTTTCAATATGTATCTAGATCGAGACTTAGAGTCATCCAGATCTGTGTCAAAACTTGCATCGACGTAACTTTTTACGATGAACCTTTTTGTCACCTCCATAATTGAGAAATATTTCCTTGTTCCACTAAGGATAATTTTTACCGTTGTCCAGTGATCTACTCTTAGATCACTATTGTACTCCCTTGCTTAACACAGTGTAGGGTATACAATAGATCTGGTACACAGCATGGCATACTTTATAGAACCTATGGCTGAGGCATAGGGAATGACTTTCATTCTATTTCTATCTTCTGCCGTGGTCGGGCTTTGAGTCTTACTCAATTTCACACCTTGCAACACAGGCAAGAACTCTTTCTTTGACTGTTCCATTTTGAACTACTTCAAGATCTTGTCAAGGTATGTACTCATTGAAAAAACTTATCAAGCGTCTTGATCTATCTCTATAGATCTTGATGCTCAATATGTAAGCAGCTTTACCGAGGTCTTTGTTTGAAAAACTCCTTTCAAATATTCCTTTATGCTTTCCAGAATAATTCTACATTATCTCTGATCAACAATATGTCATTCACATATACTTATCAGAAATGTTGTAGTGCTCCCACTCACTTTCTAGTAAATACAGGCTTCACGGCAAGTCTGTATAAAACTATATGCTTTGATCAACTTATCAAAGCGTATATTCCAACTCCGAGATGCTTGCACCAGTCCATAAATGGATCGCTGGAGCTTGTATATTTTGTTATCACCTTTAGGATTGACAAAATCTTCTTGTTGCATCATATACAACATTTCTTTAATAAATCTATTAAGGAATGCAGTTTTCTTTATCCATTTGCCAGATTTCATAAAATGCGGCAATTGCTAACATGATTCGGACAGACTTAAGCATAGATACGAGTGAGAAACTCTCATCGTAGTCAACACCTTGAACTTGTCGAAAACCTTTTGCGACAATTCTAGTTTTGTAGATAGTAACACTACTATCAGTGTCCGTCTTCCTCTTGAAGATCCATTTATTTTCTATGGCTTGCCGATCATTGGGCAAATCCATCAAAGTCCATACTTTGTTCTCATACATGGATCATATCTCAGATTTCATGGCCTCAAACCATTTCGCGGAATTTGGGCTCATCATCGCTTCCTCATAGTTCACAAGTTCGTCATGGTCTAGTAACATGACTTCCAGAACAGGATTACCGTACCACTCTGGTGCGGATCTCACTCTGGTTTACCTACGAGATTTGGTAGTAACTTGATCTGAAGTTACATGATCATCATCATTAGCTTCCTCACTAATTGGTGTAGTAGTCACAGGAACAGATTTCTGTGATGAACTACTTTCCAATAAGGGAGCAGGTACAGTTACCTCATCAAGTTCTACTTTCCTCCCACTCACTTCTTTCGAGAGAAACTTCTTCTCTAGAAAAACTCCGAATTTAGCAACAAAAGTCTTGCCTTCGGATTTGTGATAGAAGGTGTACCCAACAGTCTCCTTTGGGTATCCTATGAAGACATATTTCTCCGATTTGGGTTTGAGCTTATTAGGATGAAACTTTTTCACATAAGCATCACAACCCCAAACTTTAAGAAACGACAACTTTGGTTTCTTGCCAAACCACAGTTCAGATTGTGTCGTCTCAACGGACTTAGATGGTGCCCTATTTAACGTGAATGCAGCTGTCTCTAATGCATAACCCCAAAACGATAGTGGTAGATCGGTAAGAGACATCATAGATCGCACCATATCTAATAAAGTACGGTTATGACATTCGGACACACCATTATGTTGTGGTGTTCCAGGTGGCATGAGTTTGTGAAACTATTCCATATTGTTTTAATTGAAGACCAAACTCGTAACTCAAATATTTGTCTCCGCGATCAGATCGTAGAAACTTTAATTTCTTGTTACGATGATTTTCCACTTCACTCTGAAATTCTTTGAACTTTTCAAATGTTTCAGACTTATGTTTCATCAAGTAGATATACCCATATCTGCTCAAATCATCTGTGAAGTTCAGAAAATAATGATACTTGCCGTGAGCCTTAACACTCATCGGACCGCATACATCAGTATGTATTATTTCCAATAAGTCAGTTGCTCGCTCCAGAGAACGGAGTCTTAGTCATCTTGCCCATGAGGCATGGTTCGAGAGCATCAAGTGATTCATAATCAAGTGATTCCAAAATCCCATCAGCATGGAATTTCTTCATGCGCTTTACACCAATATGACCTAAACGGCAGTGCTACAAATAAGTTGCACTATCATTATTAACTTTGCATCTTTTGGTTTCAATATTATGATTATGTGTATCACTACGATCGAGATCCAACGAACTATTTTCATTGGGTGTGTAACCATATAAGGTTTTATTCATGTAAACAGAACAACAATTTATTCTCTTACTTAAATGAATAACCGTATTACAATAAACATGATCAAATCATATTCATGCTTAACGCAAACACCAAATAACACTTATTCAGGTTCAACACTAATCCCGAAAGTATAGGGAGTGTGCGATGATGATCATATCAATCTTGGAACCACTTCCAACACACATCGTCACTTCACCCTTAACTAGTCTCTGTTTATTCTGCAACTCCCGTTTCGAGTTACTAATCTTAGCAACTGAACTAGTATCAAATACTGAGGGGTTGCTATAAACACTAGTAAAGTACACATCAATAACATGTATATCAAATATACTTATGTTCACTTTGCCATCCTTCTTATCTGCCAATCACTTGGGGTAGTTCCGCTTCCAGTGACCAGTCCCTTTGCAGTAGAAACACTTAGTCTCAGGCTTAGGACCAGACTTGGGCTTCTTCACTTGAGCAGCAACTTGCTTGCTGTTCTTCTTGAAGTTCCCCTTCTTCCCTCTGCCCTTTTCTTGAAACTAGTGGTCTTGTCTACCATCAACACTTGATGTTTTTCTCGATTTCTACCTTCGTCAATTTCCGCATTACGAAGAGCTTGGGAATCGTTTCCGTTATCCCTTGCATATCATAGTTCATCACAAAGTTCTACTAACTTGGTGATGGTGACTAGAGAATTCTGTCAATCACTATCTTATCTGGAAGATTAACTCCCACTTGATTCAAGCGATTGTAGTACTCAGACAATCTGGGCACATGCTCACTAGTTGAGCGATTCTCCTCCATCTTTTAGCTATAGAACTTGTTGGAGACTTCATATCTCTCAACTCGGGTATTTGCTTGAAATATTAACTTCAACTCCTGGAACATCTCATATGCTCCATGACGTTCAAAACGTCTTTGAAGTCCCGATTCTAAGCCATTAAGCATGGTGCACTAAACTATCAAGTAGTCATCATATTGAGCTAGCCAAACATTCATAACGTCTGCATCTGCTCCTGCAATAGGTCCGTCACCTAGCGGTGCATCAAGGACATAATTCTTCTGTGCAGCAATGAGGATAAACCTCAGATCACGGATCCAATCCGCATCATTGCTACTAACATCTTTCAACACAATTTTCTCTAGGAACATATCAAAATAAACACAGGGAAGCAACAACGCGAGCTATTGATCTACAACATAATTTGCAAAATACTACCAGGACTAAGTTCATGATAAATTTAAGTTCAATTAATCATATTACTTAAGAACTCCCACTTAGATAGACATCCCTCTAATCCTCTAAGTGATTACGTGATCCAAATCAACTAAACCATGTCCGATCATCACGTGAGATGGAGTAGTTTCATTGGTGAACATCACTATGTTGATCATATCTACTATATGATTCACGCTCGACCTTTCGGTCTCCGTGTTCCGAGGCCATATCTGTATATGCTTGGCTCGTCAAGTATAACCTGAGTATTCCGCGTGTGCAACTGTTTTGCACCCGTTGTATTTGAACGTAGAGCCTATCACACCCGATCATCACGTGGTGTCTCAGCACGAAGAACTTTCGCAACGGTGCATACTCAGGGAGAACACTTCTTGATAATTTAGTGAGAGATCATCTTATAATGCTACCGTCAATCAAAGCAAGATAAGATGCATAAAAGATAAACATCACATGCAATCAATATAAGTGATATGATATGGCCATCATCATCTTGTGCTTGTGATCTCCATCTCCGAAGCACCGTCATGATCACCATCGTCACCGGCGCGACACCTTGATCTCCATCGTAGCATCGTTGTCGTCTCGCCAATCTTATGCTTCCACGACTATCGCTACCGCTTAGTGATAAAGTAAAGCATTACAACGCGATTGCATTGCATACAATAAAGCGACAACCATATGGCTCCTGCCAGTTGCCGATAACTCGGTTACAAAACATGATCATCTCATACAATAAAATTTAGCATCATGTCTTGACCATATCACATCACAACATGCCCTGCAAAAACAAGTTAGACGTCCTCTACTTTGTTGTTGCAAGTTTTACGTGGCTGCTACGGGCTTAAGCAAGAACCAATCTTACCTACGCATCAAAACCACAACGATAGTTTGTCAAGTTGGTGTTGTTTTAACCTTCGCAAGGACCGGGCGTAGCCACACTCGGTTCAACTAAAGTTGGAGAAACTGTCACCCGCAAGCCACCTATGTGCAAAGCACGTCGGGAGAACCGGTCTCGCGTAAGCGTACGCGTAATGTCGGTCCGGGCCGCTTCGTCCAACAATACCGCCGAACCAAAGTATGACATGCTGGTAAGCAGTATGACTTATATCGCCCACAACTCACTTGTGTTCTACTCGTGCATATAACATCAACACATAAAACCTAGGCTCGGATGCCACTGTTGGGGAACGTAGTAATTTCAAAAAAAATTCCTACGCACACGCAAGATCATGGTGATGCATAGCAACGAGAGGGGAGAGTGTGATCTACGTACCCTTGTAGATCGACAACGGAAGCGTTTGGTTGATGTAGTCGTACGTCTTTACGGTCCGACCGATCCAAGCACCGTTACTCCGGCACCTCCGAGTTCTTGCACACGTTCAGCTCGATGACGATCCCCGGGCTCCGATCCAGCAAAGCGTCGGGGAGGAGTTCCGTCAGCACGACGGCGTGGTGACGATCTTGATGTTCTACCGTCGCAGGGCTTCGCCTAAGCACCGCTACAATATGACCGAGGTGGAATATGGTGGAGGGGGGCACCGCACACGGCTAAGGAACGATCACGAAGATCAACTTGTGTTCATGGGGTGCCCCTTGCCTCAGTATATAAAGGATGGAGGAGGAGGAGGCCGGCCAAGGCTTGGTGCGGCCAGGATGCGGAGTCCTACTAGGACTCCAAGTCCTAGTAGGAGTCCACCAAGAGGGGAGGAAGGGAGAAGGAAGTGGAGGAGAAGGAAAGGTGGCCGGCCCCCTTTTCCCTAGTCCAATTCGGACTAGAGGGGAGGGGGGCGCGGCAGCCCCTTTGCCCTTTCTCCTCTTCCCACTAAAGCCCATCAAGGCCCATTGCTTCTCCCGTAACTACCCGGTACTCCGAAAAATACCCGAATCACTCGGAACCTTTCCGATGTCCGAATATAGTCGTCCAATATATCGATCTTTACGTCTCGACCATTTCGAGACTCCTCGTCATGTCCCCGATCTCATCCGGGACTCCGAACTCCTTCGGTACATCAAAACTCATAAACTCATAATATAACTGTCATCGAAACCTTAAGCGTGCGGACCCTACGGTTCGAGAACAATGTAGACATGACCGAGACACGTCTCCGGTCAATAACCAATAGCGGGACCTGGATGCCCATATTGGCTCCTACATATTCTACGAAGATCTTTATCGGTCAGACCGCATAACAACATACGTTGTTCCCTTTGTCATCGGTATGTTACTTGCCCGAGATTCGATCGTCGGTATCTTAATACCTAGTTCAATCTCGTTACCGGCAAGTCTCTTTACTCGTTCCGTAATACATCATCTCACAACTAACTCATTAGTTGCAATGCTTGCAAGGCTTATGTGATGTGCATTACCGAGAGGGCCCAGAGATACCTCTCCGACAATCGGAGTGACAAATCCTAATCTCGAAATACGCCAACCCAACATGTACCTTTGGAGACACCTGTAGAGCTCCTTTATAATCACCCAGTTACGTTGTGACGTTTGGTAGCACACAAAGTGTTCCTCCGGCAAACGGGAGTTGCATAATCTCATAGTCATAGGAACATGTATAAGTCATGAAGAAAGCAATAGCAACATATTAAACGATCGGGTGCTAAGCTAATGGAATGGATCATGTCAATCACATCATTCTCCTAATGATGTGATCCCATTAATCAAATAACAACTCTTTTGTTTATGGTTAGGAAACATAACCATCTTCGATTAACGAGCTAGTCAAGTAGAGGCATACTAGTGACACTTTGTTTGTCTATGTATTCACACAAGTATTATGTTTCCGGTTAATACAATTCTAGCATGAATAATAAACATTTATCATGATATAAGGAAATAAATAATAACTTTATTATTGCCTCTAGGGCATATTTCCTTCATAATCTCCCGAAGGTTTTGACCACCGTATCACGCAAATATCCTCTGTTTTCATTTCGAGCTGTTTTCTGCCAGATTTGTCAAGGCCAGGCATCATGTCGTCCCCCTTCTCCAACAATGGTGACAACGATGCTTGTCTAATGAAGATAGAGCTGAAGAGAGAAGAACCCGAGGAGATCAACAAGGATGATGGGATCAAGAAGGTCATGGAGGATCAAGCTCCGGCGGCAGAAGAAGAAGACATCCTTCCACCTCTGTTTACCCCGACTGAGATTGAAGCTTTTAAGATGATTGAGTTAGCTCGTATACAGAACAAGTATCTCACAAGTGAAAATATTTTGTTGAAGGAGCATATCGCCGCACTCAAGGGCATCATTCGCAAGTTGGAGGATCTCTTACGCTCGGTGTGCGACTATCCATTGTCACCACCATCTTCTCCACCTCCGAAGAAGGAGATATAATCACATGGGTATGGGCACTCCCCTTGGCAACTGCCAAGCTTGGGGGAGGTGCCCCGGTATCGTATCACCATCACATTCCTATCTTTACCGTTTTTCTTAGTTCGATCCTTTTGGTAATATCTTGATCTAGTAGAATAAGGTTTTAGTATGATCTAATTTTGAGTTTTGCTTTATGATCCTTCTTTGTAATCGAGTCCGTGAGCTATATATAATAAAGATTAGTGTTGAGTCAAGGGCTTGATTATCTTGCTACGATCTTGGGTGAATAATAAGAAAGAGAAAGAAATAAAAAGAAATAAGAGATCATATTTATCTTATGGAGAGTAATGACTTCACATATAAAGAGTATGATGATTAAAAGTTGTTGAGAGCTGACAAACATAGTTTTGGTCATCGTTGCAATTAATAGGAAGTAATAAAGAAAGAGAGGCTTCACATATAAATATACTATCTTGGACATCTTTTATGATTGTGAGCACTCATTAAAATATGACATGCTAAAGAGTTGATGTTGGACAAGGAAGACAACGTAATGGGTTATGTTTTCTTATATCCGAAATAAAGTATATTGTCATGGATCATCCAACATGTTGAGCTTGCCTTTCCCCCTCATGCTAGCCAATTCTTTGCACCAAGTAGAGATACTACTTGTGCTTCCAAATACCCTTAAACCCAGTTTTGCCATGAGAGTCCACCATACCTACCTATGAATTGAGTAAGATCCTTCAAGTAAGTTGTCATCGTTGCAAGCAATAAAAATTGCTCTCTAAATATGTATGATTTATTAGCGAGGGAGAAAATAAGCTTTATACGATCTTGTGATGTAGAAGTAATAAAAGGGACGGACTGCATAATAAAGGTCTATATCACAAGTGGCAATATAAAGTGACGCTCTTTCGCATTAAGATTTTGTGCATCCAACCTAAAAGCACATGATAACCTCTGCTTCCCTCTGCGAAGGGCCTATCTTTTACTTTTGTCTCCTACCTTATGCAAGAGTCATGGTGATCTTCACCTTTCCTTTTTACATTTTATCCTTTGGCAAGCACATTGTGTTGGTACGATCCTGAAATATATATCCAATTGGATGTAAGTTAGCATGAGCTATTATTGTTGACATTACCCTTGAGGTAAAAGGTTGGAAGGCGAAACTATAAGCCCCTATCTTTCTCTGTGTCCGATTAAAACTCCATAACCACAAGTATTGCGTGAGTGTTAGCAATTGTGAAAGACTAAATGATAGTTGAGTATGTGGACTTGCTGAAAAAGCTCTTACATAGACTCTTTCCTATGTTATGATAAATTGCAATTGCTTCAATGACTGAGATCATAGTTTGTTAGTTTTCAATAAAGCTTATGATTCATACTTGACATTGTGAATAGATTGTTACTTTATCATAAGAATCCATATGACAATACTTATGCTTTGATATTGATATTTATCGTATTATGGGTTGTTATTACACATTATGTCATAATACTTATGCCTTTTCTCTCTTATTTTACAAGGTTTACACAAAGAGGGAGAATGTCGGCAGCTGGAATTCTGGGCTGGAAAAGGAGCAAATATTAGAGACCTATTCTGCACAACTCCAAAAGTCCTGAAACTCCACGGAAGTTATTTTTGGAATTATAAAAAATATTGAGCGAAGAAAATACCAGAGGGGGCCCACACCTTGGCCACGAGGGTGGGGGGCGCGCCCCCTGCCTCATGGTCCCCCTGGCAGGCCTCCGCTATCCATCTTCTGCTATATGAAGTCTTTTACCGTGGAAAAAATCATAAGCAAGCTTGCGGGATGAAACTCCGCCGCCACGAGGCGGAACCTTGGCGGAACCAATCTAGGGCTCCGGCGGAGCTGTTCTGCCGGGGAAACATCCCTCCGGGAGGGGGAAATCATCACCAACGATCCTCTCATCGGGAGGGGGTCAATCTCCATCAACATCTTCACTAGCACCATCTCCTCTCAAACCCTAGTTCATCTCTTGTATCCAATCTTTGTCCCAAAGCCTCAGATTGGTACATGTGGGTTGCTAGTAGTGTTGATTACTCCTTGTAGTTGATGCTAGTTGGTTTATTCGGTGGAAGATTATATGTTCAGATCCTTAATGCATATTAATACCCCTCTGATTATGAACATGAATATGATTTGTGAGTAGTTACGTTTGTTCCTGGGGACATGGGAGAAGTCTTTCTATTAGTAGTCGTGTGAATTTGGTATTCGTTCGATATTTTGATGAGATGTATGTTGTATCTCCTCTAGTGGTGTCATGTGAACGTCGACTACATGACACTTCACCATTGTTTGGGCCTGGAGGAAGGCATTGGAAAGTAATAAGTAGATGAAATTGCTAGAGTGACAGAAGCTTAAACCCCAGTTTATGTGTTGCTTCGTAAGGGGCTGATTTGGATCCATATGTTTCAAGCTATGGTTAGGTTTACCTTAATACTTCTTTTGTAGTTGCGGATGTTTGCAATAGGAGTTAATCATAAGTGGGATGCTTGTCCAAGTAAGGGTAGCACCCAAGCACCGGTCCACCCACATATCAAATTATCAAAGTACCAAACGCGAATCATATGAGCGTGATGAAAACTAGCTCGACGATAATTCTCATGTGTCCTCGGGAGCGTTTTCCTCTATATAAGAAATTGTCCAGGCTTGTCCTTTGCTACAAAAAGGATTGGGCCACCTTGCTGCACCTTATTTACTTTTGTTACTTGTTGCTCGTAACCAATTATCTTATCATAAAACTATCTGTCACCGATAATTTCAGTGCTTGCCGAGAATATCTTACTGAAAACCGCTTGTCATTTCCTTCTGCTCCTCGTTGGGTTCGACACTCTTACTTATTGAAAGGACTACGATAGATCCCCTACACTTCTGGGTCATCACATAGCATTTGTAGAGGTTATGAAACATTACTTTTTATGGTTACACAATAATAACATATCAGACATCCTAAAACTTATTTCTCAAACATATTACACATATCAAAATGATGTCGTCGCATTTGCGAGGGCCACTCTACTAGTTAAAACAATAACGAATGGTCCAGAATGAAAATTGTTTCAAGTCAAACATGAATACAAATAAGATCAAATGAATAAATGACTCATCTCCTATATAGTGGTGCTCAATGGGATCATCATGGAGCTGGGTGTGTGTGGCATTGTCTTCAATCTGACGTTAGGTCTCCAAAATTGCGATCCGACCCGGGTTCCTGGCAGGCTTGACACGGCTACCAATATTGTTCAAAGAAAAGCTCTAAGTTTAAATCCCTCTCATCCTCGATAGTCTTGTTGTGTAGAATTACATGACATGCATTCACGATAATTAAGAGGGATTTCTTATCCCGGAAGCGAGCGGATCTCGAACAATGGCAGACTGAGCTTGCAACACACCAAATGCCCTCTCAATATCCTTTCGGCATGCTTCTTGTGCTTGGGAAAAAATAGCTTGCTTATTTCCTTTCGGATTATCGGTGGTCTTCGCAAATGTTGACCACGAAGGATAGATAACGTCGGCAAGATAATACCCCATGCTATAGTCATGCTCGCTGAAGATGTAGTTGCAATCCGGATCATCTTCACTAGCAAGCCGAGCGAAAATATGTGATCTCGACAATACATTGATATTGTTGAGAGAACCCTACAAACCAAAGAAGCAGGGATGAGTGATGTGTAAGGCAGGTGATGGTCAGACCTCACAACAAGATCACTTGGTTGCCTTGACGTTTGGGCAGGACAGTACGTGAGATCGGAACACACCCATCAAAAGTTGAACAAGAATCACAAAGAGATGTGTCGGCAAGTTGGCCTACCGATTAAAATTCTCATTATCAGTGATGCACACATCAATGATGTTGAATTGCTTTATGGGTCCTGAATCACTCACTACCAATTATGAGAGATGCTGATTTGAGTGGGAGCGCACTTTAAATTTAAATTGTTTAAAACTAGTGCGATTAGTTATGAACTATGTCTAAGTGAATATTGTGTTTATCGTTGTAGATTAATGGCTCACAACACCACTTGCAATTTAGCCCCTATGTTAGAGAGAGAGAGAGAGAGAGAGAGAGAGAGAGAGAGAGATGTGTGTGTGTGTGTGTGTGTTACCTACTAACGGTGGAAATTTTGGGGATTAGAGTCGGACCCTGAGGTTTGTTCTCATGAGTGCTAACAAGTATTTGCTAGATGGGACTTTTCCAACTGAACCGGCGGCAGGAGCCACGGATGATGGAAGAAATGTCTGGGCTAGCGGCGGAGCTTAGTTAAGGCCTGCAGGGGCCATGGCCCCCAGCCTTACTATACAAAACATGCAGAAATTTTTTGGGAGCTATTCAGTTTAGATTATTTTTTAGCTTTTGCCCCCCTCCCCCCATGGCAAAGCGTGTTTTCGCTTCTAGATCAACACTAACCTTGAAAGACTTGGGCCGACGAATAGATGCATGGGTCAAGATCCAAGGCATGTGATGATCCATGAATGAATAGGGGCACCCCTCATTTTGGACAGTGATGAGATAGTCTGCGCAATTTTCATGTGTATTTGGGTTCGTCTTTGCTTTTTAAAAAAGCTTGAAACTCATTCGTGGAGTCAGTAAACCCCCACTATACTATATTAGGCATGCACCAAGTCAAACCCAGTGCACTCTAAACAAGAATATCAAATTACTAGATCGTATGCACGCAAAATAGAATCAACTATATTTTTTGCCCATGTTGTCCAATTATTATTGAACTAGCTTCCAAAAACATTTATCATGGGCTAAAAGTTTCTATGGATATGTTTAGTTAGTAATACACTAGAAACTATTGTTTAGATATTTGTTATAGTGTATGGTTTAGAATTATCTAACATGATATCTAATGGCAGTAAATACATCATACAATTCAAATTTAGCTGAAGCAAAAAAATCATTGACATACATTTCAATTATATAAAGTTCACATTATTAATATTCTTTAGCAAGATTGTCATGCGGTTAATTATGATAGATAAATAATACAAAATTATGCCCATCAAAACTATATCATGGTATATTACAAAACTATGATAATATACAATTTATTTAAATAAGTATAAAAGTTTGGCATAAAATGTCCATTCATGCTACAACTGGCCCAATTTTGTGGGGAGCACCCAGGAGCAGACCGAAGGATCGCCGATAAGGGCGACCTGGTTCAAGTGGGATTTGCGCTCGCCGACTCCAAGCCCGGGCTCGATCCAGACTCTTTCTCAATATTTCAGTTCAATATCCTTTTTGACTACATGGCAAGGAACTCTACCAACAAAAACATCAGATTCCTAAGAAATAAGGCAAAGCCGAACCTTGATAATCATGCCAGCAGAGGTATCAACATCCAAAATTTCATCAATGGTATCAGCAGCACCTTGGGTATATTGGGAAACAGAAACATTATATGGATCATGTTTCAAGGATATTCAGATTTTGGTTACATGATCAGGGCAGTCTAGGATACCTCTGTTCTAACACCATTCCAAACAGAGATCATCTAGTTGGCAAAGGGGTATTTCCTAAGTTACGATCTAAAACCTGTCCTCAGTCTCGTAATTCGCTATCAGAAGCCCAACTGAAGGGTGCGTGAGAGTGCGAGTCTGGAGGGTCTGGCTTAAGTCCGGGGAAGAGAAGCGGACAAGAGCATGGATCGGGCTCGGACGCCCACCTGGCACTTTGGTGCTTTCGTCGGATGATGTTGATGGATCGAATAGCCGCATATCTGAGATATGATGTTACAAGAACATCATCTACGGGGTGGAAAATCCCTGCCCAGTAGAACTGATGTAATTCAGATGTCGATCATGTGCATGTTTGGGCCTCCAATTTCGATAAGCAGATTAGGACATCACTTGCTCCCTAGACATGCAGTGTATGTTGACCGCTGAGGTTCAATTCACCAATTCAACCATCAATCAGCTCAACTCATATACTCAAGCACGCACAGAGGTGTCCCGAAGCAAGGCGGGCCTGACACTTGGCTTCTCGGACCATTACAGCTGTTTGGCCTTTGAAGAATTTGGATCTTTCATGTGCAAGGATAACATGGTGCAGGAGATGAGTAAGGGAGACGAAGAGTTACCCCAACAATGCTAGGAGGGCTGCTTACCAGCATGAGGTCTCTCCACAATCCCATCGTGATTTGGTTGTCGTCGAGCAGAGTGTGCTTCCTCTACCTGAGTAGTGTGCTGACAAGGTGCCTCCACCTGGAGGAGCATGGCTTCTTCGGCCTTTGGAGTTGCTTATTCCTCTTTGATCGAGAACAGGTCACCGAAGGAAGACCTGGGGGCAGAGGGCCGTCATCACCCTGCGGCGGCTGCTTGCAACCTTAAAGTGCACATGAACAAGTGTGTTTCGGTTTAGTTCAGCTGGGTTCCGAAGAGATGCTGCTCTTAGAAATTATACAAACATGAAGAATTATGGCCCTCCCGCCCCTAAGACTGAGAGTCAAGCTGAAATTGTGAAGTCTGTGTAAAATATTACTCTAGTTATACAATGCAATGCATACATGCACATGAAGAATTATGTTCCCTCCCCTAACAGTCAAGATGCCATTGTTTTTGTTTCTGAATTTTTAGTTACAAGCAGGGTCCTATGGAGAAAGACGATATGAGCTATGGATAGGGCATCAGTCAAAACTCCAGCTTATTGTCGCTGCCTATGCTCGTAATCAAAATGATATGATGGTTATTACGGTTACTGGCTATGGATGCAGGAATGGTTGTATTATTGTGCTTGGTACATAGTGCATGATCAGTTCCTGCTGATCCCTGTGCCATTCTTCGATCCTCTATTGGTCCTCTGTTCTCCTCTGCTTGGATTGAAGTCGAATTGGACGAACTGCTCCTCTGCTCTGTCAAAGACGGTGAAAACCTACTTGAGAACCTACTGTCATTGTGAACAACCAAACAAGAATGCAATCAAGAAAGTTCATTCACAAAGACAGAAAAGAGTAGTCATTTTGCTTAACTTCACCGTGCATGGTGCAGCAAGACTATTCAGTCCAGTTTCAAACCTGGTTAATGCTAGAGAAGCCAGAAAAGCATCCATGATTCAATACTCTGCCATCTGCCATGGCCAATGTATAATAGAAACAATATGTTATCAAAAACACAAGAAAATTCTTTCCCTTTTTCTTATGATATGATGGTGAGGTAAATCACTAGTAGAAAACTGCCAAAAATCCAAGAAAGTGTTTACCGGACAAACTAGTTTTACTAGACCGGTGTGTGCCCCAGCAATGCAGCTTGTTTGGGGCCTCCGGGTTTAGATGTTAGATTTTGGTGTGATGTCTGTTTGGTATTAGGCACGGACTATCGGCATCCCTTAATCAAGTGAATATGAGTAGCGCAGATGTTGCTAAGATGGTTGCTTCAGACTGCCTGATGTATTACTTTGCAAGGTCTTGCGAATAATTAATAAAATGGTTGCATGCATCGCCTAGATGCAGAGGCCAGGGATCATCCTCCTTTTCTAAAAGAAAATGAACGATTTGGTAATAGATGCGAACATTTTTTTAAAATACACTATTAACAAATTTCAATACACGATGATTTTTCTAAATACATGATGTTTTTAAACATGACTTTTTGATACACGAATAATCTTTTTAATACATTATGAATACTTTTTATACAAGATGAACCTTTTTTATTGCACTTCGAGAATTTGTTAAATAGATGCTGACCATTTTTCTATACACGATGAACATTTTTAATATACACAATGAAGATTTATTAATACTATAAATTGTTTTGAAACACGTGATGATTCTTTTAATACACGATGAACATTTAAAAAATACATGATGCACATTTTAGAACTCGAATGGATGTAGTCTATGATCTACTCTTGAGTACTACTACTGCGAAGTCTGGATTCCAATGTTGAGTGTCTTTTTTTGGGAAAAAGGAGGTTAAAACCCCCGGCCTCTGCATCAATCGATGAATACATAGGTCTAACAAGAACATACATCAAGCCAATCAAAACCACCACTCACACCTACAAAACTCAATAATATGGATATCTCTCATCCAATGTTGAGTGCTGCTAGCTGCAGCCAATAATTTGCTCGAGTACAAGTGCTAAGTGTGAATTTCAATCTCGAGCAGCGTTAGTTGTAGTGATGTGCTCTCGGTATTATTTTTTCTCAAATTTAAGTGCCGAATGAACAAAGAAAGAGAGTGCTAAGTGATTTTAATTTGTGCAGTTTCAGAATAATATATAGGACTGTTGGTTTTTAACCTTGGTTGCCATTGTTTCTATTTGTAATGGCCTGAAGAATGACTCATGTTGTTTGTGTTGTCGGCTACCTAAAAAACTCAAGTCTCAATCGTTGTTTTACTTGGGCCAATGTCAAGCGTTGGATCTTAAATAGATGGTTAATATATGGGGGAATGTTACAACATGACTTGCAGTAGGCAAGTCACTGGATCTCAGTCCACTGTGCGCGTTCTGTCCATACAAAGTGGAGGTTTTTTTTTTCTTTTTGCAAAAATGTGCCCGCAACAAGTATTCTAGGCCCCGCTTCGATGGCCATTTTGGCTTTCTGCCTGTATTAAGATACAGTCTTACTGGGCCACCAACGAAATACCATCGGAAAAAATAAGGATCTCTGGAGACGCTAATTTCTTAGAGCATCTCCAGCAGACCATGTATATCAGCTGCCCTTATATCACAGATAAGGGCCGATAAATTAGAGATTTGAGGGGCGAAATCTTCTACAGCCGAACAGAGCCCATATCTAAAACCATAAATTTTAAAAACAAGCATTCCTGGATGAAAATGAAGAACGCATACTACATTCATAGTTTGATCATAGGTACATTTCGATAGTTATATTGTGATTTCTACATTCATACTACATTGTGGTGCGGCCAAACCCTAAACTAGGCCAAAGTGAAGGTCACCGGAGCTCTTCGGGTGCGGCGGCGGCGACGACGACGCTCACTCATCATCGTCGGAGGAGACAAGGTCGATGTACTTCTTGTCTTGCTCCTCCTGCTTGCGGCACCATGTTGCCTGCTTCGCGTCGAATTCACAATAAGTAGAGAGGCCAAAGAGGCTGCTCACTGGTGTGCTAGAGAGAGCCTTGTGAGTGCCTCGAATGTAACTTCTTTTGATGTTTTCCCTGTTTCATTGATTGCCTTGGTGCAATCGGATGTAAACCGTCAAATTAATGAATAAAGGCCTTTGAGGATGGTTCTCAAAAACAAATTATTAGTATCCGGCCATTAGCAAACACGTAGGCCTGACCTCTACGATATCTAGTAGTTTCAAATAGCCCAAGCCCAAAATTTACAGCCCACAGGGCCACGTGATCTGCTGGTCTGCATATTACTTATCGATCGGTTGGACCAATACAGACACAATACAGCGCTTTGTCATCGGTTTGCTCGACTCCATCCTCAATCGTCCCCGCCGCCGCCACGCAGCTAGGGCTTAATCGATCGGCAGACCTGTCGCACGAGCATCATTGACGACCTGACTGACGAAGGTGCAGATTCCGCACGTCTGATACGAGTTTACCAGAACTCCACAAGCTGATCTACTAATTGGCAAACATCTCCTCCTCTCGGCTCCTACATCAAAACTTGTGGAACTGTCTAATCTCAACCTAAGGTATGCTACATAGTATGATATATTAATTTTACATTTAGATTATACTCTCTCCGTTTCAAAATAGATGATTCAACTTTATACTAACTTTAATACAAAGTCAGTACAAAGTTGGGTCATCTATTTTGAAACTGAGGGAGTACAAACTAATTGCTCGGTCGTTTTGCAAACTAAAACAGCTTGCAAAATGATCGTATATTATGGTCGGAGGGAGTACTAGTTAAAATCAATTACAAATAGTAAATTTGTTTTTGTAGTAACTAGAAAGTGTTAAGAAGAAGAGACCACCAATAATAAACAAGTGAGTCCATTTGTCTAAGAGGCGTAGCCCGCTATTTAAAACTATGAAATTTAGGAGTGAAATCATTACAGAGTTTACGTCTGATGGTTTGATGGGCCTGTTGTGCGTAGATATACATCTAAGCCAATAAAAAAATGTAGCTATTTTAATGTAATTATAAAACAAATATTGTAATTGTTTATATGATATCGACGCTATATTTAAGAATTGATATACGGTGGTGCTGCATTTGGTGCACGTCCATTTTCCTCTTCGTCCCCTCTATATTCAAATTCTAGCTCCGCCTCTGCGGGCCATCGTAAAATCTTTTACGCACGAGCGACTATACGGGCTCTGATCTAGCCCAAAAAACAAACCAGACCCGTATGGTCGCCGGATTTGTATAGTTCGCACGAGTATAAAGGGTCTGTTATGGTTGGATATCTCCGCCGGTCGTTTTGGTTTCCGGCTCAAAATAACTATTGGCCGGAAGTTACAGCCGAAAGTTAAATACGCGTATATTGAATTACAACCATACCAAACGCGGCCTAAACGACCAACCAACTATGTTTTTCTAGCTGGAGGGGAGAAACAATCCAGAGCCGTATTTTTCTCTGGTTTTGGCCTAAAGAACGGCCATCCAAGCTGCCTTAGTCCTTGGCATTGATTGATTAGTAGTTTCCCTTTTTCCTCCATGTATCCCAACCTTTAACTACTTAAGAGGATCTGCAACCGAACTTACAAATCTGATATATCAAACGCCTGCGGATATGACCGGACATGCCCTCGGACAGTGATCGATCACATCTCAAATTAGCCACTCTACATCCGAGTCTCTCATATTTCAGCCCCTAGATCTATACAAAGCATGCAAAAAAATCGTACATACTACATATTAAGAACTACTCTAGCTAATCTTCGTCGTCGGAGATGTCCACGACATCGGTGGCGGGCGCGAGGTGAGTAAGGATGACAATGGGTAGGGTATGGGCAGGGTAGAGCAATACCATACCTATGCCCGTATAGTCAGTGGGTACAAAATTCTACCCATACCCGTACCCATGGGTATGAAACTTTACCCGTACCCATACCCGATGGGTACCCGGCGGGTAGAACAAATAGTACACGAGTTGTTCACATTTTTACACTCATTGATAGCACATTTGATAAAAAAACAATTATCTCAGCTCAATAACAGGTACTCCCTCCGTTCCAAAATAGATGACCCAACTTTGTATTAACTTTAGTACAAAGTTGGGTCATCTATTTTGAAACGGAGGGAGTACATGAGTACAACATACTCAAAAGTCAATAGGAGTAGACAAGTCACATGACAAGTTAATGATTAATTAACGACAACTTAACATTAGTTCACAAGAGAGCAGGGTATGGGTATACCCGCGAGTACAAGGCTATACCCGTACCCTACCCATGCACTTAACGGGTAGGGTATGGGTCCTACCCATGGGTATAAAAGTGTGTCCGTACCCTGCCCATGCGGGTATCGTACCCGCGGGTACCCGTACCCGTGGGTAAAATTGCCATCCTTAAAGGTGAGCGGATGCATCAAAGTCCAAACTAAATTGTGGTAAAAAAATCAATTACAAAGTAAGTAGTGGCAAATTGTCAAAGTCTAAAGTAAGTTGTGGCAAAAAGAAAATCAAATTCCCCATATATAACATAGTAAAAATCAAAGGCGCATAAAATTCAACATAGACTAGATTAAAACAACCTAAATTTGACATAATCTACATATACTCAACCGAAGTTCAACATGGATTCTACTTAATTTAAACTTCTGCTTAAACTCAACAAAAATTATACTCCCTCCATCTTTGAACGAGTGTACTTCCAACTTTGTTGGAGGGTCAAACTATCTCAAAATTTAATCGAGTTTGTGTAAAAAAATATAAATATTAGTGAAACCAAATAGATATATAATAAAAATATATTTTATCATGAACTTAATGCTACTAATTTGATGGCATAAATGTTGGTGTATTATTGTATAAATACGTACAAACATAAATAAAAAAATTGATTTTCCAACAAAGTTGAAAGTGCACTCGTTTAAGAACGGAGGGAGTACATAAGCTAGACATAGATTCTACTTAGATTAAAGTTCAACATAGATTCTACATAAACTAATTCTTCTTATACAGTGCTATTCATTGTGCCTGCCTCATACCACCGATCTTGCGGTCCAGCCCTCTGCCGTCGTCAATAATGTTGGGGAAGATGTGGTGCCATTCTTGGACGTCGATCTCCTCCTCGTCGTCGGAGATGTTAACAACTGCCCCGTCCACCGCCTCGTCGGCCAACCGCTGCCGCTCTGCGTCCACCAACTCCAGGTACTGGGGGCGGAGTTCCACCATGTACTCCTTGTCGCGGCCTCCACCGTGAGGAACTCCTTGGCCGCCGGCCCTCCCTGGCTATCGCCGCACTTACCGTTCCAGACGGCGGTGGCTTGAGATGGACACGTGCGGGGCAGTGGTCAAGACTCCCGCAGAGCCCCCTATTTGCGCCCGGTTTATGGGAAAATGGACAACCGGACCGATCCACGAACCGATGGGGTACCGCGTTGGATGGCAAATAGATGGTTGCAGCAGTTCGAGGGTACGCGTTGGAGATGTCCTTAGTATAATTGTAAATCATCTCATATCACTTACACAAGCAAATTAAATGACAACAACAACCTAATATACTACTCCTTCCGTCTCAAAGTAAGTGTCGCTGATTTAGTATGAAATTGTATTAAATCAGGGACGCTTATTTTGGGATGGAAGGCGCATAAAGTGTAACAAAATCACATTAATATTGGAAATGGAACAAAATCACATTAATATTGGAAATGGAACAGAGGAGCAGGCGTGGCTACGGTGAGCATGCCCGAGCATGAGTTCAGATGAGGATGAAGTCTATGAAGATGAATTTCATGTTACTGTCGTCGGTTACTTCTAAAGATCAAGTTCAGCCTAGCTCTCTTGTCTGTACGTTCAGTTTATTGCTCAGTTTATGAATAGAGCAGATAATAATTCAGAAAGAAAGAAGCACATCCACGATAGCCTGTTAGTAACTTGGCTCAACACCTAAAATTATGAGTGAACATCCATCATTTCGAAACAAACGGCTGACTGAGTTGATATCACAACAAAAACGACAATGCGCAAGCGACAATTGCACAGGAAAGAGCAAGCAGAGACCAGCACGGCACAAGATCAAACAAGTAAGCTTTACAAAAAGGCTGCATGGAGTCACTCTTGCTCGCTCCATCTAGCTACAATTCTACCACCACATACTCTGGCCCCTCGCCTCCCGACACGCCGCAGTCTCCACCTCGCCTACACGGCTCTGCAACCTCCGCAGGTCCAGCCCCAGCCCCAGCCCGAACCTCAGCGCCTCCTCCTTGCACCGCCGTGACCCGCCTCAGCATCGTCATCGTTCTCGACGACCAACAAGGGGTCTGGAGCTTGGGCGGCCGCTGCGACAAGAGGTCCTTGCACGCCTTCAGGGTCAGCTTCCCATAGTTCAGGCACCAGCACATCGATCTCCGCTCCATGTACAACATCAGCATGGGGTGTGCCTGCATTCCACAAAGACACCCTATTAATTCTATTTATTTATTTTTGAGAAAAAGACACGCCATTAAAATGGAGCTATTGCTAGATTTCATTTGTCTCACACCACTTAACGGTTGGCCCAAAAGGTGCATCAGGATTTGTAATGGGGGTATGGAAATCGTGTGCCGTATATTGCTTTCATGTGATTATTGCTAATAATCGTGTGCCTCCATGCATAAGGATATACCATTAAATGGAGCTATTGCTAATTTTCGGGGTCTGACAAATTCACTTGATATTGTACACCACTAAGGCTCAGCTTATTCTCTTTTATGGTGTGCGACTATTAGTCTGTAGCTAGGTTATATATGAAGTGACCTTCACATGAGAATGGTTGTATGACCTTCGATAACGAACAAGGGGTCAGGACCTTGGGTGGACGCTGCCACAACAGGTCCTTCCATGCCTCCAGGGTCAGCTTCTCGTAGTTCAAGCGCCAGCACATCATCCTCCGCTCCCTGGGCGTCAGCATGGTGTGTGCCTGCATGCACAAGGATACACCATTAAATGGAGCTATTGCTAATTTTCGGTTATCTGACATTTTTACTAAATAAATGTTGCACACTACTAAGGCTGAAGTTATTCTCTTTTATGGTGCACAACTATTAGTCCGTAGCTAGGTTATATATGAAGTGACATTCAGATGAGAATGGTTGTCTGACCTTCAACGACGAACAAGGGGATCAAAGCTTGGGTGGCTGCTGCGACAACAGGTCCTTGCACGCCTCCAGGGTCAGCTTCTCGTACTTCAGGCTCCCCTGCTCCCTGGATATCAGCATGGTGTGTCCCTACATGCAGAAGGATACACCATTAAATGGAGTTGTTGCTAACTTTTGGTTGTCTGACACTTTCACTTACAGTTACACACTACTAAAGCAGTAAGGCTGAGCCTACCCCCTTTACGATGCACAACTATTAGTCTATAGCTAAGGTTATATATGGAGTGGACTTCAGATGAGAATGGCTGTCTGACCTTCGACGACGAACAAGCGGTTCAGATCTTGGGCTGCTGCTGCGACAACAGGTCCTTGGACGCCTCCAGTGTCAGCTTCCTGTAGTTCAGGCGCCAGCACATCATCCCCCGCTCCCTGGGCGTCAGCATGGCGTGCGCCTGCATGCACAAGGATACACCATTAAATGGAGCTATTGCTAATTTTCGGTTGTCTGACATTTTCACTTAATGTTGCACATTACTAAGGCTGAACTTACTCTCTTTGATGGTGCACCATTAATAGTCTGTAGGTAGGTAATATATGAGATGACCTTCAGATGAGAATGGTGAATTTTAACTGAAAAGCTTAGTAATGTGACTGAGATTTAGTGGTCGTTTGGATACTGAGGATTAGTGATGATATTGTAGAGAACGAGTTTTTAGCTGAGTTCTAGGAAAACCGGTTTCGCTATCCATTTTGTGAAAAACATGTTTACAGAGAACTTTGTTTGGGTTAGAAAATTAATAAACTAGGTCCGTAGAATTTTGTGTTTAGATAGCTTACTCTCTTTGACGGTGCATCATTAATAGTCTGTAGGTAGGTTATAGTGAAGTGACCTTCAGATGAGATGGTGAATTTTAAATTTTTAATTGAAAAGCTTTAGTGATGTCACTGAGATTTAAGAAAGTTGCAGCAGGCAACTTATGTAGAGAGAACCCCATGTCAAATCCAGCAATCGAGCACTCACAAAACTCAACCAAGTTCATTAAAAAAAAATGTTGATGATACTAGTACAGTCAAGCTCAATCATGCTAGAACCAGGGAAATTTCAATTTGTGCGTTTCCATGCTTCAAAGGAAGAAAATTAAAGGGAGCATATGCATAAAGGTGAGGACGATGATCAAAGGAGAAAAGAAAAAAAATAACATTTGCACATAAAAAGCAACCATGGCAATCGGGCAGAAGAGTCATAGGTTCCATTGCAACAGTATGCATCAGACGGTATCTTGATTGTACAATGATTCAATACCAAAGAGGTGTCAATTTGACAGACTAATGACAGCAAGAACCACAAAAGTGCACCGACAACAGGGGAAAATGTAAAAGGTTACATCTGCATGCAGGCAAACAAAGTTGGGTTTTGACAGGCAGTGGTGAACTAAGCAATGAAATGGAGGGTGTGCACTACAATTATTATTTTAAACCTAATCCAAGTGCCATACAATATTTGGTAAAAGATAACATAAATGTCTGGATTATGCTCTGTTCGCAATACTCTCGGCAGCTCTCCAAAAGTCCAAAGGCCTAAGGAGATAAAAAGATGTGCAGAAAATTTATACCAAAATTTAGAATTGTAGCAAGTAGTTCTCTGAGACAAGTGCACTAATTCAGACAGCAAATTGCAGCAGGTTGTATGGATTGACTTGATGACTTTGGAAGAGCTTCATTTATGCAAGATAGGATGAAAAGAAATTGCCCAGTGACAAGGTTTTTAGATGTAATGGACCTATCCCCGGTGCTTTTCTACGGTTTTATGATGCATCTAAAAAGTTACTCCTAGTGTACAAGATGGCAAATAGAACGGACAAACATAACAATTAGCTTGATCAGCTTTGCCACAAGCACAAAAAGCCAATAACCACTTAACCTTGCAAATAATGATTACTGAACACAATAAGAAACTACTTCCTTTGTCCCACAATATAAGATCGTTTCTCAAGCTAACATAGCTTGAAAAACGATCTTATATTATGGGACGAGGGAGTAGAAAGATCAGACAATCTATGTGATAGTAATAACTATGAAAGGAAGAAGGTAACTAGCATACAACAGAAAGTTTACCACTTGACACTGCCGGCGACGATAATAACGACGGTGGGAAGTTGCAATATGCTTCTGACGGGTCGGGATATGCACCACACACCCTCTCAAGCTGGAATGTGTCGACGTCCCGCGTGTAACAACCTCGCTCAACTGACGAGCTTCCAACATAATATAGGAGCAAGTGCCTACCCACCGCACCCTTGATCACGGACCCAGAATCCAGCAAGAATGGCTCATTCTCCATTTGCCACTGAGTGGAACTCCCACCATTGTTTCGCCAAACGGTATAAATTAGGCGAGATGTGTCCGGTTTAGGCACAAACATCAGAGTTATGCCTTGGCCTGCCTCGACGATGGCCACATCATCGCCAGAAAATCTGGCACAGGGTGGGTGGTCAACCCAGGCCCAGCCCATAGGCCGGGCAAACGGGGCGCCCGCCCTGGGCCCCCAGAAGGAAGGGGCCCCAGCCCAGGTTCTATTTCGTCTAATGTATATGAAGCCTAAAGAGGCCCGTTCAGCGTCTTTCGCTCCCGTGCTCCTCGACTCCTCCTCTTCCCCAAATCCCAGACTCGCACAAACAGCGCAGCCATTCCCTTCACCGATTCCATGGTCGCCGCAGGCCATTAATGAAACTAAAGGCGCAAATCCGCTCCCCAAAGGGCTCTCCTTCTTCTCAAAGTTCTGCTCGTTCCCCGTCAACTAGACTTTGGAGACATGGAAACGGTACGCGTTCTTCTTTTCTTCTTCCCATAATCTCGTTCCTCCTCTATTAAATAGCTCTGCCCATCCGACGACTCCACATCTGCCTGCATAGGTCTTCTTCTGCGCTTTAAACTTCAGTGGATCTAAGTGGGAGAGAGTCCTCATGATCAGGAGATAAGGAGAACCGGAGAAAAGGGGATTATTCAGTTCATGACTGCAACCTGCACCTCCGCTGATCTGGCCACTTACATACACATCAATCCATATCCAGGTGCTTTTGCTCCCTGTATTTATCATTTTATGCTGCTTGTTTTTGTTTAATGACATGTCCTCTAGAAAGTATTTATCCAGTAGTGACAAAAGGAAGAGAAAAAAGCAGATCCCTAAAAGGATCAATCGACAAGTTTTCAGAATTAGTAGTTCTTCTAGAGGTCCCCTGGAATTGGTCATAGTAAGTTTTTTTTTCTCGAAACGGAGGCAAAAATTTTGCCTCATCGATTAATTAAGAAGAAGAGAATTGGTCATAGTAAGTTTTGAAGAGCAACCAGCTGAGAATACAAATGCTGCTGGCCAGGATATGAACGAGGGTGATAATAATTCCAGTGAGCATGAAAACGTAGCTCATTCACCAAATTCCAAATCACCGAGTGTTGATGAACAACAATCATTCACTGTTGATATTTTTGGTACATGACACTGGAACAATCTGGATGATAAGGCTAGGGATATTTAGTTGAGAAGAGTCCTGTTATAAATATTGTAGTTCACTTGATTGATAAATAAATTGTGCTGTTAGTTTTAGAGTCCAGATTGAGATCATCCGGCTATGCTATATACTGAATATTTACTTTGCATTTTGGAATAGAAAATACGTGAGCTTTTGAGTAATAAACAAGGGCCCCTTCTTGTTGTTTTGCCCCTGTGCCCCGTATATTTGTGGGCCGGCCCTGGGTCAACCATGGAGAACTCCATTGTCCGGATGTCAAGCACGAGCAATTTTTCACTGGTACCTGAAACCCAGTAGAAGCAACCATGTGCGTAATGGAGCGACACGAACCAAAACTTCCACGTCGATAACAAAAAGCCAGGTAACGGCTCGCTCCGACTCAGGGTTTGCCATTGCCCTGTGCCGGAGGAGAAGACAGCGGCCATTGGCTTAGTTTGGAGCAGCGTCATCCAGATCACTCTGAATGACGTCCCCTCAGTAGTAGCAGCTGCCTCCTCGTCGTCGCCGGGAGGGGCGAGGAAGGATTCGCCGAAGCACGGCCCTTCAATCGCGAGTGCGACAACAATCGAAATGGCTAGGTCACCGGGGAGCGGGGGGAGCAGGAGATACTGCCGGTGCAGGGGGTCGCACACCACCATCTCCTTGAAGACGGATCCAAGCCCGTCACCGGCGTGCCGGGAGGATCTGTCGAGGAGGACGCGGCCGTCGCGGACTTCCCGCATGGACCAGTCCAAGGCAGGTGCGGGGAGGAAGGCGAAGTCGAAGTCGGCGGCACGGGCAACGGCGCTGGCCGCCGGCGCGGAGGGTTGAGGCGGTAAGGCGGGGCGGAAGCCTTTGTAGTTGACGAAGCCGAGGAGGGGCGGAGGGTGGAGCTTGCGGAAGCGCCGGAGGAAGGCGCGGTTGACGACGAGGCGGCGGATGGAGACGCAGGCGTCGGAGGCGCGGATGAGGTCCTCTGGGGTGGGAAGGCGGAGGAGGATTTCCGCCAGGAGCTCGTCGGGGATAGCCGGCAGGGCCATCTCCCGGCGGCGGCTGTGTGTGTGTGGGGCTGTGTGCTGCTCTGTAGGAGTCCGCACGACGCAGTGTGTACTGGAGTCTGGAGTACTGCGTAAGTGGGCCGACGGCCTAAATGGGCTGCAGAATACAACTTCGGCCTATATAAAAGTGGGATAAATTGTGCTGTGGGCTGAAAGTGTTTAGTGTTGTGGTTCAAAAACTCAAGCTGTCGTCTTCACGGATCCTCAAAAAAAAAGCTTTTTTTTAGAGTAAAGCAAAGCTTTATAGATTAACGGTGCCCCAGCCTGTCAGCAGAGACACAAACAGCCACTCGGGGCGGTACATCGGTGGTCCAGCTAGAGTTGGTATTTGGAGAACATAAATGGCCTATCGAAGCTAGCTCATGAGCTACTGAATTGGCCTCACGTCTACAATGATGCACTCTTTGACTAGAGAACCACAGTTTGAGCTGTAGCTTAAGGTCTTCAATGACGCCGGCGTATGGAGATGAGTCCACCTTCCGAGGATCCAGCGCCTCTACCAGCAACTGACAATCTGTTTCAAAAACGGCTCTGATGGCTCCAAGGCCTATTGCTACGTCGACCGCTGCTGCCATGGCGTTGACCTCCGCACCAAAGGCATCTGAAATATTTTCCCCTCTCCCTGCATGCGCGGCTATAAGATCTCCAGCAGCGTCTCGGACCACTACACCCCATCCTCTGTAGGATTCCCCCGGAAAGAAGGATCCATCTACGTTGATCTTCAGAACATCTTCCTCCGGCGGCTGCCATTTTGTTCTAGTTGGTTGCTTTCCTTTATTAGAGAAGTACTGAAGATACTCCATAACCCGGCTTTGTGCGCGCCGCACAATTTCCGGGGCAGCCACAACCATCTCTCCCTCCCTCAGCTTATTCCTATTATTCCACCATAGCCACCAGACTGTAACAATCAGCAGCCGCTTCTGTTCGTCCAATAGCCAGAGGTAGTCCATCATTGCATGTACGCTGGTTATCTTCTCTAGTTCTTCCCTTTCAGCTTCGAGGTTCAGAGATCGCCAGATTTCCTTCACTTCTTTGCACTTGATGAACAGATGTCCCCCGTCCTCTACTGCTCGGCTGCAAAAGAAACACTTGTTGTTCTCCAACCTCATTCCTCTCTTCTACAGATTCGTGCATAGTGGCAGGGATTCATGCTTAAGGCGCCACCTGAACATCTGCAACTTCTTCGGGCATGGTAATTTCCATACTCTTTTCCACGTATCATCCCCGCCTCCCTCAAGCTGGCCAGCTCTGTCCGAGCTGCTGTTTGGAGCCCCGTCTCGTGCCTGCTTCTTGAGATGCGTTTGCACTCTATAAGGGCTCCTAACCGAATGGTTCCCCTTGCTATCATAGTGCCATGCGATAAAATCCTCCACTCCATCCCGCAGCGGGATTTGTAAAATGCATCGAGCATCCTCAGAGCAGAATGTGTCTGTAACCAGTTGCTCATCCCATCGTCCGGTGATTGGGCAGATGAGTTCATTAACATGTGTCAATAAGTTTGCTCCTTTCGGAGTGATAACTGTCCGAGACCATGCTCGGGGAATCCATGGGTCTGTCCAAATCTTGTCTCCCGTGCCATCTCCAATCCTCCAGATATAGCCATGTTTGATCAGCTCCAGGCCCTGAAGTGTACTTCTCCATGAGTACGAAATCCCCTCCTTTGGTTCTGCCTCAAGCACATGACCGTGGGGGTAATATCGAGCTTTTAGTACTCTCGCACACAGACTCCCTGGGTCCTGGAGCAGTCTCCATCCCTGTCTCGATAGCATGGCAATATTAAACGCGTGCATGTCTCTGAACCCTAGTCCACCTCGTGCCTTTGGCTGTGTCAGCTTGTCCCAACTTATCCAGTGCATCGAGTTAGTCTTATCTTGCTGATTCCACCAGAACTTGCCAAGTAGGCTATCGATCTCTGAGCACAGCGATTTGGTGAGGTCGAAGCAAGACATGGCATAGGTGGGAATGGCTTGTGCAACTCCTTTCACCAGCCCCTCCTTGCTTTCCTTGGCCAGCAGCTTCTCCTTCCAGCCATAAAGTTTCCCGCATATATTGCCCTTAATGTATGCAAAAGACTTCCTCCTGGATCTACCAACATGAACTGGGAGGCCTAGATATCTCTCATTCCAGTCCTCGCTATGAATCTCAAGGGCCTCCTTAACTGCATCTTTTTCTTCCTCCGGCGTATTGGGGCTGAACATGATAGCGGATTTCTCTAAGTTTATGCACTTCCCGGAGCAGCTTTCATATAGGGCCAGCACCTCATGTAGGGCTGTGGCTTCCTCCTGCCTTGCCTTAAGCAAAAGCATGGAATCATCCGCAAAGAGCAAATGTGACACCCGTGGGGCTGCTGGGCAGACCTTAACTCCATGGATGGTGCCATTTTCCTCCGCCTCATGCAACAGAGCGGAAAGCCCTTCCGCACAAATAACAAAGAGATACGGCGAGAGAGGATCACCTTGCCGGAGTCCTCTCGAAGGAGTGAACTGTTCTGTGAGGGTTCCATTAACTTTAATCTGATATCGGACTGTTGAGACACACTTCATGATTATGTTCACCCATGCCCTGGTAAAGCCAAGTTTGATCATCATTGCTTCGAGAAAGTCCCACTCAACTCTGTCATACGCTTTGCTCATATCTGCTTTGACCGCCGCATACCCATCTTTTCCCTTCCTCTTGTTCATTAGGTAGTGTGAGATCTCATAAGCTATCAGAACATTGTTAGTTATAAGTCTCCCGGGCACAAACGCACTCTGGTTGTCGGATATGATCTTAGGGAGCACTATTTTTAACCGATTAGCAAGAACTTTGGAGATTAGCTTATAGAGAACATTGCACAAGCTGATTGGCCGGAGGTCCTTGATCCGTTGTGGGTTGCGCACCTTCAGAATAAGCACCACCGAAGTGTCGTTCCACCCTTCCGGGATGTCTCCGCCATTCAAGACCGCAAGAACCTCTTGCACCACTTGGTCACCCATGAAATCCCAATGGCGCTTGAAAACAATCGAGGGCATACCATCCGGCCCCGGGGCTTTAAGGTCCCCGATGTGGTCGAGTGCAGCCTTGATTTCTTCCGGGGTGAATTCGGCCTCCAGAACTGCATTCATGGCCTCCGTAACCCGGGGTTTCACTTTTGCAATGAGCTCGGGTATGCGATCGCCAAATTGGGAAGTGAAAAGTTCCTGAAAAAAAGAGCGCACATAAATGGTTAGTTCTCCTTCTTCCTTCACTACTTCCCCATTCTCCTTCCTAAGCTCTTTGATCCTATTTGACTTCCTCCTTGCGGTTGCCACGGCTTTCAAGTACCCAGTGTTTCTGTTTCCATCACGCAGCCACCACATATGAGCCCGTTGTTTGAAGTGTATATGACGCTGCTCCTCCAGATAATGAACAGCTTGGCGCAATTTAGCTTCCTCAGAAACCTTCTGTGCCGATACGGGTTCACATCGGCATCTCTCCAAATCTCGCCGTGCTTTCTTTAAACGACCTTCTAGCTCACCTACAACCTCCCTATTCCACTTTGTAAGGCTTCCAACAACTTTTTGTAATGTTTGTGCTACTCCACCTCCCTCCAGTTCCCTACTTTCCTCCCATGCCTCCTTAATAACATCTCTGCACCCTTCTTCCTTCAGCCATTTTGCCTCAAAGCAAAACCCCGCCTCCCCCTTGCGCCATCCTGGATCAGGCCCCTCCGTGTGCACGATGACTGGCCGGTGATCTGAGTGTCTCGGGTCACCGTTAACAACTGCGTGCCCTGGGAATCTATCACACCACTGTTTGTTCGCCGTCGCTCGATCTAACCGTTCACAAATATAAGTTTGCACTTCCTTACTATGGTTTCTCCAAGTGAATATGTCTCCCTCAAAGCCTAGATCGCGCATTTGACACCGGTCCAGCACCTCCCTGAAAGCATCCATACAATTTTGTGGCCGTTCAGCTCCTCCTAATTTCTATGTGCTTTTTAAGATCTCATTAAAGTCGCCCAGACAAAGCCATGGACGTCCCTCTTGATGTTGCTGGTTTAGCAAGCCCAAAGTGCGCCATGTCTCCTTCTTCCTCCCTGCCTCGGACTCTCCATAGACTCCCGTCAGCCTCCACTTCACTCCTCCCTCCTGCACCACATCCACATCCACATGCCGCCTGCCGTATGACCGCAACTCTACTTCCACCCCCCGTCGCCAAAACAGTGCCACCCCCCTACTCCTTCCTTCCGCCTTCCATGCCACCATATTAGTCAATCCCAGCAGCCATTTGAATCTATCAAGTTCTTTCTCCGTCAGCCTAGTTTCACACAGAAATAAAATGTCGGGATCCTCCATTCTTCCCAATTCGAGAAGAGAGCGAACTGTCGGGCCGTTCCCGAGCCCCCGGCAGTTCCAACTGATAATTTTCATTGTTCCCGGCGGGGCTGCTCCTGCAGCCCTGCCGATATGATTGTGTTGTGTTCAGCCCTTCCGTTAGCCTCCTCCGTCTTCGATATTGTTTCTTCCTCCACAGCACTCCCTTCCTTCCTGCCCAACTCCACTCCTTCCTCAAAGCGTCCCTTTTTCCCCGGCTCAGACACTTCAATATCCATACGCTCGCACGACCTCTTGCCTGTCGTTTGCAAAGTTGTAGGAACCACACTGGCCGTGCTTGTCTCTGCCCTAGGCTTCCGCTTGAACTTTTTCCTAAAAGTCCCCTCCTTGGCTTTCTCCTGCTGCTTGTTGCTGGCCTCCTTCTCTTTGTCGTTCTCGTTCTGCACCCTCAAGCCTCCTTTCTCCCCCTTCCCATCACCTGCTTTGTGGATCAGCACATCTACCAACTTATTCCCATCCTCCCTCCTGATCGCCAGGCTCTCTCTTTGGGCCGCATCAAGGTCTAGTTTCCTCTGTGCTGTACCGCCTGGGGCTGTGCCCTTTGTGCCCCCATCTGTAATCTCTTTCAGCGGACGGGTAACCTCCTTGCCGTCGTCCAACCCCTTTGAGCCCAGGCTTTTTGATGCATGTGCTTCTTTCCGCCAAGAAGGCGCATCACTTCCTCCAGCTCCACCACCCCTACTCAGCCTGTATTTCCTTCTATCATCGCCGTCCGAGTATGCACTACCCCCTCTCCCTCCACTCCAGCTTCTGCTACCGCTCCCAGTACCATCCCTCCCCGCCGGCCAGCGACCTCTTCCTCCCTCCTCAGCCCTCCTACCAGTATCTTCAACTCTTAGCCATGGCCCAAACTGTGGTGCTTCCCCACTTGAGGGTTTAACCATGCAGTCATTTTCCACATGTCCAATGATTCCGCAAGTATAACAGAAGTCTGGCAGATGTTCATAAGCAAACTTGCACCACAATAGCTTTTTCTTCCGCTTGCTGTTGACATTGTCCTCCATTACCTCATCATCATCTCCTTGGCCTTTCTCTCTATCTAGCAAGAAACCACGCATCAGGGGCTCTTGTATATTCAGCTTGACTTTGATTCGTAAGTACTTTCCCACTGCCTTTCCATCCTGCCCAACATCCACCCCCAGCAGTTCATCAAAATCCTTCCCAATCAGCTCCCCCATTGTCCTATTCATGGATCCAAGTGGCAGCCCAGAAACCCTGACCCAGATAGGTATCTGGTTGAAATCATACTCGTCCACTGTTTTATCCGGGTCGAAATCCTCCATGACCAATAGTTCCTTGTCAAACCACCATGGCCCATCCTCTAGCGCCCTCCTCCACCCTGCATATTGCCGGAAAGTGAACAGGAACACATTCTCATCAATCTCCTTGCAGCCCACTCCCTTAATGGGACACCAGATCCTCCCCAATGTGTTACCGACAACGTGCGCATGCGCAAGCTTCTCCGAGAACAGTTTCCCTATCGCCTGTGGTTCCTCCTCCGCCCAGTCGCACCCCTTCTCCGGTTCCATCTCCGCCATCCTCAGCCCCTTCTTCTCCACCCCGGACAACTTGAGACCTCTCATCAAGCCCTCCACGTCCTCCATCTACCCTACTACTCCCCTCACTCCGCCTAACCTTCTAGGTACTAGTGTGTGTACGATCGTGAGTCCTAGAAACCCCACGAAAGGCTCAGTGGTGGAGCAGGATGATCCCGTGCGTCTTACTCCGGGGGGAAGGAAGATCGCACAAGACCTTGGTGGTGACAATGGTGGCGGCGTCCAGACGAGCGCTGGAAACCCTAGGCCGATCGGATCGCCTCCCGAGCGCCACAGCGTAAATTACGGAACCGTCACCCAGGACGGACTCCTACAGGCGTGGCCTTGAAGCTGTTGTCTTCACAGAATGCAAATTCTGAACCTGAAAATATTTTGCAACTGTGCCCAAATGGAAGCACATCCGACGACGCACGAGCTTGATCTAGCTCGTCTCGTGGCGGAATCATGTGATGTATGCACATTTAGCGACACCAAAAATGTTGAATCAAACTAATTTTGCAACTAATTAGCCCCCCCCCCCCCCCCCCCCCCCCCCCCGGGAATTTCACCGGGTGGCCCTGGGTCTTTTTTTTTCTTCAAATCAAATCAGGTAGAGAAAAGATCAACTTTTTGTGTGCCATTGCGACCTTTCTAGAATGTCCATATAAACAACCTCACATGTCTTTTGATTGGCGTTTATATGCGTCTAAGGAAATGGTGTCATTGAAAACTAGTCCCTGTCATGGTCCTTACTCTTAACTTCATTCGCCGTGTAACAATATAAGCTCATATGGATTTTTGTTTAAACTAGTCCCGTCATTCTCCTTACTCTTCTTTTCCCGCTATACTCTTAACTTCATTCGCCGTGTAACTATATGAGCTTATAAAGGTCATGTAGATTTTTCTTTAAGCTGGCCGCCGTCATCGTCCTTACTCTTAGCCATAGTATCAAAAAACCAGTGTTACAACATATAGGCATGAAATATCATCACAATATACAAGTACTAGACTATTCTGCAGTTGAGTATTTTTCTTGTGCGTTGAACTAACCAACCATTTGGAAGAGTACTTCAGTTTGGACAAATATGCGTGATGGTGTACACAATTCGGCTTAGCTAATCTATATCTTGTACATATAAAGATTTTAACAGATATGTCGTTTGTTTGCATCTCCTCGCTAGATATACACAACGCACAAAGACCTACAAAGATGCGACAAAACACAAAACTAATGAGCTAGAAAGCTAACCAAAGTTTATATGTGTGTGTGTATGAGAAGGCTAATCAAAGTTGTTATAGGTATGTATGAGAACAACACTTTGTATCCAAAAGGAGCCTCTCATTCATTTTTGGTCGATGGCCCAGTCGTGGGGAGAAAGAGGATACAACCATCAATTACTCATGTTCTGCTTCCGGGTCGTCGTTGCGGTGGCGATTCTCCTGCTCCTGCTCCTGCTCCTGCTCCGTCACGGGCGGGGACAGCCGCAGCGAGGAGATGGGCAGGAGGTGTGGCAGCGGCAACGGTGCGGCAGAGGACGACGAGGCTTGAGAAGGCGAGCTCGTCGTCGTCGGCGTCTCGCCGTGGCAGCCGGCTCCGTCGTTCTCATCCTCACCGAGCGCGACCTCGAGGTGCCGCTTCCTGGGCTCCATCTGGTTCCTGGCACATATATAATCAGTTAATCACACACGCACGACGAGATGAATGAAAGAAACAACGGAATTCTTGCAGAGAGTGAGATGCTTGCTACCCAACAGTAATAACGTACTTGAAGGCGAGGAAGACGAGGCACTGCGCCCTCATCTGCCTCAGCTGCGGCGCCGTCAAGGCCGCGGCACCTGCAGGGCGGGCCCACGACCAAGGAAGCATCCCTGCTCGGCCGTGCGCGGTGTTGTTCATGTTGTGAGTTCTTCAGTATGCTTGCCTAGTTATCCTCCCCTCCTTGGATCTGCAACTGGAGAAGACTACAAGATCATTCGCTGAATGAATCAGCACGATTTGCCGGGACAGTGACATGAGAATGCAGCCAAGAGAAAAGGCCAAAACAGCAAACCTGAATAGGCTTCTTCATTGCGTGCTGACAGGACAGGATATGGTTTCATTACATAATCAACCAACAGATAAGCACCAAGTTAGTTGACAGCCTCCAACAAGCCATCAGACCATATATAGAAAATAAGATCCGCCGAATATTATAAAGCAACAGCAAATCTTCAGATTAATTTGCAAGAATTCAAGGTGCATAATCACCATCATAACAGGTGTCGAATGATAATTGGAACTTGATCCAGCCATCCAGGTTTGGTAGCACGAACCAACACCCCGGAGCATAAGTTATAGGAACAATTAAGTTTGATATATATGAAAAACACATGCTTCCTGGGCCATGTGTATCCCTTGCAATCTGCTCTGCTTTGCTTTCGGGACATGGCAGACTCTATCCTCGGTACCAACTCCTTCAACTCGTCCAGGTTTCCAGCAATTTCATCAGACTTTGCTGCAGCACCAGATCTGTTTCCCTCTAAATGGTGCAGCGACCATTCATTTGAAAGCCAGGATTCAGAAATGAGAAAAATGTATGAAAGGGATTCATTTTGTGATCATTCATTTTCTGCAGCGGTCAACTTTGTTGGTGCTGGTCCACATGCTAGATCAAACAGGATGCCATGCATTTAGCCCCTGACTGCTACAACATCACACGCGTGGACCGAAAAAAGTGGATCAACAAGAATCCAGTGGAATTTGGAAGTAGCGTGTTCATGCTTGGATGCAAAAATTCTCTAGATCCCTAGAAGGTAACTCAAAGAAATCAGATCGATATGCAGCAGGCAAATAGTATAAACCTTACAAAAAGGATCGAGTCACTCCATGTCTCCATCTAGCTAGCTGCTAGCACACCCTAGGCAAGCCCCTCCCACCCAAGGTCTTGGCCGCAGCAGTCCTGGACAGCAGCTTGATCTGGCCCCTCATCCACCACGGGTCAAGTCTCCATCTAGCTAGCTGCTAGCACACCCTAGGCAAGCCCCTCCCACCCAAGGTCTTGGCCGCAGCAGTCCTGGACAGCAGCTTGATCTGGCCCCTCATCCACCACGGGTCAAGCCTCAGCCTCCTTCTCCCCGTCCATCGCGACCCGCCTCCACGGGTTCTGGAGCCCGAGCGGCCGCTGAGACGACGGCGCTTGCACGGCAGTTCCCTGGCGAGGTCCGTCGGTTCTTGACCGGTAGGTCCTTCCACGCCTCCAGGGTCAGATTGTCGTGGTTCTGGTGCCGGCACAGCGTCGTCCACTCCTCGGTAGTTGGTGTGGCGTGGGACTGCATGCACAAGATTACACTGTTACATTGAAGACTAGGTGACTTTGGGATGAGAATGATTGGATGTGTTGATTGAAAAGCTTTGTAATGTGATTGAGATTTACAAAAAATGCAGGCAACTTATGAATAGACAACCCAAGGTCAAATTCAGCAATTAAGTACTCACAAAATTCAGCAAAGTTCTGCAAGCAACTTCTTTGTTAATGATAGTTGTAAAGTTAAGCTTGGTCATGCAGCAACCAGGGCAACTGTGTAGTGCTCTATAGTATGTGTGTTGCCCTGCTTCAAAGGAAGGGCATGGATGAGACGGAAGCACATACATAAAGGAGAGGAAGGTGATTAAAGAAAATAAATAGCATTGGCACATACTCCCTCCGTTCCTAAATATAAGTCTTTTTAGAGATTTCAATATGAACTACATACGGATGTATATAGACGTAGTTTAGAGTGTAGATTCACTCATTTTGCTCCGTATGTAGTCCATATTAAAATCTCTACAAAGACTTATATTTAGGAACGGAGGCAGTAGAAAGCACCAATAGCGATCTGCCAGAGGCTCCTAGGTTGTAGGTTCAATTGCACCAGTAGACTAAACAAAGGCTTAGTTGTAAAATAATTGGAGTTCAGTACCAAAAAGGAGTCGATTTGATAGACTAATGAAACATGAATCACAAAAGTGCACTGCAAACAGGGAGAAAAGTAAAAGGTTGTGTCTACATGTAGCCAAACAAAGCTGGAATTTTGACAGGCATGGCAGAAGAAAGTAATGCTGTAAATCACTATAGGTGAATCTGTTTTCGTGGGTGGAAATTTAGTAACTTACTATAGGAGATAGATGTCATGTGAAGGAGAACAGGACATAGATATAGGTGTGAACCGGAAACAATTTGGTATTCAAAAGAAACAAAATGGTGTGCAGAAAAAAATGCCAAAATTCAGATCCATAGCGAGTAATTCTCTGAGATAAGTGCATTAATTCAGACAGCAAAGTTCCGCAGATTGGATGGGTTGACTTGATGGTCGCAGGTTGGATGGATTCACTTGATGGCTTTGGAAAGGGCTTCACTTATGCAGGACAGGATGACAGGATTGTAGCGGGGATAGAGCAGAAAAGTGCAGTGTGGCCAAGTGAAGGGGTTTTCAGATGTAATGGACCAAAAGCGCACAATGAATATCACAACAAGGGTTAAAGGCATGGCAGAAGATATTGTTCCATATGTACTGTACATAACACAAAGTACTACACAATCCATTCATCTGTCCATAATTACCATCCCATGATAGTACTAACAACCTCTATTTAGTTTCTCTGGAAAAGCCTTCATTAAAAATATATGATTGAAAGAAGTAATATTAATAGTTTTTTCATGAAAAACATTTATAATTTACGCTAATATAATCATATAAGAATCCACTATTATAGTCACTTTGGTAAAAGTAAGAGAGGATTCAGTCTAAAACAGGTTTTGTTGGTCAGTATATAGTGCTCATCTGGTAGTTTGAACTGTAGCTGTTGGATCATCTCCAAGCACTCCAGGTGAAGAGAGGTGACGCGAAGCAATAAGTGGAAGTCAGGGATGAGTTCACTTAATGACTCGAGCCCTTAGATCTCCAGTGGATGGCCAGATGTTCATGATACCGTTTCGGGGCCTGACATATGTTTTAGGAAGATACGACGAAAGGATAAGACAGGGATTAAGCAAACGACTATTGTGGCCTATTGACAAGGTTCCCAAATCTGATGGACGAAAAGCTAGTGCACGATGCTCAATGCAAAAAAAGGTTAACGACATGGCAAAAAAAATTCTCAACTCCAACCACGACGCAAACTACAACATAATCAATATGCCCATCATTAGCATCCCATGAAAGTAATATCAATCTCTATTCAGTCAGTGTCTGCAAATTTGCATTTTGAGGTGCAATAAAGATTATCATGACCAAACAAATGCAAATAATATCATTTGATTCATCATGCAAAATATCTTGTAATACTATATTTCATTTAAAGCTTTAGCATCATATGGAGTATTTATTAAAAGAATGAATTAACTTTCACATCGGAGACCAAATAAGAAATTTTTGCCTCTTACTATCTTAAGATAATTTTTATATGAAATTGATATAGATAAATTTATAGGTGTAACGATGACCAAATAATTAAGATTTCGAGATAGCATAGGTCCTGCTTGACTGGAATAAAAGTTTCTAAGATAAAACAACACAAAGATGAACATAAAAACTTCTATTCAAGGTAGCAATGTCCTGATTTAAACTTCTGTCCGTTCTCCATTATCTTGGACATAAAAACTGAAACAATTGTTGTGATCCAGTGTTTTTTACGATTTTTCAATACCCCTAAAATGCTACTTATTGTGTGTTAGATCCTCCCGTTCACCTGTCTAATTACCTTAGGATGGAAAATAGAGAAGGCAAACAAATCAGATTTGACCAGCTTTGCCACAAGCACAAACAAAGCAACAACCAGTAAACTGTGTAACTAATAATTACTGATCACACCAAGGAACTAGCATGTATCAGACAGGCTATGTGATAGTTATAACTATAAATGAAAGGAGGTAACTATCATGCAGCATAAAAGTTTACCACTTGACACTGTCGGTGACGATAATAACGATCGTGGGAAGTTGCAATATGCTTCTGACTGGTGGGGACATGAATCACACACCCTCGCAAGCTGGAGTGTGTTGACATCCCGCGTGTAACAACCTGTCTTGACCGATGAGATCATGCCATAATGTAGGAGCAAGTGCCTCCCCACTGCACCTATCATAAAGGACCCAGAATCCAGCGAAAATGCCTCATTCTCCATCTGCCACTGGGTGGAACTCCAACCATTGTTTCGCCAAACAGTATAAACACGCCGAGATGTGTCAGGTTTAGGAACAAACATCACAGTCACGCCTTGGCCTGCCTCCACGATGGCTACATCACCCCTCAAAACTCTGACACATGGTGGGTGGTCAGGCATGGAGAACTCCATCCTCCGGATGTCAAGCACGAGCAACTTTTCACTCAAACCTGAAATCCAGTAGAAGCAGCCATGCGCGTAATGGCGCGACACGGACAAAAGCGTCCATGTAGACAAGACAAAGCCAGGTAAGCTGCAAGTCAGGGATGTAATGGCTCGCCATTGCCCTGTGGAGGAAGAGAAGGCAAGTACCGCCCGTTTAGTTTGGAGCAGCACCAGCCAGAAAACTCTGAATGAAGTCTCCTCCTCCATAGCTTCTGCCTCCTCCTCGTCGCCGGAAGGGGCGAGGAAGCAGTCGGCGAAGCAATCCCTTTCTATCAGGATTTGGCACACAGCCGGAGCGGCTAGGTCATCGGGGATTGGGGGGAGCAGGAGGTACCGCCGGTGCAGGGGGTCGCACACCACCATCTCCTTGAAGAGGGGTCCGAACTCGTCGTGACGGCAGGGTCTGTCGAGGAGGACGCGGCCGTCGCGGACTTCCCGCACGGTCCAGCCCCAGTAGGGGGCGGGGAGGAAGGTGAAGTCGAAGTCGGCGGCGCTGGCGACGGCGCTGGCCGCCCGCGCGGAGGGGTGAGGCGGTACGGCGGGGTGGAATCCTTTGTAGTCGAGGAAGCCGAGGAGGGGCGCGGGGTGGAGCTTGCGGAAGCGCCGGAGGAAGGCGCGGTCGGCGACGAGGCGGCGGAAGGAGACGCAGGCGGCGGAGGCGCGGATGAGGTCCTCTGGGGTGGGAAGGCGGAGGAGGATTTCTACCAAGAGCTCGTCGGGGATAGCCGGCAAGGCCATCTTCCGGCGTCGGTGCGGGCTGCGGGCGGCGGCGGCGGCGGCGGCAGTGGGAGTTCGCACTAGGCTGTGTGTGTGCGCTGCTGCGGAGTGCGAAATGAGCCGACGACATAAAAATGGGCTACGTTGGGCTGAAAGTGCTGTGCGTCAAAACGATGCCTAGCCTACAAGCGATTTTCTCAAACTAATCGGTTGCAGTAAAAAATTATTTTAACATCTAAGAAAAAGGAATTTACCAAAACCAAAATCTAAGAAATAGGAATTTAAGAACACTAGAATTTTTTAAATAGAATGAATTATAAAAATATGTTCACAAATTATTAAACAATGTTCAATAATTTTGGGGAATCTCATGTCATTCAAATGTTCTCTAGTTTAGAAATAGTTTGCAAAAAAAACTAAAAGTATCGTGTTTTCAAAAGTTGTCCTCAAATTTGAAAAACATTCCAGAATTTTAAATATATTCATGCATTTTTATAAAATAATCTTTATTTTTTAAAGATGTAAGCTAGTTTTCCAAATAAAGAAAAATAAATAAATAGGGAAATGAATAAATAGAGAGAAAAACATGAGGAAAAGTGGTGGAAGAAAAGAAACAAAAAGAAAAGCACTCAACACAAATAACAAAAAATACAATAAAAACCACAACCAAACAGTTGGAAAAATCAATTGGGAGAAATCGCTCTTGTTCCTTGCCTCCTATTGGGGATGACCAAGCTATTTTTGCACTATGCAGATCACCGACAATTTAAAACATCAAGTAGGAAACTGAGACGACCAAAAACATGTATGAGGAGAAAGAAGACAAGTGTAATGCTCGCTTGGGCTAGCTGGCAGGTCAGCCTAGTTGGCCTCAGTCCATTTAGAGAATAGAAGGGAAAAAACAGAGCAAAAGCGAAACAGATAAAAAAATACAGAGAATATTTAAAATGTTATTACATAAAATAAAAATGTTAGCTAATTTTAAAAAAAACTTTACAAAATAATAAAATGTCAATTTAAAAAATCAAGAATTTTTTAGAACAATATTGAATTAAAAACGTTGGTGACTTTCAAAGAATCTTCAAGAATTTTCAAATTGTTTGCAAAATTTTAAAAATTTATGAATTTAGAGAATGTTCTTGAACTTTAAAAAGTACTTGAATTTATAAAACTTTCAACCTTTTAAAAATCTAAACATTTTTTAAGAATGTTCACTAATTTTAAAAATATTCACGAATTTTAAAAACATCTCTGCTCGGCCTTGCTCGATGCTGTTGAGTGTTGATGGGTTGAGTTCAGTATCTGCTTGCCTGATTGCCTTGCCTTCCTATCGTCCTTGGATCTGCAACCGTAATGTATTATTCATCGCAAGACACACACACACTAGGAGAAGACTAGAAGATCGAGCGCTGAACCAGCACAATTTACCGGGACAGTGACATACTGACATGAGAATGCAGCCAGAAGCGCACGACAAAAAGACACTGTATAATAGAGTAATAATAATCCTAATAATTATCATTGCATCCAGCATAAGCACTTACATCAGCAGCAATGCAATGCAGATCTATTGCACGCCAAGTGCTGACAGGACATGATATGGTTGATTACATGAACCAGCAGAAAAACACCAAGTTAATTATCGGCCTCCAACAAGCCATCAGACCATATATAGAAAAAATAAATAAATAGTACTACAAGAGATCGCTAGAATTATAAATAAAGCGACATCAAGTCATCAGATTGACCTAAACAATGTTCAATAATTTTGGAAAATCTTCATGTCATAAAAATGTTCTCAAGTTTAGAGATAGTTTGCAAAAAACTAAAAAGTATCATTTTTCAAAAGTTGCCCTAAAATTTAAAAAACATTCCTGAATTTTAAATATATTCATGTATTTTTAGAAAATATTCTTGATTTTTAAAAGATGTAAGCTAGTTTTCCAAATAAAGAAAGAAGAATGTAAATAGGGAAACGAATAAATAAACATGAGGAAAATCGGTGGAAGAAAAGAAACAGAAAGAAAAACACTCAAAACAAATAACAAAAAATACAATAAAAACCACTACCAAACAGTTGGAAAAATCAATTGGGAGAAATCGCTCTTGTTCCTTGCCTCCTACTGGGCATGACCAAGCTATTTTTGCACTATGCAAATCACCGAGAATTTAAAGCATCAAGTAGGAAATTGAGACGTCTTGCCCACATGCTAGGCGTGCAAGGACGACCAAACGTGTATGATGAGAAAGAAGACGAATGTGATGCTCGCTTGGGCTAGCTGGCTGGTCAGCCTCTAGTTGGCCTTGGTCCATCGAGAGAAGAGAAGGAAAAAAAAACAGAGCAAAAGCGAAACGGACAAAAAACACAGAGAATATTTAAAATGTTATTACGTAAAATAAAAATGTTAGCAATTTTTTTAAAAAAATACTTTGCAAAATAATAAAATTAAAATTTAAAAAACCAAGAATTTTTGAGGAATTGTTGAATTAAAAACGTTGGTGAGTTTCAAAGATCCTTCAAGAATTTTCAAATTGTTTGCAATTTTTTAAAAATTTATGAATTTAGAATTTTTTCTTGAACTTTAAAAATTACTTGAATTTATAAAATTTTCAACATTTTTAAAAATGCTAAACATTTTTTAAGAATGTTCACAAATTTTAAAAACATCTCTGCTCGGCCTGGCTCGATGCTGTTGAGTTCAGTATCTGCTTGCCTGATTGCTTTGCCTTCCTATCCTCCATTCCTCCTTGGATCTGCAACCGTAATGTATTATTCATCACACGACACGCACACACTAGGACAAGACAACAAGATCGATCGCTGAACCAGCAGGATTTGCCGCGACAGTGACATCAGAATGCAGCCAGAAGCGCACGACAAAAGACAATGTATAATAGAGTAATAATAATCATTGCATCCAGCATAAGCACTTCCCTTACATAAGCAGCAGTGCAATGCAGATCTATTGCACGCCAGGTGCTGCCAGGATATGGTTGATTACATGAACCAACAGATAAACACAAAGCTAATTGGCAGCCTCCAACAAGCCAGCAGACCATAGAAAATATAAATGCAGGAGATTGATCGAATACTCATCTAAAGCAACAGCAGGTCGTCAGATTGACCTGCTGCACATTAAACAGAAAACCTACCGAGAAATACAATCCAAGTCCTCACAGGTCAAGATTCAGAAATTAGAAATACTCATCTCAAGTCGCATTTCACCCAGAATGCCCATCTCTACACCTACTGAAGCCAAGATTCAGAAATTAGAAATTGTACTGTATGAAATAGGGATCATTCACTTTGTTGGTGCTGACTGATCCACATGCTGGCTAGATCGACCAGGATGCCAGGTATTTAGCCCTTGCCTGCTACGACAACACACAGGGACCGAAGAAGTGGATCAACGAGGATCAAGTGCAAGTAGTGCGTTGATGATTGGATGGGAAAAAAAAATCTCTAGATCCCCAGAAGGTAAATCAAAGAAATCAGATCAATGCCATTTGCAGCTCTAGAAGACTGTGGCTTGATTTCTTAACTAGAAATCAGTTCCCTAGAAGGTAACTCGAAGAAATCAGATATACCAATACTGACAAGCGATTGAAAACGATGATACAGCACCATCCTCACAGCGACATAGCCGTGCAGCAGTCGATCTACACTGGCTCTAGAAGACCGTGGCTTGATGCCGTTTGCGTGTTGACAACGGTACCATTTTGTGTTTTCGAACCAAAAAGGGTCAACACGCAGCAGACCAATAGTATAAACCTTACAAAAAGAATCGAGTCATTCCATGTCCCCATCAGCTAGCTGCTAGCACATCCTGGTCAAGGCAAGCCCCTGCCGCCCAAAGACTTGGCTGCAGTCGTCCTGGACAACACCTTGATCTGGCCCCGCATCCGCCCCCAGGCCCTCGTCCACCACGGGTCAAGCCTCAGCCTCCTTCTCCCCGTCCACCGCGACCCGCCTCCGCGGGTTCTGGAGCCCAAGCGGCCGCAGCGGCGATGGCGCTTGCACGGCGGTCCCCCGGCGAGGTCAACTTCTCGTGGTTCTGGTGCCGGCACAGTGTCATCCACTCCTCGATGGTCAGCGTGGTGTGGAACTGCATGCACAAGATTACACTGTTACATTGAAGACCAAGTGCCTTTGGGATGAGAATGGTTGGATATTCATTGAAAAGCTTTGTAATGCGATAAAAAAATTCAGGCAACTTATGAATAGATAACCCAAGATCAAATCCAGCAATTAAGTACTGACAAAATTCAGCAAAGTTCTGCAAACAAATTTTTTTTTTGTTAGTGAAACTTGTAAAGTTAAGGTCGGTCATGCAGCAACCAGCGCAACCGTGTCGTGCTCTATAGTATGTGTGTTGCCCTGCTTCAAAGGAAGGGCATGGATGAGAAGGAAGCACAAGACATAAAGGAGACAAAGGTGGTTAAAGAAAAAAATAGCATTTGCACATAGAAAGCACCAACAGCGATCTGCCAGAGGCTCCTAGGTTGTTGGTTCAACTGCACCACTAGACTAATTAAACAAAGGCTCAGCTGTAAAATGATTGGAGTTCAGTACCAAAGAGGAATCATTCAATAGACTAATGACAACATGAATCACAAAAGTGCACTGCAAACAGGGAGAAACGTAAAAGGTTGCGTTTGCATGCAGGCAAACAAAGTTCGAGTTTTGACAGCCATGGCAGAAGAAAGTACTGCTGTAAATCACTATAGGTGAATTTGTTTTCATGGGTGAATATTTAGTAACTTTCTATAGGTGAAATAGAGCGCCCCAACTTGCAGAGGTGCAACTCAAGATAGATATCATGCGGAGGAAAAAAAATATAGACATAGGTGTGAACTGAAAACAATTTGGTATTCTAAAGAAACAAAAAAAATGTTGCGCAGAAAAGAATGCCAAAATTCAGATCTGTAGCGAGTAATTCTCTGAGATAAGTGCATTACTCAGCAAAGTTCCGTAGATTGGATGGATCAACTTGATGGCCACAGGTTGGATGGATTGACTTGATGGCTTTGGAAAGGGCTTCACTTATGGAGGATAGGATGCAAGGATTGTGGCGGGGATACAGCAGAAAAGTGCAGCGTGGCCGAGTGGAGGGGTTTTCAGATGTGATGGACCAAAAGAATACAATGCAGATCACAACAAGGGTTAAAGGCATGGCACAGATATTGCTCCATCTGTACATCAGTACATGACACAAAGCATTACACAATCCATCTGTACATAATCACACCCTTGATAGTACTAGCAACATCTATTAAGTTTCTCTGGAAAAGCCTTCATTAAAAATATAAGACTGAAAGAAGTAGTATTGATAGATTTGTCATGGAAAATATTTATAATTTTTGCTAACATAATCATATAAGAAGAATCAACGATTATAATCACTTTGGTAAAAGAAAAAGAGGATTCAGTCTAAACCAGTTTTTGTTGGTCAGTAAATAGTGCTCATCGGGTAATTTAAACTGCAGCCATTGGATTGTCTCCAAGCCCTCCAGATGAAGAGAGATAACTCGAAGAAGTAAGTGAAAGTCGGTGATGAGTTATTTAATGACTCGATCCCTTAAATCTCCAGTGGATGGCCAGATGTGCATGATACCTTTTCGGGGCCTAACATATGTTTTAGGAAGACATGGCAAAAGGATAAGGCAGGGACTAAACAGATGACTATATATTGTGGCCTACTGACAAGGTTCCCAAATCTGATGGACCAAAAGCACTTCAGGACTCGAGCCCTTAAACCTCCAATGGATGGCCGGATGTGCACGATACTGTTTCAGGGTCTGACACGTGTTTTAGGAAAATACGGTGAAGGGATAAGACAGGGACTAAGCAGACGGCTATTGTGGCCTACTGACAATGTTCCAAATCTGATGGACCAAAAGCTAGTGCACAATGCTCGGTGCAAAAAAGGGTTAATGGCACGGCACAAAAATTGCCCAATTCCAGCCACTATGCAAACTACAACACAATCAATATGCGCATCATTACCATCCCATAAAATTACTAGCAATCTCTATTAAGTGAGGTGCAACAAGGATTATCGTGATCAGACAAATGCAAATAATATCATTTGGTTCGTCATTCAAAAAATCTTGTCATTCTACATTTCATTTAAACTTTCAGTATCATATATTTATTAAGAATGTATAAATTTTCACATCGGATACCAAAAAGACTTTTTTGCCTCTTACTCCCTCTTAAATCAGCGACACTTATTTTGGGACGGAGGGAGTATATCTTAAGATTTTTTTTATATAAAATCGATAAAGAATTTACAAATGTAACGGTGACCACATAAGACTTCCAGATGTCATAAGTCCAGCTTGACTGGAATAAATGTCTCTAAGACAGAACACTACAAAGATGAAGTGCCAGCAATGTCCTGATTTAAACCTGTATTCAATCTCCATTATCTTCACCATAAAAACTGAATCAATTGTTGTGGCTTGTGATCCAGTGTTTTTTACGATTTCACAATACCCCTAAAATGTTACTTATAGAGTGTTTCATCCTCCCTTTCACTTTTCTAATTACCTTAAGATGGCACATAGATAGAAAAGACAAACAAATTAGCTTGATCAGCTTTGCCACAAGCACAAAAAAATAAGCAGCAACCACTAAACTATGTAACAGATACTTACTGATCACATTAATGAGCTAGCAAGTATCAGAAAAGCTATGTGATAGTTATAACTATAAAAGAAAGGAGGTAACTAGCATGCACAGAAGGTTTACCACTTGACACTGTCGGTGATGATAATAACGATGGTGGGAAGCTGCAATATACTTCTGACGGATTGGGACATGAATCACACACCCTCTCAAGATGGAATGTGTCGACGTCGTGCGTGTAACAACCTGGCTTGACCGACACGCTTCCGACATGATACACGAGCAAGTACTTCACCACTGCACCTATGATCGAGGACTCAGAATCCAGCGAGAATGTCTCATTATCCATCTGCCACTGGATGGAATTCCCACCATTGCTTCGCCAAACCGTATAAATTAGGCGAGATGTGTCCGGTTTAGGCACAAACATCAGAGTCCTGCCTTGGCTTGCCTCCACGACGGCCACATCATCGCCCGAAAATCGGACACACTGTGGGTGGTCAACCATGGAGAAGTCCATCTTACGTATGTCAAGCACGAGCAATTTTTCAATGGTGCCTGAAATCCAGTAGAAGCAGCCATGTGCATAATGGCGCGACACAAACCAAAACTTCCATGTCGATAATTGTAAGCCAGGTAAGCTCCAACTCCAATTCAGGGATGTAATGGCTCACCATTGCCCTGTGGTGGAAGAGAAGACAGCTGCGACCGGTTTATTTTCGAGCACCACCAGCCAGATCACTCTGAATGACGTCTCCTCCGTAGCGTCTGCCTCGGAAGGGACGAGGAAGCACTGGGCGACGCACGACCTTTGTATCAGGAGTTGGATCGCAACCGGAGCGGCTAGGTCACCGGGGATAGGAGGGAGCAGGAGGTACTGCCGGTGCAGGGGGTCGCACACCACCATCTCGTTGAAGAGGGGTTCGAGCTAGACGTGACGGCCGGGTCTGTCGAGGAGGACGCGGCCGTCGCGGACTTCCCGCACGGTCCAGTCCCAGTAGGGGGCGGGGAGGAACTCGAAGTCGAAGTCCGCGGCGCTGTCGACCGCGCTGGCCACCGGCGCGGAGGGGTGAGGCGGTTCGGCGGGTGGAAGCCGCTGTAGTCGAGGAAGCCGAGGAGGGGCGGAGGGTGGAGCTTGCGAAAGCGCTGGAGGAAGGCGCGGTCGGCGACGAGGCGGCGGAAGGAGACGCAGGCGGCGGAGACGCGGATGAGGTCCTCCGGGGCGGGAAGGCGGAGGAAGATATCCGCCAGGAGCTCCTTGGGGATCGCCGGCAAGGCCATTTTCCCGGCCGTTCTCTGGCGTCGGTGCTGGCGGCGGCGGCGGCGGCTTTGTGGCCAAAATCACTGTTTTGACCTTGTTAAAAAACTATAGCACAAAGTGAACTCTCCCTGAAAGTATTTCACAATCTGACCCTTTTAACAACGCCACAGACCATGGCGTTTCTACTCCATATAAAAACGCCGAGCTAGCTAGCATTGCTCCTCCACGTGAAAACGCCGAGCTGGCTAGCATTGCTCCCATATGAAAACGCCAAGGACATTGGCGTTGCTGCCCATATGGAAACGCCAGGGGTTTCTGCCCTAAACATGTTTTTAATAGATATCTTGCTAGTGCTTAGTGGGCTTGATTGATGAGTACATTTGAAAGAACGAATAAACAAAACCTAGTTGTGTAGCAGTTGTTTGTCCGACGGGTGAACGAGCATTTCGAGCTGCATGCATGCACGGGTCAGATGGGGTGATGGGTTTCAGGCCTTTGTGTCAGATCGGCATAGCAGCGGCTGAAATCATTGTCAGAACACTTAAATATCTGGGCAGCCACGTCAACGCCCTTGGCGTTTCCATATAGGCGGCAACGCCAACGCCCCTCGCGTTTTTATATAGACAGCAACGCTAGGTAGCTTGGCGTTTTCATGAGAAGCAGCAGCGCTAGCTAGTTCGGTGTTTTTGTATGGAACAAAAATGTCACGGTCTGTGGCGTTGCTAAAAGAGTCAGATTGTGAAATACTTTCAAAGAGAGTTCACTTTATGCTATAGTTTTTTGACAAGGTCAAAACAATGATTTTGTCCCAGCTTTGTGGGAGTTAGCACGAGACTGGTAGGCGACGAACTAAATGAGCTGTAGAATGGGTGTTGGCTGAAAATATGAGCAACTATGGGCCGAGTATAGATGGACATGTGTGCGAAAAAAACTAGCAGGCTTCACCTAAAGAAAAAATCAGGCTCCCCTCCAGAAAAAAAAAAGAGCTGATTTCAAAAAATAAATGACAGGCGCGCGGCGTGTTCTGTTTGCAAGCATAGTGTGAAAGTGTGTGATTTTGTACATGCGTTGTAAAGATAATATTGCAAGTTTCTAGTATAGACTGAGAGAGAGAGAGAGGTGCCACACTGCACATCAAAATAAATTGTTTCCGTAAGTAACATTTCTGTGATAATATAGCACCAAATATTTTCATATCAGACGTCCAATAGTGCTTCATTTCCTCACAAACGGTTACATCGCTAACCTTTTGAATTTTTTTTTGTGGTACACAACATTGAACTGAATTCATTTCACACACTCGAGGCTTTATTTCCTCACCGACAGTTACATCGTTAACCTTTTTATGATACACGACATTGAACCAAATTCATCTCACGCACTCAAGGCTTCATTTCCCTGTAAACAAGACTCTCTAAACAAAGCACGATGATCATCATGCTATATGTTATCACCACGGCCCTGGACAAAAGATAATGTGGCCACTCTGAAAAAGACAGCATTGGTGCCCCTTGGACGTGCTTAGCCATAGCTTTCTGGTGTACCATCTGTTGAGTTGTAACGTGACTACTGTACATGAGCATGTGTGTGTATGAGATGTGTTTCCGTTGTAACCACAGGGCCGGGTCTCCAGGTAGTTAGCTAACCCACCGGCGCCTGATCGCCCACTTCCCTGCATGTAGGGATCGTGGCCTCTCCGTGTATATGTACTGGCTCACTCGAGGAATATAGCAGGGCAACTCATTCCTCCATTCTTCTTGGTAATCAGAGCTCTAGGTCTTTTTCTCCCCATGTCGACCCACCCTCAGGCTCCCCCGCCCCCGATTGACACCGGCGATGCCGGTGATGGCCACCTCTCGGCCGACGAGACCGCCGACGCTGCAACCGCTGCTGGTGCGCGCCCGCGCGCGGTCCTTACTCCTGACTCCTCCGACGGCCTACCCCTCGCTCCCATCCCACCCAACCCACCCCGCCACAGATCCCTCTCTCCGTGCCTGTCGTCGCCGCACCTCCTGGTGGTCTTCCCGCTAGCATAACCCACATTGTCGACTTCAAGCTGGCGCTAGATGGCTCCAACTTTGCCCGGTGGAGGAACTACCTCAACCTCATCCTCGCCAGGCACCATGCCGAGGCGCACATCCAGGCCGGCGCCGCCGCGCGCCTCTCCGATCCGCTGTGGCGCGATGATGATGACAACACGATTGTGCTGTGGTTCTACTCCACGGTCGCCGGCGATCTCCTCGACATCGTCGCCCCGGCCGGCTCCACCGCCTACACCATCTGGACGCGCCTTCACGAGTATTTCCTCGAGAATGAGGCTAAGCTCGCCATGCATCTCGGGCAAGAATTCCGCGACGACCGCTCCATCAATGACTACTGCCGCCATCTCCAGGGGCTCGCCGCCGCCCTTGCCGACGTCCAGGAGCCGGTCACCGACCGCACTCTGACCCTCCAGATGCTGGACGGCCTCGGGAAGAAGTTCGAGCTTCAGTCTGCCATCCTTCAGTCCACGGTGCCGCTGCCGACCTTCGCGCAGGCGCGCTCTCGCCTCGTGCTCGCCGAGCTCGCCCTCGACAAGCGGGCGCGCGCGGAGGGTGCTCAGGTCCTCGCCGTCCATGATGAGCGCGGCGGCGGCGGCGGCGAGCGCGCGGATCGTGGCGACCGTGGCGATCGTGGTGGTCCGCCCGACGGTGGTGGTGGTGCTCCTGGCGTTGCTGGTGGTCGTGGTGCTCAGCCCGGCGATGGCAACCGCGCTGGCGGGCGCGGTGGACGAGGTCGTGGCCGCGGACGTGGTCGCGGGGACGTTCCTGGAGGCGGCGGACGCGGCTCCCAGCAGCCGTGGCTGGGGTACTTTGCCCCTATGGGGCTGCCCTTCCCACCCCCGTGTGCGCCCTGGGTCCCTCCCAACTCGGCTGGGGTACTCGGCCCTCGGCCCGGCGCGTCGCACCATGCCTATCCGGTGCTGCTTCCGCCCGCTCCGCTCCCGTCCGCGCCACTGGCCCACTACACCGCCTCGCCGTACTCCTGGGATGCCGCGGCCATGTACCAGGCTGCTCCAAGCCACGACACCGCGTTTCCTCCCCAGGCTGAGTGGATAATGGACACAGGGGCTTCATCCCACATCACCGGGGACCCAGGTACACTGCTCGAGTCTCATCCCTTATTAGCACATGATTCTCGTCATATTGTTATCGGTAATGGGGCTCGTCTTCCAGTCGTCGCCATTGGTAACACGCGTCTCCATCCCCGCCCATTCTATCTCACTCATATCTTGTTATCCCCTAACATCGTGCAAAACCTTATCTCCGTTCGCAAGTTTACTCGCGAAAATTTATGTTCTGTGGAGTTTGACCCCCTCGGTTTTTCCGTGAAGGATCTTCGAACCAAGGTGGTGCTTCTGAGGTGCAATAGTTCCGGCGACCTCTACCGTTTCACCGGCGACCATGGCAGCACTCTTCCGGCGGCTTTCACTATTTCCCATTCGGATCTTTGGCATAAAAGGCTCGGGCACCCCGGCATTTCGTCATTAGCTTATTTTCCCTTTGATATTCCCACTGAATGTAATAAAAGATCTAGGTCGCCATTATGCACCGCTTGCCAATTAGGCAAACACACTCGTCTCCCTTTTTCCACCTCCACCGCTTATACCACTGCGCCATTCCAATTATTACATTGTGATTTGTGGACCTCTCCGATCATTAGTTTCTCGGGTTATAGGTATTAACTTGTTGTTTTGGATGACTACACGCATTACTCTTGGACCTTCCCGCTACGCGCCAAATCCGATACATGTGCCACGCTTCGCCGTTTCTTCTCTTTCGTCCTCACCCAATTTCATGTGATGGTCCAATGTTTGCAGTGTGACAATGGCGGAGAGTTCCTCACCACCGCGCTTCGTGACTCCTTCTCCTCCAACGGCATCTCTTTTCGTCTAATGTGCCCACATACCTCGCCCCAAAATGGTAAGGCCGAACGCCACATCCGAACCACAAATGACGTCGTCTGCACTCTCTTATTTCAAGCACAGCTCCCTCCTGCCTTTTGGGTCGAAGCCCTCCACACTGCCACCAGTCTCCTCAACATTCGACCGTCGCGTGCTATCCATCACTTTACCCCCCCATTTTCTTCTTTACGGCATGCATCCCACCTATGATCACTTGCGTACTTTTGGGTGTCTCTGCTACCCCAACCTGTCTGCCACAGCTCCTCACAAGCTATCGCCGCATTCTACACGTTGTGTGTTCATAGGTTATCCCCGTGAGCAGAAAGGATACCGTTGTTTTGATCTCTCCTCGCGCAAGGTCATCACTTCTAGGCATGTTGTTTTTGATGAAACGGTGTTTCCTTATGTTTCTGGTGCAGAAAATCCAGCCGATCCGGTGCGCCCTGCCGTACCTGCCGCCCCTGACGGCGCTCCCTCCCTCATTCCCTGCACCTCGTACGGGTCGCATCCACCTCACCCGTCCACCTGTGCCCCTGCCGGGCCCGCTGGGGTTTCCGTGCCCACGCCCACCAGCACCCCCACGCGCCCCTCTCCCGGACTCACACCCCATGCATGCCCGCCAATCCGCCCGTGCCTCGCCCAGGACGCCGCTGCATGCACGCCCGCACGTGGATCTGACGCGGGATTCCCTTCGGGATCGCACACCCCGGTTTCCCGCTCCTCCCGCTTCCTCGCTCGCTTCTCCTGCTGCAGGATCGCTCACACCGGTTTCTGCGCCACGTACGCCCCTGTCTTCTGCGGGTCTGCCACTACCTCCATGTGCCATTCCCGTACCACCTCGCACTAATCCACACCCGATGAGAACGCGCGGTAAAACGGGTTTTGCCATGCCCAAACGACACTTTGACTTGTCTGTCATCACCACCCCTTCGCCACTCCCCTCCTCCTACCGTACTGCTCTCAAAGACCCCCATTGGCATGCCGCAATGTTGGACGAATTTCATGCGCTAATATGGAATGACACTTGGTCTTTGGTGCCTTGTCCTGCAGGTGTAAACGTGGTGACGGGCAAGTGGATCTTCCGGCATAAACTTCACCCTGATGGCTCGTTGGCCCGGTACAAGGCACGTTGGGTGGTTCGTGGCTTCACACAACATGCCGGTGTTGACTATGGGGAGACCTTCAGCCCTGTCGTCAAACCCGCCACAATCAGAGTCGTCCTCAGTCTTGCCACAGCGAATAGTTGGCCGATTCGTCAAATGGACGTTAAAAATGCCTTTCTACACGGTGACCTCGCCGGACCGTGTACTGCCAGCAACCCTCCGGGTTCGTTGACTCTGCTCGTCCCACGCATGTTTGTCGCCTCAACAAGTCCTTGTATGGCCTCAAGCAGGCTCCTCGAACTTGGTTCCTCCGCTTCACGCATTTTCTCCACACTCTTGGGTTCATCTCCTCCAAATGTGACACCTCGCTGTTTATTCTTCGCCGAGGGACATCCATGGCCTATCTCCTTCTCTACATCGATGACATCATCTTGACAGCCAACAGCACCACCCTTCTCACGTCGCTCGTGTCATCACTCTCCCGTGAGTTCTCCATGACTGACCTCGGGGATATCCACCACTTTCTCGGCGTCAATGTGCATCGCAACACCGCTGGTCTCTTCTTATCACAGGAGCAGTACGCCCTTGAGGTTTTGGAGCGGGCTAACATGCTCAACTGCCATCCCGTAACCACGCCATTGACACTCGCTCTAAGCTCTCCAGTACGGGTGGCAAGCCCTTCTCCGACCCCTCCAAGTATCGCAGTATTGCCGGAGCTCTTCAGTATCTCACCCTCACACGGCCAGATCTCACCTACGCCGTCCAGCAGATTTGTCTGTTCATGCATGCCCCGTTTGACTCACACTACCAGTTGATCAAGCGCGTCTTGCGCTACCTCCGCGGCACCACTCACTACGGGCTCCAGTTCTATCGCTCGATGCTGATTGGGCCGGGTGTCCAGATACTCGCGAGTCCACTTCTGGTTTTTGCGTGTTCCTCGGTGACAACCTCATCTCTTGGTCGTCCAAGCGACAACCGACAGTGTCTCGCTCCAGTGCAGAGGCGGAGTATCGTGCCGTGGCCAACTGTGTCGCCGAGTCTTGCTGGCTACGACAACTCCTCACCGAGCTACATCGCCCCCCACGTCGCGCTACGGTGGTGTACTGTGATAACGTCAGCGCGATGTATCTCTCGTCTAACCCGGTGCAGCATCAGCGGACGAAGCATGTCGAAATTGATCTTCACTTTGTTCGGGATCGCGTTGCCCTCGGTGAAGCTCAGGTTCTTCATGTTCCGACTTCCTCGCAGTTCGCGGATATCTTCACCAAGGGGCTGCCGTCATCGGTGTTTTGTGACTTTAGAGTCAGTCTGAACGTCCGTCCCAGCGACGTTCGGACTGTGGGGGGGGGGGGGGGTGTTGAGTTGTAACGTGACTACTGTACATGAGCATGTGTGTGTATGAGATGTGTTTCCGTTGTAACCACAGGGCCGGGTCTCCAGGTATAGTTAGCTAACCCACCGGCGCCTGATCGCCCACTTCTCTGCATGTAGGGATCGTGGCCTCTCCGTGTATATGTACTGGCTCACTCGAGGAATACAGCAGGGCAACTCATTCCTCCATTCTTCTCTTCCTCCTCGCAAGTCGCAACTGACTGTTGTGATGTTGTCTTGGTTGCGCTACTGTGCCGCCAATGAAACCACCACACCTGAGGCTAAAAGGTACTCCCAGTTTGTGAGGAAACCTATAACTGATTCCACAAACTAAATAGGTCAAAAAATACCGAGCTGTATCACTTCATCCATCAACGGCCGTAAGCAATAACTGGTTAAATATATCTCGTCAAGCATGCAAAAAAAAACCCCACCTATTTTAGTATTTCTAATCTTCAATTGGGCGGTGTGTACTCTTGATTCTTTTATGTTTCAGTTGACAAAGAGCATAAATAGCAGCAATGAGAATGCAGCCAAAAGAAAAGGCCAAAACTGCAAACCTGAATAGGCTTCTTCATTGGCGTGCAGCACTTATACATCAGCAGCAATGCAATGCAATGCAATGCAGATCTATTGAACGCCAAGTGCTGACAGGACAGGATATGATTGATTACATGAACCAACGGATCAACACCAAGTTAATTGACGGCGTCCAACAGGCCATCACCAGGCCATAAAAAGAAAAATTCAAGAGATCGATCAAATCAAATATCATAAAACGACAGTCTGCATATTAAACAGGAATAGGTGAAAACACAAGGCAACCAAATTAAACCGTCCAACTTATACCATATAAAGATGGGCCAAGATTGCAAGATTTCAAGATCCATAAACCACCATCATAACAGGTGTCCACTGACAAGTGACAATTGGAACTTCATCCAGGTTTGGTGCTAATTCTAGACACCATGAAGTTGCAACACCCACCCAGGAGCACAAGTTACTGGAACAATCAAGTTGGAGATACTAGTTCATAGCAGTCGGAAAGCTGCAGTCTTGAGCCCAGCTCAGCCAGCATAGGATCCTGTGAAACCGCAGTTCATCATACCTAAAACGGGCGTTTGCGTGTTGACAAACAAGAAACAACGGTACCATTTTGTGTTCTGAAACCAGGCGGCAAACCAAAAAGACCAACACGCAGTAGACGACAGTATAAACTTATATTAAATGTACTTGGCCACAGCGGCCATCTAGCTAACTGCCGCCCAAAGACTTGGCTGCAGTCGTCCTGGACAACACCTTGATCTGGCCCCTCATCCGCCCCCAGGCCCTCGTCCACCACAGGTCAAGCCTCAGCCTCCTTCTCCCCGTCCACCGCAACCCACCTCCGCGGGTTCTGGAGCCCGAGCGGCCGCTGCGACGACCGTGCTTGCACGACGGTACCCCGGCGACGTCCGTCAGTTCTTGACTAGTATGTCCTTCCACGCCTCCAGGGTCAGCTTCTCGTGATTCTGGTGCCGACACAGCATTGTCCACTCCTCGGTGGTCAGTGTGGCGTGGGACTGCATGCACAAGATTACACAGTTACATTGAAGACTAGGTGACTTTGGGATGAGAATGGTTGGATGTTTATTGCAAAGCTTTGTAATGCAATTGAGATTTATTTTACCCCAAAACAAATGCAGGCAACTTATGAATAGATAACCCAACATCAAATCCAGCAATTAAATACTGACAAAATTCAGCAAAGTTCTGCAAACAATTTTTTTCTTAGTGATACTTGTAGTTAAAGCTCGGTCATGCAGCAACCAGGGCAACGGTGCCGTGCTCTGTTGCCCTGCTTCAAAGGAAGGGCATGGATGAGAAGGAAGCATGGACATAAAGGAGATGAAGGTGATTAAAGGGGGAAAAATAGCATTTGCACATAGAAAGCACCAACAGCAATCTGCCAGAGGCTCCTAGGTTGCAGGTTCAATTGCACCAGTAGACTAAACAAAGGCTTAGTTGTAAAATGATCGGAGTTCAGTACCAAAGAGGAATCAGTTCTATAGACTAATGACAACATGAAGCACAAAAGTGCACTGCAAACAGGAAGAAATGTAAAAGGTTGCGTCTGCATGCAGGCAAACAAAGTTCGAGCTTTGACAGGCATGTCAGAAGAAAGTACTGCTGTAAATCACTATAGGTGAATTTGTTTTCATGGGTGAAAATTTAGTAACTTGCTATAGGTGAAATAGAGTGCCCCAACTTGCAGAGGTGCAACTCAAGATAGATGCCATGCGGAGGAGAATAGGAACTAGACATAGGTGTGAACTGAAAACAACTTGGTATTCTAAAGAAACAAAAAAAATGTTGCACGGAAAAGAATGACAAAATTCGGATCCGTAGCGAGTAATTCTCTGAGGTAAGTGCATTAATCCAGAAAGCAAAGTTCCATAGATTGGAGGGATTGACTTGATGGCCACAGGTTGGATGGATTGACTTGATGGCTTTGGAAAGGGCTTCACTTATGCAGGACAGGATGCAAGGATTGTGGCGTGGATAGAGCAGAAAAGTGCAGCGTGGCCGGGTGAAGGGGTTTTCAGATGTGATGGACCAAAGGAGTACAATGCAGATCACAACAAGGGTTGAAGGCATAGCACAGATATTGCTCCATCTGTACATGACAAAAAGTATTACATAATCCATCTGTCCATAATTACCATCCCATGATAGTAATAGCAACCTCTATTTAGTTTCTCTGGAAAAGCCTTCATTAAAAATATATGATTGAAAGAAGTAGTATTAATAGATTTGTCAAGAAAAATATTTATAATATTTGCTAACATAATCATATAAGAATAATCAACGATTATAATCACTTTGGTAAAAGTAAAAGAGGATTCAGTCTAAAGCAGTTTTTGTTGGTCGGTAAATAGTGCTCATCAGGTGAACTGTAGCCGTTGGATTGTCTCCAAGCGCTCCGGATGAAGAGAGACGACTAGAAGCAGTAAGTGGAAGTGAGCAATGAGTTCATTTAACGACTCGAGCCCTTAAATCTCCGGTGAATGGCCAGATGTGCATGATACCGTTTCGGGGCCTGGCATGTGTTTCAGGAAGACACGATGAAAGGTTAAGACAGTGACTAAGCAGACGACTAGTGTGGCCTACTGACCATGTTCCCAAATCTGATGGACCAAAAGCACTTCAGGACTCGAGTCTTTAAATCTCCAATGAATGGCCAGATGTGCACGATACTGTTTTGGGGCCTGACATATGTTTTAGGAAGATACAGTGAAAGGATAAGACAGGGAATAAGCAGACGACCATTGTGGCCTAGTGACAAGGTTCCCAAATCTGATGACCAAAAGCTAGTGCACAATGCTCAGTGCAAAAAAGGGTTAATGGCATGGCAAAGAAAATTGCTCAATTCCAGCCAAGCTGCAAACTACGACACAATCAATATGCCATCATTAGCATCCCATCAAAGTACTACCAATCTCTATTAAGTTCAGCAAAATTCTTGCTAAAAAAGATGCATTGTGAGGTGCAGCAAGGATTATCCTGATCTTAAAAATGCAAATAATACCATTTGGTACGTCATTCAAAATAGCTTGTGATTCTGCATTTAATTCAAAACTTTAGTGTCGTATATTTATTATAAAGAATGAATAAATTTTCACATCGGAAACCAAAAAGACATTTTTGCATCTTATATCTAAAGATAATTTTCATATGAAATCAATAAAGATAAATTTACAACTGTAACGGTGAGCACATAAGACTTCCAGATAACACAAGTCCTGCTTGACTGGAATAAATGTGTCTAAGAAAGAACACTACAAAGATGAACTGGCAGCAATGTCCTGATTTAAACTTGTAGTCAATCTCCATTATCTTCGCCATAAAAACTGAATCAATTGTTGTGACTTATGATCCAGTGTTTTTTATGATTTCGCAATACCCCTAGAATTCTACTTATAGTGTGTTAGATCCTCCCTTTCACTTCTCTAATTACCTCAAGAGGGCGCATAGGAAAGGCAAACAAATTAGCTTGATCAGCTTTGCCACAAGCACAAAAAAAGCAGCAATCACCAATCACTAAACTATGTAACAAATACTTACTGATCACATTAATGAGCTAGGAAGTATCAGACAAGCTATGTGATAGTTATAACTATAAATGAAAGGAAGTACTCCCTCTGTAAACTAATATAAGAGTGTGCAGCAAGGATCTAAACGCTCTTATATTAATTTACGGAGGGAGTATCAGACAAGCTATGTGTCAAAAACGCTTTTATATTATGGGACTGAGGGAGTAGCATGCTACAGAGGGCTTACCACTTGACACTGTCGGTGATGATAATAACGATGGTGGGAAGTTGCAATATACTTCGGACTGTTTTGGACATGAATAACACACCCTCTCAAGCTGCAATGTGTCGACGTCCTGCGTGTAACAACCTTGCTTGTCCGACGAGACTCCGACATAATATAGGAGCAAGTGCCTCCCGACTGCACCCTCGATTAAGCAGTCAGAATCCAGCGAGATTGTCTTCTCCATCTGCCACTGGGTGGAATTCCCACCATTGTTTCGCCACCAAACGGTATAAATAAGGCGTTATGTGTCCGGTTTAGGCACAAACATCAGAGTCCTGCCTTGGCCTGCCTCCGCGATGGCCACATCATCGCCCAAATGTCTGGCACAGGGTGGGTGATCAACCATGGAGAACTCCATCTTAGGGATGTCAAGCACGAGCAATTTTTCAATCGAACCTGAAATCCAGTAGAAGCAGCCATGTGCTTAATGGCGTGACACGAACCAAAACTTCCATGTCGATAACTGTAAGCCAGATAAGCTCCAAATCAGGGGTGTAATGGCTCGCCATTGCCCTGTGCAGGAAGAGAAGACAAGGGCCACCGGTTTATTTTCAAGCACCACCAGCCAGATCACTCTGAACGACGTCTCCTCCGTTGCGTGTGCCTCTTCTTCGTCGTGGCCGGAAGGGACGAGGAAGCAATCGGCAAAGCCCCCCCTTTCTATCAGGAGTTGGACCGCAAACCGAAGCGGCTACGTCAGCGGGGATCGGGGGAAGCAGGAGGTACTGCCGGTGCAAGGGGTCGCACACCACCGTCTCCTTGAAGAGGGGCTCGAAACGGCCGGGTCTGTCGAGGAGGACGCGGCCGTCGCGGACTTCCCGCACCGTCCAGTCCAAGGAAGACCCGGGGAGGAAGTCGAAGTCGGCGGCGACGGCGCTGGCCGCCGGTGCGGAGGGATGAGGCGGCTCGGCGGGGTGGAAGCCGCTGTAGTCGAGGAAGCCGAGGAGGGGCGGAGGGTGAAGCTTGCGGAAGCGCCGGAGGAAGGAGCGGTCGGCGACGAGGCGGCGGAAGGAGACGCAGGCGGCGGAGGCGCGGATGAGGTCCTCTGGGGTGGGAAGGCGGAGGAAGATATCCGCCAGGACGGCGGCTGTGTTTGGGAGTTAGCACGAGACTGGTAGGCGACGAGAGCTCCTAGCTGACGCTCGCGAGCGTCAACCACACGAGCTTCCGCGCAGGCACACGATCAAAATGGGCCGGCCCATTCAGTGGCGTCAAAACGAGCTGCTATTAATCCAAAAAAAAAAATGGGGCATCGAGGAATCGAACTCGACACCCGACAGTAGTGGGCAAGCGTCCAATACCACTTGAGCTGCTCCCTGTTTAATGTATACACGCCACGCGAATTTCTAAGAACTAAGAGCAGCGGAAGAAAAAAATCAAAACTTTTGACCATTAAACATTTTTTTGATATATGCTGAACAATTCTTAAAAACATACTGAACATTTTTGTGATATACACTGAACATTTTGTAAGTACACAATGAACATTGTTATAAATACGTTGAACATTTTGTTAAATGTGTGATTATTTTTTTGTAATACACAATGAACATTTTTATAAACGCAAGGTGAACTTTTTTGCAATATAGTTGAACATTTTCTTAATATACGGTGAACATTTTTTGTAATACACAGTGAACTTTTTATATAATACCAAAAAATGAGAAGAAAAAGGAAAATAAGAAAATAAATGAAAAGGTAAAAGGGAACAAAAAAGCCATAACAAAACCACTGAAAACCGGACAGAACAGTGAAAAGACCGGAAGCAAAAACAGCACAGAAGAAAAACGAAAAAAAACACGAAACAGCGAGGGAAAGCAGCAGGGAAGGGATAAACAGGCGAATCCCGCACGTGGGCCGGCCCAACCAGACGCTAGCCTCAGCGAAGGCACGACGTTTGGACGCTAACGAGCGTCATATAGGATCCACCGTAGGCGACGGCCTAAATGGGCTGTAGAATGGGCAATCTGCATGTCGGCTGAAAAATGTGTTGGACTGGCTATGGGCCGACAAATTGAGATAGATGGACCTGTCACTCGAAAAATAATAATTAAGATGGGCCTGTGTGCGCGTAGTGGCATGACCAATGTTTATAGGAAAGGCCCCTCAAAAAAAAGTTATAGGAAAGAACTCTCAAAAAAATAAGTTATAGGAAACTGTCTCAACTCTCTCTCTCTCAAAAAAGGAAATTGTCTCAAAAATCCTAAAAAAGAAAGGAATTGTCTCAAAAGAAAAGTTACAGGAAACCCTTTATTTCAACCGACTGATTCTAGCTGGCACAAACCTTCTCGCGAGTCGTCTGATCGAGTTTAATCGTGCAATGCTGGTGTCTCCCACATGCCCGCCTGGACAACACCACGGGCCCAGCTTCGACCCCATCACGCTCAACTGCCTGGCGTCTCGAGGACATCGTAGCAAGGGTGTCGGATCCAGGTGCTACTCAGGCAGTAGCTGATGAAGAGAGGCCACATGACGGCGAGCCACGACGACGACGGGAAATGGAGGTGCGCACGACGATGATTGAGAGAATCGACAATAACGCTCCGTCGGCGCAGGTATTCCACATGCCTCGCCCAAAACGAGCTAAAAATGCTAGGTCTTGGTGCAAAATCAGGGGTTCGATGAGCAGCACTTGTGGGCGGAGGGGGGGGGGGGTCAACGGCACAACGATTATGGGCCAGAGGGGCTCATCGCGAGTGGTTAGGTCAGGGGCGATTGGGGGGTGGGGATGGGGGTTGCCGCTGCAACGTAGAGATCACGCGTGTGTGGTGGCTTTCCTTTGTTTTCTGAGTAGTGAATCCGCAGCTAGCGCAACAAATCCCAAGTGAGATCAAATCCAGTGCGAGAGCTGAGAGGGGGTGATCTGGGGCTTCACAGTAGCATGAATGTTGTTCTCCAGACGGGTAGTTGTGCTTCATTTGCAGCAGGACTTGAATGTGCCTTTTCTTCAAGTCATGGGCTTAATTTCACCTAACTCGGAGTGGTGTTTCAATGCAGCACGGACCTACTGTTTTTTTTCATCTTTCTAGGATTCCTTTTGTCAAAATGAGGTTGCTGGTTACATGCATGGTGTGCTGTATAGTATGATAATATTTCATTAGTAGCCTTGTTTCACAAGCAGTGTTACATTTTGTATGAGAAATGTATGATAACTCCCGGATGTCCCTACACCCTCTGTAATAGAGAAGCAAATAAAGTTACGAACAAGCTCGCTAGATTAGCTAGATTTTCTTCTACTGCTCATTGGTTTGAGGAGCTTATGAATGAAATTGTACATTCATATCAGTTGAATAAAGTTCATATGTTTCTCAAAACAAAAAATTACCATGTTCATTTCGATGTAAGATTTATTGCCAATTTTTTTTTGAGAAATTGATTTATTGCTTGCTCATAGAGCGGAAATGAAGCTCGACAACGACCCATGCATAGCTGGCCAAACGGGTCATGCTAACTAGGCCGGCCCATAACACGCAAGAACGGCACGGCCCAGGCACGGCATGGCCCGAGCTAAATGGGCCAGGCCCGGCACGCGGCACGCCATGGGCCATGCCTGGGCCTAGAGGCTAGGCACGCGGGCCGGCACGGCATGACCCGTTTATTTATTTTTTCTAGAAATTGTTTATATATATATAACCTAAATTACAGCCCGATAGGCCTAAAATACATCCCAACAGGCTAAAAAAACAGGTGGCCCGGCGTGCTAAGCGTGCCACGGGCCGGCCCGTTTAATAATCAGGCCGTGCCTGGGCCAAGGAGCGACGCATGTGGGCCGGCATGGCATGGCCCGGCTATTAAACGTGTCACGGCGGGCCAGGCACGATTAGCACGGGCCGGCCCGTTTGGCCAGGTCTGGGCCCATGGCCGGACCGCATACGGCCCGTGACGCCATTTTCACACAAACCACCCCGGAGTCCGACGAGACTCTTCCCTCCATTCAAACCGACCTCGCATCGCAGTCCAGGCTATAAAACCGAGAAAGCCGGAGCCGCCAGGTACCCAGGCGCAAAAGAGCCATCCTCCTCCTCCTCCGCCGCTCCCCACGTCTCACCCCCAACAGGCTAGGGTTTCTCCAATGGCGGCGGCGGCGGCGGGCTCCTCCAGGCGCGGGCCGATGGACGACGACAAGCTCACCTTCGAGACCTCGGCGCGGGTGGAGTTCGTGGGAAGCTTCGACGCGATGGGCATCCGCGAGGACCTGCTCCGCGGCATCTACGGCTACGGCTTCGAGAAGCCCTCCGCCATCCAGCAGCGCGCCGTCGTCCCCATCATCGCCGGCCGCGACGTCATCGCCCAGGCCCAGTCCGGCACCGGCAAGACCTCCATGGTCTCCCTCTCCGTCTGCCAGGTCATCGACACCAACATCCACGAGTAAGCCCATGCCCACCCCCCTCCCTCTGCTACCCTCGCTCTCGCTAGATCCTCAAACTTTCGTCTTGGATTGCCGTCGCCCGATGCCACAACCTGTCTCGTTAGCCTAGATCCGTTCCAGTCGTGTTCTCGATTTTGTGGTGGCATGTGTGATTTTGCAATAGATTTGTGGGTGGAATCTGTTAAAGCATCCGCACGCTAATAAACTGTTAAAATTATATCCACAAACATATTTCTGGAGTAGTTTCTTTATAACTGTTACTAATTACTAAAGGACTGTGCTAACGACCAGTCGACTGGTCGTTAGCGACAGATCCGGACGATTCCACTCTCGATGTGGGAATTGATCCACCGCATCTTCTTTTTTCTTCTAGCGCAATAAAAAGAATTGGCAGAAGTGGGGAATCGAACCCACCACCTCTTGGTAGTCCGCAGTAGTTCACAACCACCAGGTCTAGATTGAGCCAGTGATTAGATTAAGGTTAGATAGTATTTGTACTGCTACTTAGCGTGACCTGGTAACGAATATTTGTTCTTTCTTTCCTTTTATATTTTTATCCTATATAGATGGCCCGGCTGCTCTGTTAATATTTACAACATCATGGTAATTTTAACGTAGTAAAAATTGTTGACATATCATGATAACTTCGTTGTAAAAAGCATGCCAGGGTACAAAAGTTTTTTTTTGCGAGGGTACAAAAGTTATCAACCATTTGGTACGTAACTTATCATGCTTTTTATACATAAGTTATCGGGGAATATTTTAAATATTTTTTCTTGGGTCAAAGATACGGCTGGATGTTGTACAAAATTATTATACTTTGCAGTCTGTAAAAATCATGATATTTACACAAAAGTTATCAAGAGATGTTTTTAAAAACTTTTTTCTAGGTCAACATTATCGTGGTGTTTGTACATAAGTTATCATGACAGCGGTACATAAATTATCATACTATTTACATAGTAATTATCAGGGTATGTTTCAAGCACCCCTCGCGTTGAAATATTACCATCATATTTGTATCTAAATTATCAGGGCTGCAGTGCATAAATTATCATGTCATTTACACAACAATTATCGGAGTAATGTTTTCCAAATAGAAAATTTTCAAAGTCAAAGTTATCAGCTATGTTGTGTGTATATTATCATGTTATTTGCACAGAAATTACCGGCGTATGATTTCCAGCAACTTTTATCCTAGGGTTAAAGGAGTTACCACGGTGTTCTTACGTGGGTTATCAGCTCTGTTGTGTGTATACTATCATCCTATTTACACAGAATTTATCAGGGGTTGTTTTTCAATATTTTTTCTCGGGTCAAATGGTTACCAGAGTGTTTGTACGTGAGTTATCAACTTTGTTGTGTCTATATTATCATGTTATTTACATACAAGTTACCGGACTAGATTATTTAACATTTTTTCGGGTCAAAATTACCAATGGTATTTGTATGTAAATTATCAGATCTACGATGCATAATCATGCTATTTACCCATAAGTTATCACGGTCTTTGCATCATAATTTACTAGGTCCGCATGCGTCAAATACCATGCTATTTACACACAAGTTTCCGGTTTTGTCGGCTGAGAGAAACGGATCGAGTTGTTTTTCCTTTCCACTCATTTAATAAGGTATAAAAAACATGTAATCTGCATAGAAAACAAGAAGAGAGAGTTAGCTCAGTTGGTAGCGTGCTATGGCCTCAACCAACAGGTTCTAGGTTTGATTCTTGCTAGCGCCCTTTTTTTCTTTTTCACGTGCGAGACTGAAAAAAAAAAACAGATCGAGCGATTGTTGCGCGGGAGACTGGAAAAAAAATTGTATCGAGCGGCTGTTGCGCGGGATGAGCGGATCGAGCGGTCGCCAGATTGTACGTGCCTGTTGCAAACCACCAGCCGACTGGTGGTTAGATTTCTCGATTACTAAATCATACTAGTATCTTTGTATTTTTAGTTCTGTTAAACTATAAAATTCAGATCTCCCGGTACTGTTCTTACACTTTGCTTTACACTTGGATAGTATTGTTATTAACTAGTGTCAAAAAGTGTCTTACATCATGGGATGGAGGGAGTAGTGTACTTGTTAGAACGTATTTTGCTAAGATCAAAGCTGACAGTAATGTTCTTACACCCTGGTTTACACTTGGTTATCACAGTAATGTGGAGCAGTTTATTTTGTATTTTTTGTTATGCTAAATTTTAATTTTCAAAGACCACCAGCACTGTTATTACTGGTCTGTTATTACAACCTAGCTTTATTTTCAAAGCTGCACTGTGGTTCACTTGGATTTTATTGTTATCACAACCTAGCTTTGTTGTATTTTTAGTTCTTTGTAACTGTAATTTTCAAACATTCCATTACCGTTCTTAGACTGTGGTTTACACTTTGGTGTTACTTGTTGCAACTTAGCTTGCATGTAATTTTAGTCATTCCTAACTGTAAATTTCATACAACTTAGTGCTCCATCTACACTTGGTTTATAAGATTTTTACTGCTTTCTTTTGTTCTATCTGTCCCTCTTAAACCATGTAAGCTTTGAATGCCAAATTTATGTTGTACCTGCAGTTTGGGTAACTGCTATTTCAGTTGATTTTACTGTAGTTTCAATAAAACTGACTGCTCCATTTGTAATTTTTTTTTTGCCTTCTTCCTCACTGTAAGACTCGCTGCAGTTAGATTGTGTATTTGTTCTTCCTAGGTTAAAAATGCAAATGCTCCTGTATTTGGGTCAATTTCAGGCTGTATGAATCAACTTAGTCAATCTGTTGAAACCACATCATCTCCCCCCTTGCAACTTCGTTTTTTTTTTGTTTGTCACTGTAGAACTGCTGAAAATTCCTACATTTTCATCATTTGTTTGTAGTAATTTGATGGAAAAGTGCATCAGAGCTTGCTACTGTTAGACAACATAGTGTCCTGTGTATATGCCTTCAAACATATGTTTGTAGGAATTTCTTTTTCTTTAGAACTGTAATTGCTTGTTTATTACTCTGTAACTTTTACATTTCCTACCATCAGTGATTCTTTCAACATGAAAGAAGATGCAGAGGAATTGTTTGTTTTTCAGGAAAGTTGAAGGGTGGCTAACTCCAGGTGGATGTTTTCTTTCAGGTAACTCTCCTAACTTGTGTTGTTTTGTCCTGATGTAATAGCTTCAATTTTGTTTGTCTCCGCAATCAATTCCTTTGATTTGCTTTTCTGATGTCGCTACTTTTCTTAAGGATGTGCATATCTCTTGGCATAGCTTTGGGCTTTCCTTGTTTTATGGGCGAACATTGTGGTTCCCCATCTGTGCTAGCGCCACCACATATTTATTTTCTTATGCTTTTACCAGTGTGTTACTGTGCGATTCACCATTGTTTACCTCTGTGGGGCACTAGCTTTGATAATGTATAATATAGCACTTGCTCAGAAAGTGAAAGCTCAACTTAATATTGGGTACAACTTTGATTCTGCAGGGTGCAAGCATTGATACTGTCACCAACTAGGGAACTTGCCACGCAAACAGAGAGGGTGATGCAAGCTGTTGGGAACTACATGAGTGTCTCTGTGCATGCCTGTGTCGGTGGCAAAAGTATCGGCGAGGATATTAGGAAGCTTGAGGCTGGAGTGCATGTTGTTTCAGGAACCCCGGGCAGAGTATGTGATATGATCAAGAGAAGGACCTTGCGCACAAGAGCCATCAAGCTCCTGGTCCTGGTTAGTTTGCCGTTGCCATACTGCATTTTTTTTTTGTTTTCTCCAAGTTCTACAAGTAGTAACATTCTGAAGGGGAGCCTTGGCGCAGTGGTAAAGCTGCTGCCTTGTGACCATGAGGTCATGGGTTCTAGTCCTGGAAACAGCCTCTTACAGAAATGTAGGGAAAGGCTGCGTACTATAGACCCAAAGTGGTCGGACCCTTCCCTGGACCCTGCGCAAGCGGGAGCTACATGCACCAGGTTGCCCTTTTAGGATGAAGCCGATGAGATGTTGACCAGAGGTTTTAAGGATCAGATCTATGATGTCTACAGATACCTCCCCCCAGAACTTCAGGTCGGTCATTGAAATTAAACCTTTCTCAAACTACTCTTTTGTGTAGTTTATCAGTCGTCTTGTCATCGTGCTGATGCTTTTTACTACAGATTTCAAGTTGTCACCTGCTCATATGTTTATCTCTTTCACCTTTCTGACTTATCAGTCTGTCTTGCACCTTTTACTATAATCATCTGCCAGTAGCTAGCCATGAATGGTTTGTTTTTAACTATGGGGACAGATTTGTGTGCTCCTCAGTTTATTGTTCCTTTCTGTTATTCTTTGTTTTTTTTCAGCATGTTATTGGTTGAGCATTTGTAACATTCTCTAAGCAGGGAACTGTTAATGGGAAAAGCGGGCATTTTAGAGTTAAAACTTAACATGAGCACTAAGCCTCATGGCTAGAAATAAAGACATCTCCCTGGCAGAGATCTCATACTTTTCTAATTGCGTATTTTCGAACCATCTGCAGGTTGTCTTGATCTCTGCAACTCTGCCCCATGACATCTTGGAGATAACTAGCAAGTTCATGACTGATCCAGTCAGGATCCTTGTAAAGCGTGATGAGTTGACCCTAAGAGGTAAATGTCACCACTTGTTTTGCTTTAGTGCATTTTGTCCTACTTAGCACTTACATTTTCTTACATTTTTCATATCATGTTTGTAGGGCATCAAACAATTCTTTGTTGCTGTTGAGAAGGAGGAATGGAGGTTTGATACGCTGTGCGATCTTTATGATACACTGACCATCACCCAGGCTGTCATTTTCTGCAATACCAAGAGAAAGGTAATGTATAGCTCAGTTGATTGCTGTTGGTTGCACTATTAAACTGCAGCGATGTGCTTCTTTGACTCAAAAGTGTATGAAATATTGTCCAGATTTGTTAACCATGTCCAGTTGACATAATTGATGGTTCACAGCTTGCTAAACGATAGTTGTTCCCTTTTGGCCAGGTGGATTGGCTTACTGAAAGGATGCGCACCAACAACTTTACCGTATCAGCTATGCATGGTGACATGCCTCAAAAGGAAAGGGATGCGATTATGAGTGAGTTCAGGAGTGGCACGACCCATGTTCTGATCACAACAGATGTTTGGGCTCGAGGGCTGGATGTTCAGCAGGCAAGTCTTGGTACCCTTAAGCATGCTGTTGCATGATTCTTATTTTGGTTACTGACTGAATGTATTTGCCTTTGTTCAGGTCTCTCTTGTCATTAATTATGATCTCCCGAATAATCGTGAGCTTTACATCCATCGCATCGGTCGCTCTGGGCGTTTTGGGCGCAAGGTAAAGTTACACACCCACCCCTCCTGCGAAACTCAAGTCACCCCTCTTATGGGACTGCCTAGGATTGTTTTTGTTTAAACTCTATGAAAAGTCAATATGTAGCGTGTGACTCGCTCATCTGAAACAAATGTTTGCTCTCTGCATCCCAAATATTTGCACAATTAATACTCTTGTTGCTTGACCTATATGAAAAAAAATTATGTGCAGGGTGTGGCGATCAACTTTGTGCGCAAGGACGACATCCGCATCCTGAGGGACATTGAGCAGTACTACAGCACGCAGATCGACGAGATGCCGATGAATGTCGCCGATCTGATCTGAGCTCTGGACCGGAGCGGTCTCTCCCTCTCTGGCTCTGCGTGTGGGATTTGGTTGATGTTTGGTCATGACGACAGTATTGCGGTTTCCTTTGTTGCTTTTCGGCGGGTATGAACAAACATGAAGTGTTCATATTCTTTCTTGGAGAACCAGCTCTGGCCAACGTGGCAGGCACTCTGCTCACTGAACTTGTTATTTTAATTAGTTTTTGGAATAATGCTTAGTTCTATCTATATTATGTTTTGGTGTTTTTGTTATAATGCCACGACCCTATAACTTGATTGGGTTGCCACTTGTATTTTTTTTTCTTTTGTTGTGTATATTTTCAAGAAATGCAAGTTGCAACGTGCCAGGCAGTTAATTACGAGAAAAGAAAATATATGTAGGTCGTGTCGTGATGAGCCCCGACCATTTAGCTTGCGTTTCATCAGAAAATATATTCATGGTGCACTTGTCCATTATAAGGAGAAACAGATCCAGAATACTCAAGCGGCAAGCTTGACATCCACAAACTATAGGATAAGTGGCAGACAAAATTGAGCACCCCCTATACAAGTTGGTACTCTATTGGAAGGAAAAGCCAGAAAGCAAAGAGGTTTGGTTTATCTATGGTGGAAGGTTACATTTTCCAGTCGGAACGACGGAGCTCTAAAATTTGTTGTATGTGTATAGGGAGGGGAAATTAGTGATGCACTTTAGATGTTGAAGTTCTCATCTGTGATAAACGACGAGATGAAAACAAAGCACCACAAAACATCTCTTTCTTTGAAACAATTTTCATTTGTGATGCTTTGTTTCTGGATTTATGTAGAAGTTTGGGCGGCAGGTCAACTAGATCGTGGCTTACATGGCTAGCCCGACGGCAAAGTATTCTAAGTTAGGTAGAAAACTTACATATATGTTAATGTTTAGAACTTCAGTTTATTTTCTGCCTGTTTCTCAGTGTGCTGAGTTTACTCCTGTTTGCGTCTGAAAAAAGAGTTTAATTATGTTTAACCATTTTTTTGCTAGGAGTAATTTTGATTTTTATTCCTTTCTAACCAACGTCTGAGGCCACATAACAAGAAGCATAATTGTTCCACTACATATATCATGTTGATTTGATTCGGGGATTATGACTCTTTGCTGGGGAACTGCACGGCACTATGTTTTGAGTACATAGTATTAGGATTGAAGTCTGCATGATCCTACATATTGTTAATGATAAGCTGACCTGAAGTACATGTTCCTTCTTCTTTTTTCCTTCGTACAGATCGGTATATTTTAGCTTGATATACTATTACGTTAGGAATCTAGAATTGTTCCATTTTTTTCCTTCTGAATCTAGGTCCAAGGAGGTACAACGGCTGTTTTTTTTCTCCCTTTTGGTTGTGCCCTTGTTACTGTTTCTAAATACTAGTGTCTTAAGAGCAGTTATTTATTTACATTGCTGGTAATAAAGCTGAGCATTACCATGCTTCAGGGTTGCTTCCAGAGATGACTAAAGATGCTGTATGTACATTGCTATGCATGTCAGCAAACCTGTTCCCCATCACATTGATGGTTTATACTTTATACCCATGTTCTGCCTCTCCTTTTAATTTATACGTATTTAAGGCCCTGTTCGGCAATCCATCGCCTCCCAGAATCTGCGGAGTGGCTGCGCTTGGTGATCTCCGACGACATGAAGCTCGGCATGGTCTCCTCCTCCCAGTACCGAGAATCATCACGGCTCGTCCCCGCAAAACCATCATCAACGTCGTCGTCCAGTAACGCCCCCTCCGGCGGCCACACAAACGCGGGCTTCACCAGCGGCACGTCCGGCAGCGGCGCCGTCTTCGCGACAACCTGCAGCACGTTGGCCAGGGTCGGCCGGTCCGATGGGTTCGGGTTGCTGCATGACAGGCCAAGGAGCAGCAGCCGGGCGGCATCGTCGGCGTCCAACCCCGCGTCCAGCAGCCTCCCCTCTTGATGGAGCCACCAAACCCAATCGACCAGCAGCGGGAACTCGTCGTCCGCTTTGCCGAGGGACCTCCTGCCGGTGACGACCTCGAGGACCAGCACCCCGAACGCGTAGACGTCGGTCTGCCGGGTGGCCTTGTGGCTGACGGGGTACTCCGGCGCGATGAAGCCCCAGGTGCCCGCGACGCCGATGTCGGTGAAGGAGTTCTTGTCTAAGCCGACGACCCGCGCGAGGCCGAAGTCGCCGAGGCGGCCGCGGAAGGCCGGGTCGAGCATGATGTTGCTGGCCTTGATGTCGCGGTGGAGCACCGTGCGCTCGTACTCGTGGTGGACATAGTGCAAACTGTTGAGTAAATAGGCAATTTCTCGATTAAATTAATCCATGAGTAAATCACTAGCATGACATTGACTAAGTTGATGACGTACTCACTCTGATCTAAACATGCACGTACTAAGCAAACAGTAGACAAATCTACACATACTGCTAGTACTGCTAATATGAAAATAATCAGGAGCGGGATAAACGAGTTATACCCTCCAGTAGGCCACGCAGAGGCCGCGGCTTTGGTGGCAGCAGCGGCGTCCTCGGCGACCTTCTTGTCAGCTTCAGCTTTCTCGGCGGCGGCACGGTCGGCGTCGGTGGACATGGTGATGACGAAGGCGACGCGGACGTAGAGGAAGTAGACGATCGGAAGCGAGCAGTCGCGTAATCGCTGCCCAAAAACCTATTCGCCCCTCACCCCGTACAGGAACCAGAAGGGCGTGGTTTCGGAGACCTGCTCTCCCGTCGACCGTGTACGTGGCGGACGGGATGGAGTCACCGGCGGCAGCAGCAGCAAAGGAACGACGGTGGGCGTGCGCGTGAGCAGATGTGATCTGTTCGTGGCGGCTAGGGTTAGGAGACACCGCATACTTATAGGCGCAGCCGCGTGGAGAGACGTGGGCTCGACCCACGTCCGAGTCCGTGACAGCCCACGATCCGACGTCTCAGATCGTGGCCCAGCTGTCAGAAAACTCTCCGTTAGTGACTGGCAAAAATAAGCGCGTAGGTGTGAGCTCGGCTCGGCTCAATCCCGCAACCCGCGGCGCGTCGTGACGAGGCGTGGCGTGGCGAGGCGGGCGGCGGAGGAGGAGTGCGCGAGGGCCTCTTCTCTTCTCAAGCTCCAATAGCATGTAGAAGAGAAACCCTTATAAACCACTCCAACTCTCCTTCCACTTCCGGGGTGGGACTAAACTTCCCACCACACCTAGTGCCATATAACCCACATGGGCCCTTAGAGATTTTTCAGAAATTGCAATATGGGCCTAGAGCCCATCTCAGATTTCAGCAATCCCCCACCAGATCTCGAGGGCCCATTGTGTCCTCTGTTCCAATTGCTGTTTCGATATACCAGTGTTTCAGTAAAGACCTGTTAAGGTTGAACTTCACCTAGAACAAGTGGCTACACTCCTTCACAACTGAACAATGGACTATGCCTTGAATTGTCAGTTTGGCGTAAAGAAGTTTCACTACATGTCTTACTAGTACTAGGCTGCCGAAGGCTGACCCCTCGGGTGGAGCATATAAGTCACACTCCTGGCCTATTCATGAGCTTACTAGAGATCACCCCAATCTCATAGACTGTGACCAGCAGTCGGGCTCATATAGGTGTGTTCCTCCAAAGATCGCTCTGTAGGATAGCATCTTGCTTTTATAAGCTTTGGAACACATTGAGACCGTAGTCATCCTACCATACAGTATCGAGAGTATTGCATCTCCAACGGAGTGGGTTAGTATAGTTACTCTCCTCAGTTCACCACTGGCTTGTTTTCCCAGGTCCTAGTTCACGGGATCTCCGATCATATAGGTTGGGTTACCACCATGGCAACTCATGTGGGTCTCATACCCATCTCCCTCGATGCATTATCTATCACAACACGTGATAGCCCTTTTGTAAAGGGATCTGCCAGATTCTTAGCCGTATGGACATAGTCCAACGCTATCACTCCGGAGTTTCTTAATTTTCTGACAGCTTTTAATCTCATTCTTATGTGTTTGGTGGACTTCATGTTGTCCTTTGAACTCTTCACCTTGGTGATGACAGTCTGATTGTCACAGTTCATAAGGATAGCCGGAACCGGTTTATCAACCAATGGCAAGTCCATCAAAAGATCTCGAAGCCATCTCGCTTCAACACCAGATGTGTCTAATGCCGTTAATTCTGCTTCCATTGTCGATCTCGTTAAGATCGTTTGCTTGCAAGACTTCCAGGAAACAGCGCCACCTCCAAGAGTAAACATATACCCAGTTGTGGCCTTCATCTCATCAGCATCAGAGATCCAATTCGCATCACTATACCCTTCAAGTACCGACGGGTATCCGGTATAGTGAAGTCCATAGTTCATAGTACCTTTCAGATAGCGCATAACTCTCTCAACAGCATGCCAATGTACATCACCCGGTTTGGAAACAAACCGGCTCAGTTTGCTCACAGCAAACGCGATGTCAGGCCTCGTTGCGCTCGCTAGGTACATCAGTGAACCAATGATTTGAGAGTATCTCAATTGATCTTTAGCCATGCCTTTGGACTTTCGAATCAATACGCTAGGATCATATGGTGTTTGAGATGGTGTGCAGTCCGAATATCCAAAACGACTCAACACCTTCTCAACGTAATGGGATTGCAGAAGTGTGATCCCACCCTCATTATCTCTCAGTAGCTTGATGTTCAAGATAACATCAGCCACACCAAGGTCTTTCATCTCAAAGTTCTGAGATAGAAACGATTTGACCTCCTCAATGACTTTGAGGTTTGTTCCGAATATCAGTATGTCATCAACATACAAGCACAGTATAACTCCTTCGCCCCCACCATGGCGATAGTATACACATTTGTCAGCCTCATTAACAACGAAACCAACAGATGTCAGAGTTGTATTAAACTTATCATGCCATTGCTTAGGTGCTTGTTTCAGGCCATATAAAGATTTTATCAACCTACACACCTTTCTTTCCTGACCATCTATCACAAAGCCATCAGGCTGTTGCATGTAGATTTCCTCCTTTAGCTCTCCATTTAGAAAAGCCGTCTTAACATCCATCTGATGGACGAGAAGACCATGTGAGGCCGCCAACGAGAGTAATACTCGAATGGTGGTCAGTCTAGCCACAGGTGAATAAGTATCAAAGAAATCTTCCTCTTCTTGCTGGTCATAGCCCTTGGCCACAAGCCTAGCCTTGTACTTTTCAATCGTACCATCGGGCCTAAGCTTCTTTTTGAACACCCACTTACATCCCAGTGGTTTGCAACCATAGGGACGGTCAGTGATCTCCCATGTCCCGTTAGCCATGATGGAATCCATCTCGCTACGGACCGCATCCTTCCAGTAGTCAGCTTCTGGAGAGGCATACGCTTCTGAAATAGAAGTGGGAGTATCATCCACGAGGTACACGAAGAAATCATCACCAAAGGTCTTTGCAGTCCTTTGTCTCTTGCCCCTACCAAGGGTTTCCTCGTCATCCTCCTCGGGATTTTCATCATGTGTTTGTTCATAATATTCCATAGGGATGGCAGGTTCAGGAGTCTCCTCAGATTCCTGTCTAGAAGTGCTTTGCATATCTCTCATAGGAAAAATATCCTCAAAGAATGTAGCATCCTTAGACTCCATAATTGTACCGATCTTCTGGTCAGGTACCTCAGATTTCACTACTAGAAATCTATAGCCAACGCTGTTCTTAGCGTAGCCCAAATTAATGCAGTCCACGGTCTTATGTCCAAGCTTACGCTTTTTGGGGATCGGCACGTTGACTTTCGCCAAACAGCCCCAAGTGCGCAAGTACGAGAGTGTCGTCCTTCTCTTTGCCCATTTCTCATAGGGAGTGATCTCACTATCCTTTGTCGGAACTTTATTCAGGACATGACATGCCGTCAATATAGCCTCCCCCCACCATGCCTTGGATAAACCCGATGTATCTAACATGGCGTTAACCAAATCAGTTAGAGTACGGTTTTTCCGCTCGGCAACCCCGTTTGACTGGGGTGAATAGGGAGGCGTCCTCTCATGAATAATGCCGTGTTCCGCACAGAAGGAATCAAACTCACTCGAGAAGTACTCTCCACCACGATCTGACCGGACTCGTTTAATTTTCTTTTCAAGTTGATTTTCAACTTCTGCCTTATAGATTTTAAAGTAGTGTAGAGCCTCATCTTTAGTATTTAACAGATACACATAGCAAATATCTAGTGGAATCATCTATCAATGTCATGAAGTATCTCTTTCCACCTTTAGTCAACACACCATTCATCTCACAAAGATCAGAATGTATGAGTTCTAATGGTGCCAGGTGTCTCTCCTCCGCGGCCTTATGAGGCTTGCGAGGTTGCTTAGCTTGCACACATGAAAGGCACTTAGAACCTTTGGCTAAAGTGAAACTCGGGATTAAATCCAACTTGGCTAGCCGCGTCATAACACCAAAACTAATGTGACAAAGACGTGAATGCCAAACTTCAGATTCATTAACATTCGAATGAATATGGTTCACGACTTTATTACAAAAATCTGCGAGGGAAAGGCGGAACATCCCTCCGCTCTCATAACCTTTTCCAACAAAGAGTCCATATTTTGTAACAACTAATTTATTAGACTCGAAAACCAACTTAAACCCTTCTCTACATAGAAGGGAGCCACTAACGAGGTTCTTCTTGATGGTCTTCTTACCCTTCTTCTTAAAGTCGGTATTGTGTTGGACACCGTTCTTTCCCTTGGGCTTGTGGGAGTTGAAGTTCTTCTGGTTCACCATGTTGGCAACAGAAGTCCCTTCGGCCCCTTTTCCGTGCGAGTCTTTTGCCCTCGAATTCTGCTCAACACTCAGATGGCCAATGACATCCTCCACAGAGAATTCACGCCTCTGATGTTTCAGAGTGGTGGCAAAGTTCCTCCAGGAATTAGGGAGCTTAGCGATTATGCAGCCCGCGACAAACTTGCCCGGTAACTCGCACTTGAGAAGCTCAAGTTCCTTAACAATGCATATTATCTCATGAGCCTGCTCCAATACAGGACGGTTTTCAACCATCTTGTAATCGTGGAACTGCTCTATAATATACATCTCGCTCCCTGCATCGGCGGCCCCGAATTTAGATTCGAGCGCCTCCCACAAGTCCTTGGCGACATGCACATGTAAATATGCGTCGACCAGTTTATCTCCGATCACGCTAAGAACTGCTCCGAGAAACACAACGGTAGCCTCCTTGAACGCCTTCTCCTGTTCAGGAGCAATCGTTCCCGTGGAGACACCGGTGACCCAGAACACGTTCATAGCCGTGAGCCATAACGTGGTCTTAGTCTGCCAACGCTTGAAGTATGTACCGGTAAACTTATCCGGTTTCAGTGCAGCGGCAAAGCCACTTGCCGAGAAATTCCTACACATAATAGGTTTTTGGATTGTTGAGTAAATAGGCAATTTCTCGATTAAATTAATCCATGAGTAAATCACTAGCATGGCATTGACTAAGTTGATGACGTACTGACTCTGATCTAAACATGCACGTACTAAGCAAACAGTAGACAAATCTACACATACTGCTAGTACTGCTAATATGAAAATAATCAGGAGCGGGATAAACGAGTTATACCCTCCAGTAGGCCACGCAGAGGCCGCGGCTTTGGTGGCAGCAGCGGCGTCCTCGGCGACCTTCTTGTCGGCTTCAGCTTTCTCGGCGGCGGCACGGTCGGCGTCGGTGGACATGGTGATGACGAAGGCGACGCGGACGTAGAGGAAGTAGACGATCGGAAGCGAGCAGTCGCGTAATCGCTGCCCAAAAACCTATTCGCCCCTCACCCCGTACAGGAACCAGAAGGGCGTGGTTTCGGAGACCTGCTCTCCCGTCGACCGTGTACGTGGCGGACGGGATGGAGTCACCGGCGGCAGCAGCAGCAAAGGAACGACGGTGGGCGTGCGCGTGAGCAGATGTGATCTGTTCGTGGCGGCTAGGGTTAGGAGACACCGCATACTTATAGGCGCAGCCGCGTGGAGAGACGTGGGCTCGACCCACGTCCGAGTCCGTGACAGCCCACGATCCGACGTCTCAGATCGTGGCCCAGCTGTCAGAAAACTCTCCGTTAGTGACTGGCAAAAATAAGCGCGTAGGTGTGAGCTCGGCTCGGCTCAATCCCGCAACCCGCGGCGCGTCGTGACGAGGCGTGGCGTGGCGAGGCGGGCGGCGGAGGAGGAGTGCGCGAGGGCCTCTTCTCTTCTCAAGCTCCAATAGCATGTAGAAGAGAAACCCTTATAAACCACTCCAACTCTCCTTCCACTTCCGGGGTGGGACTAAACTTCCCACCACACCTAGTGCCATATAACCCACATGGGCCCTTAGAGATTTTTCAGAAATTGCAATATGGGCCTAGAGCCCATCTCAGATTTCAGCAATCCCCCACCAGATCTCGAGGGCCCATTGTGTCCTCTGTTCCAATTGCTGTTTCGATATACCAGTGTTTCAGTAAAGACCTGTTAAGGTTGAACTTCACCTAGAACAAGTGGCTACACTCCTTCACAACTGAACAATGGACTATGCCTTGAATTGTCAGTTTGGCGTAAAGAAGTTTCACTACATGTCTTACTAGTACTAGGCTGCCGAAGGCTGACCCCTCGGGTGGAGCATATAAGTCACACTCCTGGCCTATTCATGAGCTTACTAGAGATCACCCCAATCTCATAGACTGTGACCAGCAGTCGGGCTCATATAGGTGTGTTCCTCCAAAGATCGCTCTGTAGGATAGCATCTTGCTTTTATAAGCTTTGGAACACATTGAGACCGTAGTCATCCTACCATACAGTATCGAGAGTATTGCATCTCCAACGGAGTGGGTTAGTATAGTTACTCTCCTCAGTTCACCACTGGCTTGTTTTCCCAGGTCCTAGTTCACGGGATCTCCGATCATATAGGTTGGGTTACCACCATGGCAACTCATGTGGGTCTCATACCCATCTCCCTCGATGCATTATCTATCACAACACGTGATAGCCCTTTTGTAAAGGGATCTGCCAGATTCTTAGCCGTATGGACATAGTCCAACGCTATCACTCCGGAGTTTCTTAATTTTCTGACAGCTTTTAATCTCATTCTTATGTGTTTGGTGGACTTCATGTTGTCCTTTGAACTCTTCACCTTGGTGATGACAGTCTGATTGTCACAGTTCATAAGGATAGCCGGAACCGGTTTATCAACCAATGGCAAGTCCATCAAAAGATCTCGAAGCCATCTCGCTTCAACACCAGATGTGTCTAATGCCGTTAATTCTGCTTCCATTGTCGATCTCGTTAAGATCGTTTGCTTGCAAGACTTCCAGGAAACAGCGCCACCTCCAAGAGTAAACATATACCCAGTTGTGGCCTTCATCTCATCAGCATCAGAGATCCAATTCGCATCACTATACCCTTCAAGTACCGACGGGTATCCGGTATAGTGAAGTCCATAGTTCATAGTACCTTTCAGATAGCGCATAACTCTCTCAACAGCATGCCAATGTACATCACCCGGTTTGGAAACAAACCGGCTCAGTTTGCTCACAGCAAACGCGATGTCAGGCCTCGTTGCGCTCGCTAGGTACATCAGTGAACCAATGATTTGAGAGTATCTCAATTGATCTTTAGCCATGCCTTTGGACTTTCGAATCAATACGCTAGGATCATATGGTGTTTGAGATGGTGTGCAGTCCGAATATCCAAAACGACTCAACACCTTCTCAACGTAATGGGATTGCAGAAGTGTGATCCCACCCTCATTATCTCTCAGTAGCTTGATGTTCAAGATAACATCAGCCACACCAAGGTCTTTCATCTCAAAGTTCTGAGATAGAAACGATTTGACCTCCTCAATGACTTTGAGGTTTGTTCCGAATATCAGTATGTCATCAACATACAAGCACAGTATAACTCCTTCGCCCCCACCATGGCGATAGTATACACATTTGTCAGCCTCATTAACAACGAAACCAACAGATGTCAGAGTTGTATTAAACTTATCATGCCATTGCTTAGGTGCTTGTTTCAGGCCATATAAAGATTTTATCAACCTACACACCTTTCTTTCCTGACCATCTATCACAAAGCCATCAGGCTGTTGCATGTAGATTTCCTCCTTTAGCTCTCCATTTAGAAAAGCCGTCTTAACATCCATCTGATGGACGAGAAGACCATGTGAGGCCGCCAACGAGAGTAATACTCGAATGGTGGTCAGTCTAGCCACAGGTGAATAAGTATCAAAGAAATCTTCCTCTTCTTGCTGGTCATAGCCCTTGGCCACAAGCCTAGCCTTGTACTTTTCAATCGTACCATCGGGCCTAAGCTTCTTTTTGAACACCCACTTACATCCCAGTGGTTTGCAACCATAGGGACGGTCAGTGATCTCCCATGTCCCGTTAGCCATGATGGAATCCATCTCGCTACGGACCGCATCCTTCCAGTAGTCAGCTTCTGGAGAGGCATACGCTTCTGAAATAGAAGTGGGAGTATCATCCACGAGGTACACGAAGAAATCATCACCAAAGGTCTTTGCAGTCCTTTGTCTCTTGCCCCTACCAAGGGTTTCCTCGTCATCCTCCTCGGGATTTTCATCATGTGTTTGTTCATAATATTCCATAGGGATGGCAGGTTCAGGAGTCTCCTCAGATTCCTGTCTAGAAGTGCTTTGCATATCTCTCATAGGAAAAATATCCTCAAAGAATGTAGCATCCTTAGACTCCATAATTGTACCGATCTTCTGGTCAGGTACCTCAGATTTCACTACTAGAAATCTATAGCCAACGCTGTTCTTAGCGTAGCCCAAATTAATGCAGTCCACGGTCTTATGTCCAAGCTTACGCTTTTTGGGGATCGGCACGTTGACTTTCGCCAAACAGCCCCAAGTGCGCAAGTACGAGAGTGTCGTCCTTCTCTTTGCCCATTTCTCATAGGGAGTGATCTCACTATCCTTTGTCGGAACTTTATTCAGGACATGACATGCCGTCAATATAGCCTCCCCCCACCATGCCTTGGATAAACCCGATGTATCTAACATGGCGTTAACCAAATCAGTTAGAGTACGGTTTTTCCGCTCGGCAACCCCGTTTGACTGGGGTGAATAGGGAGGCGTCCTCTCATGAATAATGCCGTGTTCCGCACAGAAGGAATCAAACTCACTCGAGAAGTACTCTCCACCACGATCTGACCGGACTCGTTTAATTTTCTTTTCAAGTTGATTTTCAACTTCTGCCTTATAGATTTTAAAGTAGTGTAGAGCCTCATCTTTAGTATTTAACAGATACACATAGCAATATCTAGTGGAATCATCTATCAATGTCATGAAGTATCTCTTTCCACCTTTAGTCAACACACCATTCATCTCACAAAGATCAGAATGTATGAGTTCTAATGGTGCCAGGTGTCTCTCCTCCGCGGCCTTATGAGGCTTGCGAGGTTGCTTAGCTTGCACACATGAAAGGCACTTAGAACCTTTGGCTAAAGTGAAACTCGGGATTAAATCCAACTTGGCTAGCCGCGTCATAACACCAAAACTAATGTGACAAAGACGTGAATGCCAAACTTCAGATTCATTAACATTCGAATGAATATGGTTCACGACTTTATTACAAAAATCTGCGAGGGAAAGGCGGAACATCCCTCCGCTCTCATAACCTTTTCCAACAAAGAGTCCATATTTTGTAACAACTAATTTATTAGACTCGAAAACCAACTTAAACCCTTCTCTACATAGAAGGGAGCCACTAACGAGGTTCTTCTTGATGGTCTTCTTACCCTTCTTCTTAAAGTCGGTATTGTGTTGGACACCGTTCTTTCCCTTGGGCTTGTGGGAGTTGAAGTTCTTCTGGTTCACCATGTTGGCAACAGAAGTCCCTTCGGCCCCTTTTCCGTGCGAGTCTTTTGCCCTCGAATTCTGCTCAACACTCAGATGGCCAATGACATCCTCCACAGAGAATTCACGCCTCTGATGTTTCAGAGTGGTGGCAAGTTCCTCCAGGAATTAGGGAGCTTAGCGATTATGCAGCCCGCGACAAACTTGCCCGGTAACTCGCACTTGAGAAGCTCAAGTTCCTTAACAATGCATATTATCTCATGAGCCTGCTCCAATACAGGACGGTTTTCAACCATCTTGTAATCGTGGAACTGCTCTATAATTACATCTCGCTCCCCTGCATCGGCGGCCCCGAATTTAGATTCGAGCGCCTCCCACAAGTCCTTGGCGACATGCACATGTAAATATGCGTCGACCAGTTTATCTCCGATCACGCTAAGAACTGCTCCGAGAAACACAACGGTAGCCTCCTTGAACGCCTTCTCCTGTTCAGGAGCAATCGTTCCCGTGGAGACACCGGTGACCCAGAACACGTTCATAGCCGTGAGCCATAACGTGGTCTTAGTCTGCCAACGCTTGAAGTATGTACCGGTAAACTTATCCGGTTTCAGTGCAGCGGCAAAGCCACTTGCCGAGAAATTCCTACACATAATAGGTTTTTGGATTGTTGAGTAAATAGGCAATTTCTCGATTAAATTAATCCATGAGTAAATCACTAGCATGGCATTGACTAAGTTGATGACGTACTGACTCTGATCTAAACATGCACGTACTAAGCAAACAGTAGACAAATCTACACATACTGCTAGTACTGCTAATATGAAAATAATCAGGAGCGGGATAAACGAGTTATACCCTCCAGTAGGCCACGCAGAGGCCGCGGCTTTGGTGGCAGCAGCGGCGTCCTCGGCGACCTTCTTGTCGGCTTCAGCTTTCTCGGCGGCGGCACGGTCGGCGTCGGTGGACATGGTGATGACGAAGGCGACGCGGACGTAGAGGAAGTAGACGATCGGAAGCGAGCAGTCGCGTAATCGCTGCCCAAAAACCTATTCGCCCCTCACCCCGTACAGGAACCAGAAGGGCGTGGTTTCGGAGACCTGCTCTCCCGTCGACCGTGTACGTGGCGGACGGGATGGAGTCACCGGCGGCAGCAGCAGCAAAGGAACGACGGTGGGCGTGCGCGTGAGCAGATGTGATCTGTTCGTGGCGGCTAGGGTTAGGAGACACCGCATACTTATAGGCGCAGCCGCGTGGAGAGACGTGGGCTCGACCCACGTCCGAGTCCGTGACAGCCCACGATCCGACGTCTCAGATCGTGGCCCAGCTGTCAGAAAACTCTCCGTTAGTGACTGGCAAAAATAAGCGCGTAGGTGTGAGCTCGGCTCGGCTCAATCCCGCAACCCGCGGCGCGTCGTGACGAGGCGTGGCGTGGCGAGGCGGGCGGCGGAGGAGGAGTGCGCGAGGGCCTCTTCTCTTCTCAAGCTCCAATAGCATGTAGAAGAGAAACCCTTATAAACCACTCCAACTCTCCTTCCACTTCCGGGGTGGGACTAAACTTCCCACCACACCTAGTGCCATATAACCCACATGGGCCCTTAGAGATTTTTCAGAAATTGCAATATGGGCCTAGAGCCCATCTCAGATTTCAGCAATCCCCCACCAGATCTCGAGGGCCCATTGTGTCCTCTGTTCCAATTGCTGTTTCGATATACCAGTGTTTCAGTAAAGACCTGTTAAGGTTGAACTTCACCTAGAACAAGTGGCTACACTCCTTCACAACTGAACAATGGACTATGCCTTGAATTGTCAGTTTGGCGTAAAGAAGTTTCACTACATGTCTTACTAGTACTAGGCTGCCGAAGGCTGACCCCTCGGGTGGAGCATATAAGTCACACTCCTGGCCTATTCATGAGCTTACTAGAGATCACCCCAATCTCATAGACTGTGACCAGCAGTCGGGCTCATATAGGTGTGTTCCTCCAAAGATCGCTCTGTAGGATAGCATCTTGCTTTTATAAGCTTTGGAACACATTGAGACCGTAGTCATCCTACCATACAGTATCGAGAGTATTGCATCTCCAACGGAGTGGGTTAGTATAGTTACTCTCCTCAGTTCACCACTGGCTTGTTTTCCCAGGTCCTAGTTCACGGGATCTCCGATCATATAGGTTGGGTTACCACCATGGCAACTCATGTGGGTCTCATACCCATCTCCCTCGATGCATTATCTATCACAACACGTGATAGCCCTTTTGTAAAGGGATCTGCCAGATTCTTAGCCGTATGGACATAGTCCAACGCTATCACTCCGGAGTTTCTTAATTTTCTGACAGCTTTTAATCTCATTCTTATGTGTTTGGTGGACTTCATGTTGTCCTTTGAACTCTTCACCTTGGTGATGACAGTCTGATTGTCACAGTTCATAAGGATAGCCGGAACCGGTTTATCAACCAATGGCAAGTCCATCAAAAGATCTCGAAGCCATCTCGCTTCAACACCAGATGTGTCTAATGCCGTTAATTCTGCTTCCATTGTCGATCTCGTTAAGATCGTTTGCTTGCAAGACTTCCAGGAAACAGCGCCACCTCCAAGAGTAAACATATACCCAGTTGTGGCCTTCATCTCATCAGCATCAGAGATCCAATTCGCATCACTATACCCTTCAAGTACCGACGGGTATCCGGTATAGTGAAGTCCATAGTTCATAGTACCTTTCAGATAGCGCATAACTCTCTCAACAGCATGCCAATGTACATCACCCGGTTTGGAAACAAACCGGCTCAGTTTGCTCACAGCAAACGCGATGTCAGGCCTCGTTGCGCTCGCTAGGTACATCAGTGAACCAATGATTTGAGAGTATCTCAATTGATCTTTAGCCATGCCTTTGGACTTTCGAATCAATACGCTAGGATCATATGGTGTTTGAGATGGTGTGCAGTCCGAATATCCAAAACGACTCAACACCTTCTCAACGTAATGGGATTGCAGAAGTGTGATCCCACCCTCATTATCTCTCAGTAGCTTGATGTTCAAGATAACATCAGCCACACCAAGGTCTTTCATCTCAAAGTTCTGAGATAGAAACGATTTGACCTCCTCAATGACTTTGAGGTTTGTTCCGAATATCAGTATGTCATCAACATACAAGCACAGTATAACTCCTTCGCCCCCACCATGGCGATAGTATACACATTTGTCAGCCTCATTAACAACGAAACCAACAGATGTCAGAGTTGTATTAAACTTATCATGCCATTGCTTAGGTGCTTGTTTCAGGCCATATAAAGATTTTATCAACCTACACACCTTTCTTTCCTGACCATCTATCACAAAGCCATCAGGCTGTTGCATGTAGATTTCCTCCTTTAGCTCTCCATTTAGAAAAGCCGTCTTAACATCCATCTGATGGACGAGAAGACCATGTGAGGCCGCCAACGAGAGTAATACTCGAATGGTGGTCAGTCTAGCCACAGGTGAATAAGTATCAAAGAAATCTTCCTCTTCTTGCTGGTCATAGCCCTTGGCCACAAGCCTAGCCTTGTACTTTTCAATCGTACCATCGGGCCTAAGCTTCTTTTTGAACACCCACTTACATCCCAGTGGTTTGCAACCATAGGGACGGTCAGTGATCTCCCATGTCCCGTTAGCCATGATGGAATCCATCTCGCTACGGACCGCATCCTTCCAGTAGTCAGCTTCTGGAGAGGCATACGCTTCTGAAATAGAAGTGGGAGTATCATCCACGAGGTACACGAAGAAATCATCACCAAAGGTCTTTGCAGTCCTTTGTCTCTTGCCCCTACCAAGGGTTTCCTCGTCATCCTCCTCGGGATTTTCATCATGTGTTTGTTCATAATATTCCATAGGGATGGCAGGTTCAGGAGTCTCCTCAGATTCCTGTCTAGAAGTGCTTTGCATATCTCTCATAGGAAAAATATCCTCAAAGAATGTAGCATCCTTAGACTCCATAATTGTACCGATCTTCTGGTCAGGTACCTCAGATTTCACTACTAGAAATCTATAGCCAACGCTGTTCTTAGCGTAGCCCAAATTAATGCAGTCCACGGTCTTATGTCCAAGCTTACGCTTTTTGGGGATCGGCACGTTGACTTTCGCCAAACAGCCCCAAGTGCGCAAGTACGAGAGTGTCGTCCTTCTCTTTGCCCATTTCTCATAGGGAGTGATCTCACTATCCTTTGTCGGAACTTTATTCAGGACATGACATGCCGTCAATATAGCCTCCCCCCACCATGCCTTGGATAAACCCGATGTATCTAACATGGCGTTAACCAAATCAGTTAGAGTACGGTTTTTCCGCTCGGCAACCCCGTTTGACTGGGGTGAATAGGGAGGCGTCCTCTCATGAATAATGCCGTGTTCCGCACAGAAGGAATCAAACTCACTCGAGAAGTACTCTCCACCACGATCTGACCGGACTCGTTTAATTTTCTTTTCAAGTTGATTTTCAACTTCTGCCTTATAGATTTTAAAGTAGTGTAGAGCCTCATCTTTAGTATTTAACAGATACACATAGCAATATCTAGTGGAATCATCTATCAATGTCATGAAGTATCTCTTTCCACCTTTAGTCAACACACCATTCATCTCACAAAGATCAGAATGTATGAGTTCTAATGGTGCCAGGTGTCTCTCCTCCGCGGCCTTATGAGGCTTGCGAGGTTGCTTAGCTTGCACACATGAAAGGCACTTAGAACCTTTGGCTAAAGTGAAACTCGGGATTAAATCCAACTTGGCTAGCCGCGTCATAACACCAAAACTAATGTGACAAAGACGTGAATGCCAAACTTCAGATTCATTAACATTCGAATGAATATGGTTCACAACTTTATTACAAAAATCTGCGAGGGAAAGGCGGAACATCCCTCCGCTCTCATAACCTTTTCCAACAAAGAGTCCATATTTGTAACAACTAATTTATTAGACTCGAAAACCAACTTAAACCCTTCTCTACATAGAAGGGAGCCACTAACGAGGTTCTTCTTGATGTCTTCTTACCCTTCTTCTTAAAGTCGGTATTGTGTTGGACACCGTTCTTTCCCTTGGGCTTGTGGAGTTGAAGTTCTTCTGGTTCACCATGTTGGCAACAGAAGTCCCTTCGGCCCCTTTTCCGTGCGAGTCTTTTGCCCTCGAATTCTGCTCAACACTCAGATGGCCAATGACATCCTCCACAGAGAATTCACGCCTCTGATGTTTCAGAGTGGTGGCAAAGTTCCTCCAGGAATTAGGGAGCTTAGCGATTATGCAGCCCGCCGACAAACTTGCCCGGTAACTCGCACTTGAGAAGCTCAAGTTCCTTAACAATGCATATTATCTCATGAGCCTGCTCCAATACAGGACGGTTTTCAACCATCTTGTAATCGTGGAACTGCTCTATAATATACATCTCGCTCCCTGCATCGGCGGCCCCGAATTTAGATTCGAGCGCCTCCCACAAGTCCTTGGCGACATGCACATGTAAATATGCGTCGACCAGTTTATCTCCGATCACGCTAAGAACTGCTCCGAGAAACACAACGGTAGCCTCCTTGAACGCCTTCTCCTGTTCAGGAGCAATCGTTCCCGTGGAGACACCGGTGACCCAGAACACGTTCATAGCCGTGAGCCATAACGTGGTCTTAGTCTGCCAACGCTTGAAGTATGTACCGGTAAACTTATCCGGTTTCAGTGCAGCGGCAAAGCCACTTGCCGAGAAATTCCTACACATAATAGGTTTTTGGATTGTTGAGTAAATAGGCAATTTCTCGATTAAATTAATCCATGAGTAAATCACTAGCATGGCATTGACTAAGTTGATGACGTACTGACTCTGATCTAAACATGCACGTACTAAGCAAACAGTAGACAAATCTACACATACTGCTAGTACTGCTAATATGAAAATAATCAGGAGCGGGATAAACGAGTTATACCCTCCAGTAGGCCACGCAGAGGCCGCGGCTTTGGTGGCAGCAGCGGCGTCCTCGGCGACCTTCTTGTCGGCTTCAGCTTTCTCGGCGGCGGCACGGTCGGCGTCGGTGGACATGGTGATGACGAAGGCGACGCGGACGTAGAGGAAGTAGACGATCGGAAGCGAGCAGTCGCGTAATCGCTGCCCAAAAACCTATTCGCCCCTCACCCCGTACAGGAACCAGAAGGGCGTGGTTTCGGAGACCTGCTCTCCCGTCGACCGTGTACGTGGCGGACGGGATGGAGTCACCGGCGGCAGCAGCAGCAAAGGAACGACGGTGGGCGTGCGCGTGAGCAGATGTGATCTGTTCGTGGCGGCTAGGGTTAGGAGACACCGCATACTTATAGGCGCAGCCGCGTGGAGAGACGTGGGCTCGACCCACGTCCGAGTCCGTGACAGCCCACGATCCGACGTCTCAGATCGTGGCCCAGCTGTCAGAAAACTCTCCGTTAGTGACTGGCAAAAATAAGCGCGTAGGTGTGAGCTCGGCTCGGCTCAATCCCGCAACCCGCGGCGCGTCGTGACGAGGCGTGGCGTGGCGAGGCGGGCGGCGGAGGAGGAGTGCGCGAGGGCCTCTTCTCTTCTCAAGCTCCAATAGCATGTAGAAGAGAAACCCTTATAAACCACTCCAACTCTCCTTCCACTTCCGGGGTGGGACTAAACTTCCCACCACACCTAGTGCCATATAACCCACATGGGCCCTTAGAGATTTTTCAGAAATTGCAATATGGGCCTAGAGCCCATCTCAGATTTCAGCAATCCCCCACCAGATCTCGAGGGCCCATTGTGTCCTCTGTTCCAATTGCTGTTTCGATATACCAGTGTTTCAGTAAAGACCTGTTAAGGTTGAACTTCACCTAGAACAAGTGGCTACACTCCTTCACAACTGAACAATGGACTATGCCTTGAATTGTCAGTTTGGCGTAAAGAAGTTTCACTACATGTCTTACTAGTACTAGGCTGCCGAAGGCTGACCCCTCGGGTGGAGCATATAAGTCACACTCCTGGCCTATTCATGAGCTTACTAGAGATCACCCCAATCTCATAGACTGTGACCAGCAGTCGGGCTCATATAGGTGTGTTCCTCCAAAGATCGCTCTGTAGGATAGCATCTTGCTTTTATAAGCTTTGGAACACATTGAGACCGTAGTCATCCTACCATACAGTATCGAGAGTATTGCATCTCCAACGGAGTGGGTTAGTATAGTTACTCTCCTCAGTTCACCACTGGCTTGTTTTCCCAGGTCCTAGTTCACGGGATCTCCGATCATATAGGTTGGGTTACCACCATGGCAACTCATGTGGGTCTCATACCCATCTCCCTCGATGCATTATCTATCACAACACGTGATAGCCCTTTTGTAAAGGGATCTGCCAGATTCTTAGCCGTATGGACATAGTCCAACGCTATCACTCCGGAGTTTCTTAATTTTCTGACAGCTTTTAATCTCATTCTTATGTGTTTGGTGGACTTCATGTTGTCCTTTGAACTCTTCACCTTGGTGATGACAGTCTGATTGTCACAGTTCATAAGGATAGCCGGAACCGGTTTATCAACCAATGGCAAGTCCATCAAAAGATCTCGAAGCCATCTCGCTTCAACACCAGATGTGTCTAATGCCGTTAATTCTGCTTCCATTGTCGATCTCGTTAAGATCGTTTGCTTGCAAGACTTCCAGGAAACAGCGCCACCTCCAAGAGTAAACATATACCCAGTTGTGGCCTTCATCTCATCAGCATCAGAGATCCAATTCGCATCACTATACCCTTCAAGTACCGACGGGTATCCGGTATAGTGAAGTCCATAGTTCATAGTACCTTTCAGATAGCGCATAACTCTCTCAACAGCATGCCAATGTACATCACCCGGTTTGGAAACAAACCGGCTCAGTTTGCTCACAGCAAACGCGATGTCAGGCCTCGTTGCGCTCGCTAGGTACATCAGTGAACCAATGATTTGAGAGTATCTCAATTGATCTTTAGCCATGCCTTTGGACTTTCGAATCAATACGCTAGGATCATATGGTGTTTGAGATGGTGTGCAGTCCGAATATCCAAAACGACTCAACACCTTCTCAACGTAATGGGATTGCAGAAGTGTGATCCCACCCTCATTATCTCTCAGTAGCTTGATGTTCAAGATAACATCAGCCACACCAAGGTCTTTCATCTCAAAGTTCTGAGATAGAAACGATTTGACCTCCTCAATGACTTTGAGGTTTGTTCCGAATATCAGTATGTCATCAACATACAAGCACAGTATAACTCCTTCGCCCCCACCATGGCGATAGTATACACATTTGTCAGCCTCATTAACAACGAAACCAACAGATGTCAGAGTTGTATTAAACTTATCATGCCATTGCTTAGGTGCTTGTTTCAGGCCATATAAAGATTTTATCAACCTACACACCTTTCTTTCCTGACCATCTATCACAAAGCCATCAGGCTGTTGCATGTAGATTTCCTCCTTTAGCTCTCCATTTAGAAAAGCCGTCTTAACATCCATCTGATGGACGAGAAGACCATGTGAGGCCGCCAACGAGAGTAATACTCGAATGGTGGTCAGTCTAGCCACAGGTGAATAAGTATCAAAGAAATCTTCCTCTTCTTGCTGGTCATAGCCCTTGGCCACAAGCCTAGCCTTGTACTTTTCAATCGTACCATCGGGCCTAAGCTTCTTTTTGAACACCCACTTACATCCCAGTGGTTTGCAACCATAGGGACGGTCAGTGATCTCCCATGTCCCGTTAGCCATGATGGAATCCATCTCGCTACGGACCGCATCCTTCCAGTAGTCAGCTTCTGGAGAGGCATACGCTTCTGAAATAGAAGTGGGAGTATCATCCACGAGGTACACGAAGAAATCATCACCAAAGGTCTTTGCAGTCCTTTGTCTCTTGCCCCTACCAAGGGTTTCCTCGTCATCCTCCTCGGGATTTTCATCATGTGTTTGTTCATAATATTCCATAGGGATGGCAGGTTCAGGAGTCTCCTCAGATTCCTGTCTAGAAGTGCTTTGCATATCTCTCATAGGAAAAATATCCTCAAAGAATGTAGCATCCTTAGACTCCATAATTGTACCGATCTTCTGGTCAGGTACCTCAGATTTCACTACTAGAAATCTATAGCCAACGCTGTTCTTAGCGTAGCCCAAATTAATGCAGTCCACGGTCTTATGTCCAAGCTTACGCTTTTTGGGGATCGGCACGTTGACTTTCGCCAAACAGCCCCAAGTGCGCAAGTACGAGAGTGTCGTCCTTCTCTTTGCCCATTTCTCATAGGGAGTGATCTCACTATCCTTTGTCGGAACTTTATTCAGGACATGACATGCCGTCAATATAGCCTCCCCCCACCATGCCTTGGATAAACCCGATGTATCTAACATGGCGTTAACCAAATCAGTTAGAGTACGGTTTTTCCGCTCGGCAACCCCGTTTGACTGGGGTGAATAGGGAGGCGTCCTCTCATGAATAATGCCGTGTTCCGCACAGAAGGAATCAAACTCACTCGAGAAGTACTCTCCACCACGATCTGACCGGACTCGTTTAATTTTCTTTTCAAGTTGATTTTCAACTTCTGCCTTATAGATTTTAAAGTAGTGTAGAGCCTCATCTTTAGTATTTAACAGATACACATAGCAATATCTAGTGGAATCATCTATCAATGTCATGAAGTATCTCTTTCCACCTTTAGTCAACACACCATTCATCTCACAAAGATCAGAATGTATGAGTTCTAATGGTGCCAGGTGTCTCTCCTCCGCGGCCTTATGAGGCTTGCGAGGTTGCTTAGCTTGCACACATGAAAGGCACTTAGAACCTTTGGCTAAAGTGAAACTCGGGATTAAATCCAACTTGGCTAGCCGCGTCATAACACCAAAACTAATGTGACAAAGACGTGAATGCCAAACTTCAGATTCATTAACATTCGAATGAATATGGTTCACGACTTTATTACAAAAATCTGCGAGGGAAAGGCGGAACATCCCTCCGCTCTCATAACCTTTTCCAACAAAGAGTCCATATTTTGTAACAACTAATTTATTAGACTCGAAAACCAACTTAAACCCTTCTCTACATAGAAGGGAGCCACTAACGAGGTTCTTCTTGATGGCGGGGACATGCTGCACGTTCTTCAGCTGCACGATCCTTCCCGAAGTAAACTTCAGATCGACCGTGCCAACACCATGAACAGAAGCACTCGCGCCATTCCCCATCAATACGGACCCGTGACCTGTGACCTGGTAAGAAGTGAACAATGAAATGTCAGCACACACATGAACACCTGCACCTGTGTCCACCCACCAATCGTTGGGTTGAAACACTGAAAAAACAGTAAATAAATTACCGTACCCAGATGCACCATTCTCATTGTTGCCCACAATCATGTTGACAGACTTGGAGTCCTGTCCTGACTTCTTGTACTTGTTTGGGCACTTGTTGGCCCAATGTTCAACCGAACCACAAGTAAAGCAGCCCTCGTCCTTCTTGTTCTTCTTGAAGGTCTTCTTACCCTTCTTCTTAAAGTCGGTATTGTGTTGGACACCGTTCTTTCCCTTGGGCTTGTGGGAGTTGAAGTTCTTCTGGTTCACCATGTTGGCAACAGAAGTCCCTTCGGCCCCTTTTCCGTGCGAGTCTTTTGCCCTCGAATTCTGCTCAACACTCAGATGGCCAATGACATCCTCCACAGAGAATTCACGCCTCTGATGTTTCAGAGTGGTGGCAAAGTTCCTCCAGGAATTAGGGAGCTTAGCGATTATGCAGCCCGCGACAAACTTGCCCGGTAACTCGCACTTGAGAAGCTCAAGTTCCTTAACAATGCATATTATCTCATGAGCCTGCTCCAATACAGGACGGTTTTCAACCATCTTGTAATCGTGGAACTGCTCTATAATATACATCTCGCTCCCTGCATCGGCGGCCCCGAATTTAGATTCGAGCGCCTCCCACAAGTCCTTGGCGACATGCACATGTAAATATGCGTCGACCAGTTTATCTCCGATCACGCTAAGAACTGCTCCGAGAAACACAACGGTAGCCTCCTTGAACGCCTTCTCCTGTTCAGGAGCAATCGTTCCCGTGGAGACACCGGTGACCCAGAACACGTTCATAGCCGTGAGCCATAACGTGGTCTTAGTCTGCCAACGCTTGAAGTATGTACCGGTAAACTTATCCGGTTTCAGTGCAGCGGCAAAGCCACTTGCCGAGAAATTCCTACACATAATAGGTTTTTGGATTGTTGAGTAAATAGGCAATTTCTCGATTAAATTAATCCATGAGTAAATCACTAGCATGGCATTGACTAAGTTGATGACGTACTGACTCTGATCTAAACATGCACGTACTAAGCAAACAGTAGACAAATCTACACATACTGCTAGTACTGCTAATATGAAAATAATCAGGAGCGGGATAAACGAGTTATACCCTCCAGTAGGCCACGCAGAGGCCGCGGCTTTGGTGGCAGCAGCGGCGTCCTCGGCGACCTTCTTGTCGGCTTCAGCTTTCTCGGCGGCGGCACGGTCGGCGTCGGTGGACATGGTGATGACGAAGGCGACGCGGACGTAGAGGAAGTAGACGATCGGAAGCGAGCAGTCGCGTAATCGCTGCCCAAAAACCTATTCGCCCCTCACCCCGTACAGGAACCAGAAGGGCGTGGTTTCGGAGACCTGCTCTCCCGTCGACCGTGTACGTGGCGGACGGGATGGAGTCACCGGCGGCAGCAGCAGCAAAGGAACGACGGTGGGCGTGCGCGTGAGCAGATGTGATCTGTTCGTGGCGGCTAGGGTTAGGAGACACCGCATACTTATAGGCGCAGCCGCGTGGAGAGACGTGGGCTCGACCCACGTCCGAGTCCGTGACAGCCCACGATCCGACGTCTCAGATCGTGGCCCAGCTGTCAGAAAACTCTCCGTTAGTGACTGGCAAAAATAAGCGCGTAGGTGTGAGCTCGGCTCGGCTCAATCCCGCAACCCGCGGCGCGTCGTGACGAGGCGTGGCGTGGCGAGGCGGGCGGCGGAGGAGGAGTGCGCGAGGGCCTCTTCTCTTCTCAAGCTCCAATAGCATGTAGAAGAGAAACCCTTATAAACCACTCCAACTCTCCTTCCACTTCCGGGGTGGGACTAAACTTCCCACCACACCTAGTGCCATATAACCCACATGGGCCCTTAGAGATTTTTCAGAAATTGCAATATGGGCCTAGAGCCCATCTCAGATTTCAGCAATCCCCCACCAGATCTCGAGGGCCCATTGTGTCCTCTGTTCCAATTGCTGTTTCGATATACCAGTGTTTCAGTAAAGACCTGTTAAGGTTGAACTTCACCTAGAACAAGTGGCTACACTCCTTCACAACTGAACAATGGACTATGCCTTGAATTGTCAGTTTGGCGTAAAGAAGTTTCACTACATGTCTTACTAGTACTAGGCTGCCGAAGGCTGACCCCTCGGGTGGAGCATATAAGTCACACTCCTGGCCTATTCATGAGCTTACTAGAGATCACCCCAATCTCATAGACTGTGACCAGCAGTCGGGCTCATATAGGTGTGTTCCTCCAAAGATCGCTCTGTAGGATAGCATCTTGCTTTTATAAGCTTTGGAACACATTGAGACCGTAGTCATCCTACCATACAGTATCGAGAGTATTGCATCTCCAACGGAGTGGGTTAGTATAGTTACTCTCCTCAGTTCACCACTGGCTTGTTTTCCCAGGTCCTAGTTCACGGGATCTCCGATCATATAGGTTGGGTTACCACCATGGCAACTCATGTGGGTCTCATACCCATCTCCCTCGATGCATTATCTATCACAACACGTGATAGCCCTTTTGTAAAGGGATCTGCCAGATTCTTAGCCGTATGGACATAGTCCAACGCTATCACTCCGGAGTTTCTTAATTTTCTGACAGCTTTTAATCTCATTCTTATGTGTTTGGTGGACTTCATGTTGTCCTTTGAACTCTTCACCTTGGTGATGACAGTCTGATTGTCACAGTTCATAAGGATAGCCGGAACCGGTTTATCAACCAATGGCAAGTCCATCAAAAGATCTCGAAGCCATCTCGCTTCAACACCAGATGTGTCTAATGCCGTTAATTCTGCTTCCATTGTCGATCTCGTTAAGATCGTTTGCTTGCAAGACTTCCAGGAAACAGCGCCACCTCCAAGAGTAAACATATACCCAGTTGTGGCCTTCATCTCATCAGCATCAGAGATCCAATTCGCATCACTATACCCTTCAAGTACCGACGGGTATCCGGTATAGTGAAGTCCATAGTTCATAGTACCTTTCAGATAGCGCATAACTCTCTCAACAGCATGCCAATGTACATCACCCGGTTTGGAAACAAACCGGCTCAGTTTGCTCACAGCAAACGCGATGTCAGGCCTCGTTGCGCTCGCTAGGTACATCAGTGAACCAATGATTTGAGAGTATCTCAATTGATCTTTAGCCATGCCTTTGGACTTTCGAATCAATACGCTAGGATCATATGGTGTTTGAGATGGTGTGCAGTCCGAATATCCAAAACGACTCAACACCTTCTCAACGTAATGGGATTGCAGAAGTGTGATCCCACCCTCATTATCTCTCAGTAGCTTGATGTTCAAGATAACATCAGCCACACCAAGGTCTTTCATCTCAAAGTTCTGAGATAGAAACGATTTGACCTCCTCAATGACTTTGAGGTTTGTTCCGAATATCAGTATGTCATCAACATACAAGCACAGTATAACTCCTTCGCCCCCACCATGGCGATAGTATACACATTTGTCAGCCTCATTAACAACGAAACCAACAGATGTCAGAGTTGTATTAAACTTATCATGCCATTGCTTAGGTGCTTGTTTCAGGCCATATAAAGATTTTATCAACCTACACACCTTTCTTTCCTGACCATCTATCACAAAGCCATCAGGCTGTTGCATGTAGATTTCCTCCTTTAGCTCTCCATTTAGAAAAGCCGTCTTAACATCCATCTGATGGACGAGAAGACCATGTGAGGCCGCCAACGAGAGTAATACTCGAATGGTGGTCAGTCTAGCCACAGGTGAATAAGTATCAAAGAAATCTTCCTCTTCTTGCTGGTCATAGCCCTTGGCCACAAGCCTAGCCTTGTACTTTTCAATCGTACCATCGGGCCTAAGCTTCTTTTTGAACACCCACTTACATCCCAGTGGTTTGCAACCATAGGGACGGTCAGTGATCTCCCATGTCCCGTTAGCCATGATGGAATCCATCTCGCTACGGACCGCATCCTTCCAGTAGTCAGCTTCTGGAGAGGCATACGCTTCTGAAATAGAAGTGGGAGTATCATCCACGAGGTACACGAAGAAATCATCACCAAAGGTCTTTGCAGTCCTTTGTCTCTTGCCCCTACCAAGGGTTTCCTCGTCATCCTCCTCGGGATTTTCATCATGTGTTTGTTCATAATATTCCATAGGGATGGCAGGTTCAGGAGTCTCCTCAGATTCCTGTCTAGAAGTGCTTTGCATATCTCTCATAGGAAAAATATCCTCAAAGAATGTAGCATCCTTAGACTCCATAATTGTACCGATCTTCTGGTCAGGTACCTCAGATTTCACTACTAGAAATCTATAGCCAACGCTGTTCTTAGCGTAGCCCAAATTAATGCAGTCCACGGTCTTATGTCCAAGCTTACGCTTTTTGGGGATCGGCACGTTGACTTTCGCCAAACAGCCCCAAGTGCGCAAGTACGAGAGTGTCGTCCTTCTCTTTGCCCATTTCTCATAGGGAGTGATCTCACTATCCTTTGTCGGAACTTTATTCAGGACATGACATGCCGTCAATATAGCCTCCCCCCACCATGCCTTGGATAAACCCGATGTATCTAACATGGCGTTAACCAAATCAGTTAGAGTACGGTTTTTCCGCTCGGCAACCCCGTTTGACTGGGGTGAATAGGGAGGCGTCCTCTCATGAATAATGCCGTGTTCCGCACAGAAGGAATCAAACTCACTCGAGAAGTACTCTCCACCACGATCTGACCGGACTCGTTTAATTTTCTTTTCAAGTTGATTTTCAACTTCTGCCTTATAGATTTTAAAGTAGTGTAGAGCCTCATCTTTAGTATTTAACAGATACACATAGCAATATCTAGTGGAATCATCTATCAATGTCATGAAGTATCTCTTTCCACCTTTAGTCAACACACCATTCATCTCACAAAGATCAGAATGTATGAGTTCTAATGGTGCCAGGTGTCTCTCCTCCGCGGCCTTATGAGGCTTGCGAGGTTGCTTAGCTTGCACACATGAAAGGCACTTAGAACCTTTGGCTAAAGTGAAACTCGGGATTAAATCCAACTTGGCTAGCCGCGTCATAACACCAAAACTAATGTGACAAAGACGTGAATGCCAAACTTCAGATTCATTAACATTCGAATGAATATGGTTCACGACTTTATTACAAAAATCTGCGAGGGAAAGGCGGAACATCCCTCCGCTCTCATAACCTTTTCCAACAAAGAGTCCATATTTTGTAACAACTAATTTATTAGACTCGAAAACCAACTTAAACCCTTCTCTACATAGAAGGGAGCCACTAACGAGGTTCTTCTTGATGGCGGGGACATGCTGCACGTTCTTCAGCTGCACGATCCTTCCCGAAGTAAACTTCAGATCGACCGTGCCAACACCATGAACAGAAGCACTCGCGCCATTCCCCATCAATACGGACCCGTGACCTGTGACCTGGTAAGAAGTGAACAATGAAATGTCAGCACACACATGAACACCTGCACCTGTGTCCACCCACCAATCGTTGGGTTGAAACACTGAAAAAACAGTAAATAAATTACCGTACCCAGATGCACCATTCTCATTGTTGCCCACAATCATGTTGACAGACTTGGAGTCCTGTCCTGACTTCTTGTACTTGTTTGGGCACTTGTTGGCCCAATGTTCAACCGAACCACAAGTAAAGCAGCCCTCGTCCTTCTTGTTCTTCTTGAAGGTCTTCTTACCCTTCTTCTTAAAGTCGGTATTGTGTTGGACACCGTTCTTTCCCTTGGGCTTGTGGGAGTTGAAGTTCTTCTGGTTCACCATGTTGGCAACAGAAGTCCCTTCGGCCCCTTTTCCGTGCGAGTCTTTTGCCCTCGAATTCTGCTCAACACTCAGATGGCCAATGACATCCTCCACAGAGAATTCACGCCTCTGATGTTTCAGAGTGGTGGCAAAGTTCCTCCAGGAATTAGGGAGCTTAGCGATTATGCAGCCCGCGACAAACTTGCCCGGTAACTCGCACTTGAGAAGCTCAAGTTCCTTAACAATGCATATTATCTCATGAGCCTGCTCCAATACAGGACGGTTTTCAACCATCTTGTAATCGTGGAACTGCTCTATAATATACATCTCGCTCCCTGCATCGGCGGCCCCGAATTTAGATTCGAGCGCCTCCCACAAGTCCTTGGCGACATGCACATGTAAATATGCGTCGACCAGTTTATCTCCGATCACGCTAAGAACTGCTCCGAGAAACACAACGGTAGCCTCCTTGAACGCCTTCTCCTGTTCAGGAGCAATCGTTCCCGTGGAGACACCGGTGACCCAGAACACGTTCATAGCCGTGAGCCATAACGTGGTCTTAGTCTGCCAACGCTTGAAGTATGTACCGGTAAACTTATCCGGTTTCAGTGCAGCGGCAAAGCCACTTGCCGAGAAATTCCTACACATAATAGGTTTTTGGATTGTTGAGTAAATAGGCAATTTCTCGATTAAATTAATCCATGAGTAAATCACTAGCATGGCATTGACTAAGTTGATGACGTACTGACTCTGATCTAAACATGCACGTACTAAGCAAACAGTAGACAAATCTACACATACTGCTAGTACTGCTAATATGAAAATAATCAGGAGCGGGATAAACGAGTTATACCCTCCAGTAGGCCACGCAGAGGCCGCGGCTTTGGTGGCAGCAGCGGCGTCCTCGGCGACCTTCTTGTCGGCTTCAGCTTTCTCGGCGGCGGCACGGTCGGCGTCGGTGGACATGGTGATGACGAAGGCGACGCGGACGTAGAGGAAGTAGACGATCGGAAGCGAGCAGTCGCGTAATCGCTGCCCAAAAACCTATTCGCCCCTCACCCCGTACAGGAACCAGAAGGGCGTGGT